>NC_081387.1:18755974-19059308 GCF_030684315.1 Stegostoma tigrinum | reverse complement strand
CGAATCCAGTCCAAAACAAGAATTATGTCAGATAATCAGACTGTAGCTCCAGGTAAGGAAATGTAACCTGTTCAGGATAAAGGCATGAGAAACAGAAGGAGGATTGGGCCAACTGGCCCCACAGGCTGCTTCCACAATCCAATAAGACCTTGGCTGATCTGTTTGTGGACTCAGCTCCACTCACCCCCTCACCACAACTGTTAGTTCCTTTTCTGTTCAAAAACCTATCCAATTTTGTCTAAAAAAACCTTCAACAAGTTAGCTTCAACTGCTTCACTGGGCAGGGAATTCCACAGATTCACAATCCTTTTGTTGAATAAGTTCCTCCTCAATTCAGTCTTAATTCTGTGCCCCCCCCTTATTTTGAGGCCATGCCCCCTAGTTCTAGTTTCACCCACCAGAGGAAACTACTTCCCTGCTTCTATCTTATCTATTCCCCTCGTAAGCCAACCCTCTTAACTCTGGAATCAAACTCATCGACCTCCTCTGCACCCCCGGTGCAGTTCCAGTCCATCCTTTCTCAACTAACAAGATCAAAATTATACACAGTACTCCAGTGTTATATGGCATACAACACTATTAACGAAAATTCAAATCCACTTATAAACCATACATACTCACAAACATGCACACACATGCACACAGACATGCAGATACACGCATGCACACACAAACATACACAGACACAAACACACACACATAAACACACAAATATACAAACACAGATGTGCACAAGCACATACACATGCACATACACACACACACACACACACACACAAGCACAAACCTGCACAAACAGACACAAACATGTACAAACACACACACAGACTCTCGTGCACACAGGCACACACACTCAAACACACGCAGAAGCACACAAAAACACACACAAATACATAGGCATGGACACGCACACACACACACACACACACACACACACACACACACACGCACACACACACACACACACACACACACAAACACACACACACACAAACCACACACCCACACATGCGAGCACCCACCCACATGCACACACACATGCACTCACACACATACACACACGCATACTCACACAAGAACACACACTCAAACACACACACACACACACACACACACACACACACACACACACACACACACACACACACACACACACACTAGGAAGTGTAGATTATTGGTGGATGTAGAGAGAACTGACAACTTCATTCCGGGATCTTTGCTTCCCAATTCCGATGTTGTGATGATCATCTCTTCAGTTAGCCAGGTCCAGCTGTTCAGGTTAACAAAGTGTGAAGCTGGATGAACACAGCAGGCCAAGCAGCATCTCAGGAGCACGAAAGCTGATGTTTCAGCCTAGACCCTCTCTGATGAAGGGTCTAGGCCTGAAACGTCAGTTTTTGTGCTCCTGAGATGCTGCTTGGCCTGCTGTGTTCATCCAGCCCCACACTTTGTTATCTCGGATTCTCCAGCATCTGCAGTTTCCATTATCCCTGGTGTTCAGGTGTTTTTTCCTGGAAGTTTGCACTGGTTTGTACAATGTACAGAGCGACTGATTTGGGTGGAAAATGCCTCTGATGTATCAATGTGACAGCCACTGTAACTGTTGTAGGAAAGGTAAGAGATTCAGTTACAGTGCAATACATTCAACTGTGACTCTATATTTAGCTGATAGCAAAAAAAAGGATCGTCTGCAACTGCTTTCTTTCAGGGTGATTAAAAGCCAAGATGAGAAATTCAAAGCCACTCTACCAAGCTGAGCTGAACACACTTTGGGAGTCAATAAACTCTGTCCTGTATATTCAATCATTCAGTGCGTTGTATTTCTGCAAAAAGAATCATTATAGAATCATAGAATGCCTTGAGCATGGAAACAGGCCATTCGGCACATTGAGTCGACACCGACCCTCCAAAGGGCATCCCACCCAGACCTGCCCACCCCCCCCCCCCCCCACCCCGACCCTATCCCTGTAACCCTGCATTTCCTATGGCTAACCCACCTAACCTGCACATCTCTGGATACTATGGGCAATGTAGCATGGCCAAGTCACCTAACCTGCAAACCTTTGCACTTGGGAGGACACAGAGCTCCCTTCTAACCCACCCCCACCGGAGGAAATCGGGGGTATCATTGTGAACCAGGGCAGACGGCATCTGAAAAGCCCTTCAATGCGAACGGTGAGCCCTAACGTAGACCATACTTAGAGAAGCCCTGCAATAAGTAAGGGAAATTATGGACCAGAATTAGGTCAATAAAAGTGGGAGTGGGCTTCTCCTGAACACACATTGAAAAACATCCAGCCCAAACACCAACAGTCTTTAGTTCCCTTGTTACAGACCCTTGGCCTTCTGCATCTTCTGAAGAGAGTGTTACCCCTCTGATATATTTTCAGCTGCCACTGGGGCAAATTCATAGAATCTAATGCAGCACAGAGACACTCAGTGGGGGAGGGACAGTGTGACAGGGGGACACTCAGTGGGGGGGGAACAGTGTGACAGGGGGACACTCAGTGGGGAGGGGGGCAGTGTAACCAGAGGATTCTCAGTAGCGGGGACAGTGTAACCGGAGGATACTGAGTGGGGAGGGGAGCAGTGTAACAGGAGGATACTGAGTGGGGAGGGGAGCAGTGTAACAGAAGGATTCTCAGTGGGGTGGGGGGCAGGGTAAGAGGAGGATACTCGGTCGGGGGGCCAGTGTAACAGGAGGATACTCAGTGGGGAGGGGGGGCAGTGTAACAGGAGGATACTCAGTGGGGAGGGGGCAGTGTAACAGGAGGATACTTAGTGGGGAGGGGGGCAGGGTAAGAGGAGGATACTCGGTCGGTGGGGGGGAGCAGTGTAACAGAGGATACTCAGTGGGGAGGGGGGGCAGTGTAACAGGAGGATACTCAGTGGGGAGGGGGGCAGTGTAACAGGAGGATACTCAGTGGGGAGGGGGGCAGGGTAAGAGGAGGATACTCGGTCGGTGGGGGCGGGGGTGGTGCAGAATAACACAGGGACACTCGGTGCGGTATTGATTTGCTGCTGCCTGCCTTGTTTAACCCCACTGCTTCAATCCCAGGTAGTAAAGTCAAACATCACACAGGAATCAAGACTTCGGATCATCTGTAAAATACCGTTCAAAGTTTCTTCAGTCAGGCATTGAGAAAGATTCCATGTATCCCATATGTCCAGTGGTATTCTGCAGGGATCGGTGCTGGGTTCACTTCTGTTTGTCATTTAAATGAATGACTTGGATGACAATATCGGTGGTGTGGTTGGTAAGAATTAAGAGCCTACTGGTGACTATGAAATCATCGTTGATTGTCAGAAAAACCTTTCTGGTTCAACTCACGGCCTACATGTGACTCCAGACCGACAGCAATATGGTTGAGTCTCAGTTGCCCTCTGAAATGGCCCAGGAAGCCATTCATTTCTACCAACTGCTACAAAGTCTCAAAGAAATGAAACTGGATGGATCACCTGGCATCGGCCCAGGCACAGGAGAAGACAACGGCAGAAACAGCCCCGTTGACCCTGCAAAGTCCTCCTCACTAACATCTGGGGGCTAGTGCCAAAACTGGGAGAGCTCTCTCACAGACTGTTCAAGCCACAGCCTGCCATAGTCATACTAAACAGAATCATACCTTACAAACAATATCCCAGAAACCACCACCACCATCCCTGGATATGTCCTGTCCCACTGGCAGGACAGACCCAGCAGAGGGGACAGCACAGTGGGATACAGTCAGGAGGCTGTGGCCCTGGGAGTACTCAACATTGACTCCAGACTCTATGAAGACTCAGGTTAAACATGGGCAAGGAAATCTCCCGCGGATTACCACACACTGTCCTCCCCTCAGCTGGGGAACAGTACTCTGGTGAATCCTCAATGTTGAACAACACTGAGAGGAAGCACTAAGGATGGCAAGGGCACAAAACGTACTCTGGGTGAGGGATTTCGATATCCACCACCAAGAGTGGCTCAGCAGCAGGACTGCTAATTGGGTTGGTCAGGCCCTAAAGCACATAACTGCGAGACTGGGTCTGCGGCAGGTGGTGAGGGAAAAACATATTTGACCTCATTCTCACCAATCTGCCAGGTGTATCTATCCATGATAGTATCGGTAAGAGTGACCATCGCACAGACCTTATGGAGATGAAGTCCCACCCTCACATTGAGAATAACTTCCCTTGGGTCATGTGACGTTATCACTGTGCCAAATGGGACAGACTTTGTACTGATCTAGCAACTCAAGGCTGGGCATCCATGAGGCGCTGTGGGCCATCAACAGCAGAATTGTACTCCAACACAATCTGTAACCTCATGGTCCGGCATATCCCCCACTCAACCATTACCATCAAGCCAGGGGATCAACCCTGGTTCAGTGGAGAGTGCAGGAGGGCATGCCAGAAGCAGCACTAGGGATATCTGAAGATGAGGTGTCAACCTGGTGAGCCACCAAACAGGGTTACATGCACACCAAACAGCGAAAGCAGCAAGTGACAGACAGAGCTAAGTGATCCCAGAACCAACGGATCAGATCTAAGCTCTGCAGAGGATTTTTTTGGTCCACAATGTAATTCACTTGATGGATCCCTTGTGTCAACAGCACATTCCATTGGTGGATCCATTCAATCATTAGAAAATTATATGAGGCACCCATTGGGTCAAATGGATCACTGGTAGATACACAGGATCACTGAAATTTGTTATGATAGATGAGTAGGGTTCTACTAGCCCTAATTTGCATACTGCTTAATTAGTCCCAGCAAGATTTATGTTCTCACTGTAGGAAGCTTTAATTAACTCAATTAAAAATGTACTGAGTTTTGATTCTCAGCAACAAGGGGTGGCTTTCTTGAATTAAAGAAAGAGCAACTTTGTTCATTGACAAACCATTGGAAAATACTTCTTTAGAAAACAACTTCAGAGGTATTGGCTTGAGGCAATCTCTTGAGAATGGAAGCACACATCAACAGACAAGTTGTCTCACACACTGCCTCACACCCTGTCACACACACACTGTCTCATACTCAAATACAATCTCTCTCTCACAGACATGCTCTCTTACACTCACTCTCTCTCCCTCTCACACACACATACACACACACACACACACACACACACACCTACACACAGTTTTTCTCTCTCTCTCTCTCTCACACACACACACACACACACACACACACACACACACACACACTTTCCATCTCTCTCTCACAGACATGCTCTCTTACACACACTCTCTCTCCCTCTCACTCACTCTCGCACACACACACACTCTCTCTCTCACACACACACTCCCACTCTCTCTCTCTGACTCACACACACAGTTTCTCTCACACACACACTCTCTGTCTCACACACCCACACACACAGTTTCTCTCTCTCTCACACACACACACTCTCCCTCCCTCTCTCTGTCTCTGACTCACACACACACACAGAGTTTCTCACACCACACACACACACACACACACACACACACACACTCACACACACACCATACACACCATTATACATATGGCACTTGATTTGAACCTGCCCTTGATGCTGCTGGTCTGGTTTCTTGAATGTTCTCATTCCGTGTAAATAGTGCTGTCACTGAAAATACCTCAGTTCTCAGATGGTTTTCACTCGGGGCAGAGCATTTTGGGCTAAGCTAGGCAACCACTTCCAGAGGGAGCAGGAGCGCTTATTCCCGATGAAGCTGCTACTTTCTGGATTTCCCTCCATGTTTCTCGATCTTTAGCTGTCTGGCTCTCTGCCACAAAAACCACAGGCTTCAAACCATGTCTTCTCAAAGTGCCCAGCCTGCGATACTGATTCTGCAATGGATGGGGGTGTCAGCAATCTACTTTGATAAAGAGTTTTGATGGTTCATTGTTAAGAGTTTCTTGTAATTGCCAGGGAATGGGATGCAGATCCAGTCCTGCTCTTTACGTAATGTGTGCAGAATGGTGTACGCCTTTATTCTAACATTACCTGCATTTCATTTTATTCACTTACGGGATGTGAGCGTCACAGGCTGGGCCAGCATTTATTGCCCCTTCCCTAGTTGCCCTTGAGAAGGTGGTAGTGAGCTGCCTTCTTGAACCGCTGCAGAACTCTTGCTGTGGGTTGGCCCAGAGTGCCCTGAGGGAGGGAATTGTAAGATTTTGAACTAGCAACAGTGAAGGAACGATGATATATTTCTAATTCAGGATGGTGTGTGGCTTGGAGGGGCTTGCAAGGGGTGGCATTCCCATATGTCTCCTGACCTTGTTCTTCAAGATGGAAACGATTGTGGGTTCGGAAGGTGCTGTATGAGGATCTTTAGTGAATTTCCACAGTATATCTTGCAGACAGTACACACTGCTGCTACTGAGCATCGGTGGTGGAGGGAGCAGGTGCTTGTGGACATGGTCCCAAGCAGGCTTCTTTGCCCTGGCTAGTGTCAAGCTTCTTGAGTGTTGTTGGGGCCACACTCATCCGGGGCGAGTGTGAAATATTCCATCACAATACTGGCTGGTACCTTGTAGATGGTGGACTGGCTTTGAGGAGTCAGGAGGTGAGTTACTCACCGCAATATTCCCAGCTTCTGATTTGATCTTGTGACAACTGTATTCATGTGGTGTGTCCAGTTCAATTTCTGGTCAAAAGTAACCTCCAGGATCTTGATAGTGAGGGGCTCAGTGATGGTAAAACCATGAAATATAAACTGATAGTGTCCAGATTATCTCTTATTGGAGGTGAACACTGCCCAGTGGTTGCGTGGTGTGAAATGTCACTCCCGTTCAATTGTCAGTGTAAGCTGCATTTCCATTCGGAGAGTGTCAATGATCAGGATTGTGAGGGAGCTCAGGTCTTTTTGGGAGACATGGTCCCAAGCAATCAGACACTACTCCGCTGATGTTTGCATCACCTTCGATGTCTTGGTCATTTTACAGTGACCCAGCAGATTTTTAATTGATTCTCCCTCAACCCAAAGGCCCACATCAGAGTGTCAGAGTTAGTACTGAGGGAGTGCCGCACTGTCAGAGGGTCAGTACTGAGGGAGTGCCGCACTGTCAGAGGGTCAGTACTGAGGGAGTGCCGCACTGTCAGAGGGTCAGTATTGAGGGAGTGTCACACTGTCAGAGGGTCAGTTCTGAGGGAGTGCTGCACTGTCGGAGGGTCAGTACTGAGGGAGTGCCGCACTGTGGGACGGTCAGTACTGAGAGAGTGCCGCACTGTCACAGGGTCAATGCTGAGGGAGTGCTGCACTGTTGGAGGGTCAGTACTGAGGGAGTGCTGCACTGTTGGAGGGTCAGTACTGAGGGAGTGCCGCACTGTCAGAGGGTCAGTACTGAGGGAGTGCCGCACTGTCAGAGGGTCAGTACTGAGGGAGTGCACACTGTCAGAGGGTCAGTACTGAGGGAGTGCCGCACTGTCAGAGGGTCAGTACTGAGGGAGTGCTGCACTGTCAGAGGGTCTGTACTGAGGGAGTGCCGCACTGTCAGAGGGTCAGTACTGAGGGAGCGGCTCACTGTCAGAGGGTCAGTACTGAGGGAGTGCGGCACTGTCAGAGGGTCAGTACTGAGGGAGTGCGGCACTGTCAGAGGGTCAGTACTGAGGGAGTGCGGCACTGTCAGAGGGTCAGTACTGAGGGAGTGCGGCACTGTCAGATGGTCAGTACTGAGGGAGCGCGGCACTGTCAGAGGGTCAGTACTGAGGGAGCGCCGCACTGTCAGAGGGTCAGTACTGAGGGAGCGCCGCACTGTCAGAGGGTCAGTACTGAGGGAGTGCCGCACTGTCAGAGGGTCAGTACTGAGGGAGTGCCGCACTGTCAGAGGGTCAGTACTGAGGGAGTACTGCACTGTCAGAGGATCAGTACTGAGGGAGTACCGCACTGTCAGAGGGACAGTACTGAGGGAGTGCCGCACTCTCCGCAATATGACTGAAATATTTCATCTTGTCAACTTGTACTGCAATGTGTGAGATCCTGCTCTGCTGTTTGATGTTAAACAGTGGAGGCTGCTTCAATTGCTCTTCAGTACAATGTGAGGTGCACTCAGGTGTACTTAAATGATGAAAGAGCAAGTGCTCCCTCAATGAATGTCCCACCTTTCTCCTCTCCGGTCTCTATCGTCCTTCCCCAGCCTCCGTGTCTGCTCTCCATTCCTTCACTCTCTTTCTAATTTGTTTCCCTGCACTCTCCCTCTCTCTGTCCATTTCTCTCACCTGTGTGCCCCTCTGTAGATAGTTTGTTCCCCATTCTCTCTCTTTGTCCTCCTACACCCATGTCTCCTTCTCCACACTCTATCTTATTTTCCCTCTCTCATTCATCTCTGCCTTTCTCTTGCACACTTCCTTCCCCTGTACTCTCTCCCTCTTCCTCCACCAATATCTCTATCACTCTCTCAGTCTCTTTCTCCGAGTCGCTCCACCACTCTTTCTCCTTCTTTTAACATCTCCTCTCCTTCTCTCTCCATACCTCTCTCTTTATCTATCTATCTGCCTGCATCTCCCGAGCCCTCTACACTCTCTCCAGACCTCCCACATTCTCCCTTTTCTCACACCTCCTGGTTTCTCTCTCTCTCTCTCTCTCTCTCTCTCTCTCTCTCGGTCTCTGTTATTCACTCACCTTCTCCCCTCTTCTCCCCTTCTCTCTTGCTGCAATTTCACCCTTGTCCTCTCTCTCTCCCCACGTCTCACCACTCTCCCCCGTCTCTCTCCCTCTAGCTCTTCCTGTCTATCCCCTTGTCTCTCTCTCTCTATCGCTCTCTCTCTCAATCTCTCTTCACTCTCTCTATCCCTCTTACCTCTCTCTCCTCCCACTTCTCTCTCCCTTTCTTCCCACTCTCTCCTCCCCCTGCCTCCCCCTCCCACCCCCCTGTCCCTCTGCCGAATGGCCCACTTGCTGTTAACCCTAGGTAACACCAATGGGTCATTGCTCAGTATCTATCTCTCTGTTGCTACCTCTCCCCGTCCCCCCAAAACCCTCCCAACACCCACTGGTGCCCAGACTGACGGTGATTGGCCAGAATGAAGAGCCACAGGCCAATCCTGCAAGACGAGTTTGTAACAAACACTGAGCTGGAGAATGTGGTTTCCTGTCACAAAAATCCCCTGGTTTTTTTCAAACTAAACACTACGTCAGAACAGCACATACCGGAGAAGTGAATTCTTGAACCTTCGGGCATGTTCATGATAGTATTCTTGTTGTAACCCATCGTGCTCGTAAACACTTTGATGTAAACAGGCATCTTCACACCTCAATGATATCAGCCCAATGGCTGATGCTGCATCCCAACGTAACACGAAGAATAGCCAACAATTTTCATCGCAGTGACCAGCAGTGTGGGCCATACAGAGGGCACAGTGACTGGGTACAGAGGCACACTGTCAGTACTCAGAGGGCACAGGGACTGGGTACAGAGACACACTGTCAGTACTCAGAGGGCACAGTGACTGGGTACAGAGACACACTGTCAGTACTCAGAGGGCACAGTGACTGGGTACAGAGACACACTGTCAGTACTCAGAGGGCACAGTGAATGGGTACAGAGACACACTGTCAGTACTCAGAGGGCACAGTGAATGGGTACAGAGACACACTGTCAGTACTCAGAGGGCACAGTGACTGGGTACAGAAACACACTGTCAGTACTCAGAGGGCACAGGGACTGGGTACAGAGACACACTGTCAGTACTCAGAGGGCACAGTGACTGGGTACAGAGACACACTGTCAGTACTCAGAGGGCACAGTGACTGGGTACAGAGACACACTGTCAGTACTCAGAGGGCACAGTGACTGGGTACAGAAACACACTGTCTGTACTCAGAGGGCACAGTGACTGGGTACAGAGACACACTGTCAGTACTCAGAGGGCACAGGGACTGGGTACAGAAACACACTGTCAGTACTCAGAGGGCACAGTGACTGGGTACAGAAACACACTGTCAGTACTCAGAGGGCACAGTGACTGGGAACAGAAACACACTGTCAGTACTCAGAGGGCACAGGGACTGGGTACAGAGACACACTGTCAGTACTCAGAGGGCACAGTGACTGGGTACAGAGACACACTGTCAGTACTCAGAGGGCACAGTGACTGGGTACAGAGACACACTGTCAGTACTCAGAGGGCACAGTGACTGGGTACAGAAACACACTGTCAGTACTCAGAGGGCACAGTGACTGGGTACAGAGACACACTGTCAGTACTCAGAGGGCACAGTGACTGGGTACAGAGACACACTGTCAGTACTCAGAGGGCACAGTGACTGGGTACAGAGACACACTGTCAGTACTCAGAGGGCACAGGGACTGGGTACAGAAACACACTGTCAGTACTCAGAGGGCACAGTGACTGGGTACAGAAACACACTGTCAGTACTCAGAGGGCACAGTGAATGGGTACAGAGACACACTGTCAGTACTCAGAGGGCACAGTGACTGGGTACAGAAACACACTGTCAGTACTCAGAGGGCACAGGGACTGGGTACAGAGACACACTGTCAGTACTCAGAGGGCACAGTGACTGGGTACAGAGACACACTGTCAGTACTCAGAGGGCACAGTGACTGGGTACAGAGACACACTGTCAGTACTCAGAGGGCACAGTGACTGGGTACAGAAACACACTGTCAGTACTCAGAGGGCACAGTGACTGGGTACAGAGACACACTGTCAGTACTCAGAGGGCACAGGGACTGGGTACAGAAACACACTGTCAGTACTCAGAGGGCACAGTGACTGGGTACAGAAACACACTGTCAGTACTCAGAGGGCACAGTGACTGGGAACAGAAACACACTGTCAGTACTCAGAGGGCACAGGGACTGGGTACAGAGACACACTGTCAGTACTCAGAGGGCACAGTGACTGGGTACAGAGACACACTGTCAGTACTCAGAGGGCACAGTGACTGGGTACAGAGACACACTGTCAGTACTCAGAGGGCACAGTGACTGGGTACAGAAACACACTGTCAGTACTCAGAGGGCACAGTGACTGGGTACAGAGACACACTGTCAGTACTCAGAGGGCACAGTGACTGGGTACAGAGACACACTGTCAGTACTCAGAGGGCACAGTGACTGGGTACAGAGACACACTGTCAGTACTCAGAGGGCACAGGGACTGGGTACAGAAACACACTGTCAGTACTCAGAGGGCACAGTGACTGGGTACAGAAACACACTGTCAGTACTCAGAGGGCACAGTGACTGGGAACAGAAACACACTGTCAGTACTCAGAGGGCACAGGGACTGGGGACAGAGACACACTGTCAGTACTCAGAGGGCACAGGGACTGGGTACAGAGACACACTGTCAGTACTCAGAGGGCACAGGGACTGGGTACAGAGACACACTGTCAGTGCTCAGAGGGCACAGGGACTGGGTACAGAGACACACTGTCAGTGCGCAGAGGGCACAGTGAATGGGTACAGAGACACACTGTCAGTACTCAGAGGGCACAGTGAATGGGTACAGAGACACACTGTCAGTACTCAGAGGGCACAGGGACTGGGTACAGAGACACACTGTCAGTGCTCAGAGGGCACAGTGAATGGGTACAGAGACACACTGTCAGTACTCAGAGGGCACAGGGACTGGGTACAGAGACACACTGTCAGTACTCAGAGGGCACAGTGACTGGGTACAGAGACACACTGTCAGTGCTCAGAGGGCACAGGGACTGGGTACAGAGACACACTGTCAGTGCTGAGAGGGCACAGTGAATGGGTAGAGAAACACAGTGTCAGTACTCAGAGGGCACAGTGACTGGGTACAGAAACACACTGTCAGTACTCAGAGGGCACAGGGACTGGGTACAGAGACACACTGTCAGTACTCAGAGGGCACAGGGACTGGGTACAGAGACACACTGTCAGTGCTCAGAGGGCACAGTGACTGGGTACAGAGACACACTGTCAGTACTCAGAGGGCACAGTGACTGGGTACAGAGACACACTGTCAGTACTCAGAGGGCACAGTGACTGGGTACAGAGACACACTGTCAGTACTCAGAGGGCACAGTGACTGGGTACAGAGACACACTGTCAGTACTCAGAGGGCACAGGGACTGGGTACAGAGACACACTGTCAGTGCTCAGAGGGCACAGGGACTGGGTACAGAGACACACTGTCAGTGCTCAGAGGGCACAGTGAATGGGTACAGAGACACACTGTCAGTACTCAGTGGGCACAGTGAATTGGTACAGAGACACACTGTCAGTACT
Source organism: Stegostoma tigrinum (assembly GCF_030684315.1). Lineage (NCBI taxonomy): Eukaryota > Metazoa > Chordata > Chondrichthyes > Orectolobiformes > Stegostomatidae > Stegostoma > Stegostoma tigrinum. The sequence continues at coordinate 19,047,116 of NC_081387.1, read as the reverse complement.
CAGAGGGCACAGGGACTGGGTACAGAGACACACTGTCAGTGCTCAGAGGGCACAGTGAATGGGTACAGAGACACACTGTCAGTACTCAGAGGGCACAGGGACTGGGTACAGAGACACACTGTCAGTACTCAGAGGGCACAGTGACTGGGTACAGAGACACACTGTCAGTACTCAGAGGGCACAGGGACTGGGTACAGAGACACACTGTCAGTGCTCAGAGGGCACAGTGAATGGGTACAGAGACACACTGTCAGTACTCAGAGGGCACAGTGAATGGGTACAGAGACACACTGTCAGTGCTCAGAGGGCACAGTGACTGGGTACAGAGACACACTGTCAGTGCTCAGAGGGCACAGTGACTGGGTACAGAAACACACTGTCAGTACTCAGAGGGCACGGTGACTGGGTACAGAAACACACTGTCAGTACTCAGAGGGCACAGTGATTGGGTACAGAAACACACTGTCAGTACTCAGAGGGCACGGTGACTGGGTACAGAGACACACTGTCAGTACTCAGAGGGCACAGTGACTGGGTACAGAGACACACTGTCAGTACTCAGAGGGCACAGTGACTGGGTACAGAGACACACTGTCAGTACTCAGAGGGCACAGTGACTGGGTACAGAGACACACTGTCAGTACTCAGAGGGCACAGTGACCGGGTAAAGAAACACACTGTCAGTACTCAGAGGGCACAGTGACTGGGTACAGGGACACACTGTCAGTACTCAGAGGGCACAGTGACTGGGTACAAAGACACACTGTCAGTACTCAGAGGGCACAGTGACTGGGTACAGAGACACACTGTCAGTACTCAGAGGGCACAGTGACTGGGTACAGAGACACACTGTCAGTACTCAGAGGGCACAGTGACTGGGTACAGAGACACACTGTCAGTACTCAGAGGGCACAGGGACTGGGTACAGAAACACACTGTCAGTACTCAGAGGGCACAGTGACTGGGTACAGAAACACACTGTCAGTACTCAGAGGGCACAGTGAATGGGTACAGAGACACACTGTCAGTACTCAGAGGGCACAGTGACTGGGTACAGAAACACACTGTCAGTACTCAGAGGGCACAGGGACTGGGTACAGAGACACACTGTCAGTACTCAGAGGGCACAGGGACTGGGTACAGAGACACACTGTCAGTACTCAGAGGGCACAGTGACTGGGTACAGAGACACACTGTCAGTACTCAGAGGGCACAGTGACTGGGTACAGAAACACACTGTCGGTGCTCAGAGGGCACAGTGAATGGGTACAGAGACACACTGTCAGTACTCAGAGGGCACAGGGACTGGGTACAGAGACACACTGTCAGTACTCAGAGGGCACAGTGACTGGGTACAGAGACACACTGTCAGTACTCAGAGGGCACAGGGACTGGGTACAGAGACACACTGTCAGTGCTCAGAGGGCACAGTGAATGGGTACGGAGACACACTGTCAGTACTCAGAGGGCACAGTGAATGGGTACAGAGACACACTGTCAGTGCTCAGAGGGCACAGTGACTGGGTACAGAGACACACTGTCAGTGCTCAGAGGGCACAGTGACTGGGTACAGAGACACACTGTCAGTGCTCAGAGGGCACAGTGACTGGGTACAGAAACACACTCTCAGTACTCAGAGGGCACGGTGACTGGGTACAGAAACACACTGTCAGTACTCAGAGGGCACAGTGATTGGGTACAGAAACACACTGTCAGTACTCAGAGGGCACGGTGACTGGGTACAGAGACACACTGTCAGTGCTCAGAGGGCACAGTGACTGGGTACAGAGACACACTGTCAGTACTCAGAGGGCACAGTGACTGGGTACAGAGACACACTGTCAGTACTCAGTGGGCACAGTGAATTGGTACAGAGACACACTGTCAGTACTCAGAGGGCACAGGGACTGGGTACAGAGACACACTGTCAGTGCTCAGAGGGCACAGTGAATGGGTACAGAGACACACTGTCAGTACTCAGAGGGCACAGGGACTGGGTACAGAGACACACTGTCAGTACTCAGAGGGCACAGTGACTGGGTACAGAGACACACTGTCAGTACTCAGAGGGCACAGGGACTGGGTACAGAGACACACTGTCAGTGCTCAGAGGGCACAGTGAATGGGTACAGAGACACACTGTCAGTACTCAGAGGGCACAGTGAATGGGTACAGAGACACACTGTCAGTGCTCAGAGGGCACAGTGACTGGGTACAGAGACACACTGTCAGTGCTCAGAGGGCACAGTGACTGGGTACAGAAACACACTGTCAGTACTCAGAGGGCACGGTGACTGGGTACAGAAACACACTGTCAGTACTCAGAGGGCACAGTGATTGGGTACAGAAACACACTGTCAGTACTCAGAGGGCACGGTGACTGGGTACAGAGACACACTGTCAGTACTCAGAGGGCACAGTGACTGGGTACAGAGACACACTGTCAGTACTCAGAGGGCACAGTGACTGGGTACAGAGACACACTGTCAGTACTCAGAGGGCACAGTGACTGGGTACAGAGACACACTGTCAGTACTCAGAGGGCACAGTGACCGGGTAAAGAAACACACTGTCAGTACTCAGAGGGCACAGTGACTGGGTACAGGGACACACTGTCAGTACTCAGAGGGCACAGTGACTGGGTACAAAGACACACTGTCAGTACTCAGAGGGCACAGTGACTGGGTACAGAGACACACTGTCAGTACTCAGAGGGCACAGTGACTGGGTACAGAGACACACTGTCAGTACTCAGAGGGCACAGGGACTGGGTACAGAAACACACTGTCAGTACTCAGAGGGCACAGTGACTGGGTACAGAAACACACTGTCAGTACTCAGAGGGCACAGTGAATGGGTACAGAGACACACTGTCAGTACTCAGAGGGCACAGTGACTGGGTACAGAAACACACTGTCAGTACTCAGAGGGCACAGGGACTGGGTACAGAGACACACTGTCAGTACTCAGAGGGCACAGTGACTGGGTACAGAGACACACTGTCAGTACTCAGAGGGCACAGTGACTGGGTACAGAGACACACTGTCAGTACTCAGAGGGCACAGTGACTGGGTACAGAAACACACTGTCGGTGCTCAGAGGGCACAGTGAATGGGTACAGAGACACACTGTCAGTACTCAGAGGGCACAGGGACTGGGTACAGAGACACACTGTCAGTACTCAGAGGGCACAGTGACTGGGTACAGAGACACACTGTCAGTACTCAGAGGGCACAGGGACTGGGTACAGAGACACACTGTCAGTGCTCAGAGGGCACAGTGAATGGGTACGGAGACACACTGTCAGTACTCAGAGGGCACAGTGAATGGGTACAGAGACACACTGTCAGTGCTCAGAGGGCACAGTGACTGGGTACAGAGACACACTGTCAGTGCTCAGAGGGCACAGTGACTGGGTACAGAGACACACTGTCAGTGCTCAGAGGGCACAGTGACTGGGTACAGAAACACACTCTCAGTACTCAGAGGGCACGGTGACTGGGTACAGAAACACACTGTCAGTACTCAGAGGGCACAGTGATTGGGTACAGAAACACACTGTCAGTACTCAGAGGGCACGGTGACTGGGTACAGAGACACACTGTCAGTGCTCAGAGGGCACAGTGACTGGGTACAGAGACACACTGTCAGTACTCAGAGGGCACAGTGACTGGGTACAGAGACACACTGTCAGTACTCAGAGGGCACAGTGACTGGGTACAGAGACACACTGTCAGTACTCAGAGGGCACAGAGACCGGGTAAAGAAACACACTGTCAGTACTCAGAGGGCACAGTGACTGGGTACAGGGACACACTGTCAGTACTCAGAGGGCACAGTGACTGGGTACAAAGACACACTGTCAGTACTCAGAGGGCACAGTGACTGGGTACAGAGACACACTGTCAGTACTCAGAGGGCACAGTGACTGGGTACAGAGACACACTGTCAGTACTCAGAGGGCACAGTGAATGGGTACAGAGACACACTGTCAGTACTCAGAGGGCACAGTGACTGGGAACTGAAACACACTGTCAGTACTCAGATGGCACAGTGACTGTGTACAGAAAAACACTGTCAGTGCTCAGAGGGCCCAGTGACTGGGTACAGAAACACACTGTCAGTACTCAGAGGGCACAGTGACTGGGTACAGAGACACACTGTCTGTACTCAGAGGGCACAGTGACTGGGTACAGAGTCACACTGTCAGTGCTCAGAGGGCACAGTGACTGGGTACAGAAACACAATGTCAGTACTCAGAGGGCACAGTGACTGGGTACAGAGACACACTGTCAGTACTCAGAGGGCACAGTGACTGGGTACAGAGTCACACTGTCAGTGCTCAGAGGGCACAGTGACTGGGTACAGAAACACACTGTCAGTACTCAGAGGGCACAGTGACTGGGTACAGAGTCACACTGTCAGTGCTCAGAGGGCACAGTGAATGGGTACAGAAACACTCCTTCAGTACTCAGAGGGCACAGTGACTGGGTACAGAGACACACTGTCAGTACTCAGAGGGCACAGTGACTGGGTACAGAGTCACACTGTCAGTGCTCAGAGGGCACAGTGACTGGGTACAGAAACACACTGTCAGTACCCAGAGGGCACAGTGACTGGGTACAGAAAGATACTGTCAGTACTCAGAGGGCACAGTGATTGGGTACAGAAAGATACTGTCAGTACTCAGAGGGCACAGTGATTGGGTACAGAAACACACTGTCAGTGCTCAGAGGGCACAGTGACTGGGTACAGAAACACACTGTCAGTTCTCAGAGGGCACAGTGACTGGGTACCGAAACACACTGTCAGTACCCAGAGGGCACAGTGACTGGGTACAGAAAGATACTGTCAGTACTCAGAGGGCACAGTGATTGGGTACAGAAAGATACTGTCAGTACTCAGAGGGCACAGTGATTGGGTACAGAAACACACTGTCAGTGCTCAGAGGGCACAGTGACTGGGTACAGAAACACACTGTCAGTTCTCAGAGGGCACAGTGACTGGGTACCGAAACACACTGTCTGTACTCAGAGGGCACAGTGATTGGGTACAGAAACACACTGTCAGTACTCAGAGGGCACAGTGACTGGGTACAGAAACACACTGTCAGTTCTCAGAGGGCACAGGGACTGGGTACAGGAACACTCCATCAGTGTTTAGTGGGCACAGTGACCGGGTACTTTTGAACAGTTAATCTTTGACAGTAAGGCTTTGGGTGCATTGATTTGTGTTTGAGAATTAAAGGTTCCACACTCCACACTTCAGGCAGCAGTCTTTGATTCCCACTAGGGACCTGCAGGGCTGGATTTGTCTGCTCTGGTGCAGGAAAGCAGTCAGCAGTTAAAGAGCAACTGCTTATCTTAAACATGATTTAGTTTAGTGAATGGGAACAGCCCAGTACACGGGTCATTGTGAATCAATCCCTGAAATAGTATCCTCCAATTTAAGGCAAGATGGGAAAATCCACAAGGTCATTGTCCTGTGGTGAACTGGCTCAATTTGTTTATCTACCTGACCCTTCCGTTAGTCCTGACAATTTATTAAACATCCCAACCCTTATGAATGTCTGTCTCCCAGACTGAATGAGCTCATGTTTTCAAAGGAATGAATCAAACTTTCTCCATTGAACAACGGATGAGAGAGCATATTAGTTACACACTGTGTGAACAACAAAGATTAGAAAGAGGAGGTGGGTCTAAAAAGTACATGAATGTATTGAAAAATGAATGGATCTGCCTTGGAGGTCCATGAAGTGTCGACAATTGAATGCTTCAGCTATTGTTTTGGATGTTGGTAGGCCTGTGGTTTGATTTTGAGACTTTCGGCTTAGGTGAAATGAAAGGTCTCAGTCCTGTTTCGCTTGCCGCCTGGTTTTCAGCAAAGCGAAAGAGAGTGAATTCTTTTTTTGATCCAGCGGTGCAGGGATGCCCAGGGGTCTTCTCAGCTTCTCAAGTTGGAGCACACTCCTCTACCCTCCCTCAAAACTGATCTGCTGCTCGGTGCTATCAGCCGATGCTCTAGCATTGAGCGAATCTGCTCCCAAAACCCGTGTTAAAGTTGCTGGGCCTTGTCATTTGAGACGTTGCCTCTTAGGAAGGGCACACCCCACATCCACATCACATTGAGGTGAGGTGGCACCACTTAGCCTATCTCTTGGCATGCAGTGAGAAGCCTCCCTTGGTGAGTGTGGATTCGAGGTGTGGCAGTATTTCTGCACAAGGTGGCCAAGTAGGTAAGGGGCTCACAGAATGGTTGAGACAGCAGTCTCCCTCCAATTCACCCCCACTGCTACCCTCATCCTCTAGGGTGGTGCCAATGCTCCCCTCTCAGCAGGTGATATTGCGGGGGCACTGCCTTTGCTTGTTTTGTTTCATTTGTTCGCAGAATGAGGCCAGCATTTATTGCCCATTCCTTATTGCCCAGAGGGCAGTTGAGAGTCAACCACATTTCTGTGGGCCTGGAGTCACATGTAGGCCAGACCAGGTAAGGATGGCAGTTTCCTTCATGAAAGGGCACGAGTGAACCAGATGGGGTTTCCAACAATCGGCAACGGATTCATGGTCATCACTTTATTGAATTCACATACCGCTGCCTGCTATGGCAGGATTCAAACTCAGAACGTCACCTTGATCTCTGGATTAAGAATCCAGCGATAACGCCGCTCAGCCATTGCCTCGCTAGGCTTTCCTGACCTCCAATCAGATAAGACATTCCCCAGGTTCCTTGGCTACATTGTATGAGTCACTGAGCTGAAAGGGTTCAAATTCTGACCAAGGGGCCTGGCAGCATCCGTACAGAGAAAGGAGAGTTTACATTTCGAGTCCAGTAATCCTGGCTCCTGTTCCGATGCCGGTTCTCCATTAACAAGAGTGCCTTGTTTTCCACAAGGTGCTCATTGTCACATGTAGCAACTCGGTCCAATTCCATTGGTGCAATGGGCATTGTAACTGGGACTATGAAGCCGACGTTGGTGTTGTGTTCTTCCTTCAATATCCAACACCATTCCCCTGGACTGGGTTCACGTGACTCCATGGTGTCGGGGAGTCAGGTTAATACAATACCTCAGCATTAGTTCTTTGTACAATGGGGAGCACTTTGGGGATAGGACAGAAAAATACACAGCCTGGAGCAGGGTGGACATTGTTGGGTCAACTGGGGAAGCAGGGAGAGAGAGAGGCATGGCTCTCTCGACATCGGGAAGGAAAAGTCAGATCCTCCACCTAAGCTGAGGCTGGAACCTCACTGGCGAGCAGTGAGAGGCCTGTTCTATCCATTTGTCTGTCAGTGTGAGCTGAGCTCACCTCATTGGGACTCAGTTTCCCAAACTGTCTAACCCGCAACCCCAGGTGGAAGCCAGACAGCAACAATTCCCAATGACTGCTGGGTGTCAGCTCAATGCAAGTCAAGGGTAGGGGCCGTGTTTTTGAGGGGTGAGTGGTGGGGGTGATAGGGTTTTTGGAAGCAGCAGGCTTGGATGGAGAGGGGATGGTGAGTGCGCAGGGCATTAAAATACTGCACACATCGGAATGACTTGCCCAGGTGTAAAGCCCATGTTGACTTATTCCTGTTGGAGCCCTCTACATCCCTGTGTTATGGAGGATGATGCTAATCCATCAAGGGAATGGGTGCATGACGAGGCTTGTTGCCTTTGCGACCACAGCCACAATCTGGGTATGCGGTGCCCCTCACAACAGGAGCGGGCAGAGGCGGGACACGATGGGCTCTGCGAAGCCAGGAGAATGAGTGCAGCCTTCCGAGAATGACGGTGAGGATGCTGAGCAGGAGCCGTCAGAGGAGGGAAACATTGGATGCCACACGCAGAGGCAGGACCTAATTGATGCCCATTTCCAGAAAGGCAAACTGGGCGCTGTGACCATACAACGTCTATCAATGCATTGCTGCTCCATAGGGAAAGGGGCACAGCCCTGACCCCAGAAGCAAATGCACCTCTTCATTGTGTGTTCTTTTTCCTTTTCTTCACTTTCACTTCTGCTGAATAAAATTGAACATTTCCAATGTTTGGGGTGCCGTACAGGAGTGGCACATGGGAGCCAGGCACATCTTAGAGAAAGGCGTGACAAATAGCAGACAGGAACCTTCCATTAAAGTCAGTGAAATGGACTCCTAGTCGATTACTGACTCAACTTCTCCCAGACTGGAAACTTCCAACGGGTAGAGAGGAGGTGTCTCAGGGCGTGACACAGTGAAGCAGAGAGACAGAATATAGAATGGAATTGGGAGGAAAATGAGTGACAGATCAAGCTGAAAGGAGAGAGAGAAAGCGGGATATTGAGATTTGGGCCCACATCAGCCTTGGCTCTAGCTCTTCCTTAATGATACAGAGCAATGTCATGGGATTAAACACTTGAAAATGAAAACCACTAGGTGTCAGATTTCGGCTAGGCTGCACAATGCCTACGCGTGCGTGCACGCACACACACACAAAAACAGGCACAGAAACAGACATACGCACAGGCACAGAGAGACACACAAGGTAGAGAGATACACACATAGAAAGGCACTGGGACAGAAGCACACACACAGAGTTAGATACAGAGAGACACACAAAGACACAGAGAGACTCACACAGAGACAGCCACACATAGTCAGACAGCCACAGTCAGGTTTACCTACAAACAAACACAGTGAGGGGCCATATCTTCCTGCATTCACACAGATGGACACCCACACACACACACACACCCACACACACACAGAGTCACACACACACCCTCAGACACATATGCACGCAGAGACACATACACACACACAGACAGACAGACACACACAAACAGTCACATACACACCCACAGACACACACACACAGTCACATACACACACACACAGACACACACCCACAGACACATACATACACACACAGTCACATACACTCCCACAGACACACACACATACACACCCACAGACACGCACACACACAGTCACATACACACAGACACACATGCACGCACACAGACACACACACACACACACACACAAAAAGACACACACACACACACCCACGCGCACAGACACACACACGCGCACAAACACAGTCACACACACAGACACACACACACAGACACAGGCACACACACACACACACACACACACACACACACACACACACCTCCACACAAACACAGACATGCACAAAGTAAAAAACATAGAGACAAACATACTCACATGGACACAAGCACACAGACCAAGTCCCACTGCACATTCCATTACTGAAGCATCCTGTGTGGTAAATATTTAATCACTGCTTACTTAGCCAAGAATGGAGAAGCTCATTTCCAATGACAGCTCAGTAACGGGGCCTCAGGGAGATCTCCTTGGAATACAGTAGACAGCTCGGGTCTCCATGTGAGGAAGGGTATAACTGAAGACAGGACAGTGGGGTTTCACCAGGCAGGTTGCAGGGATATGGGAGCCGAGTATTACCCTTCCATTTCCTGAGATTGTGTCAATATAACATACATGATTCCTGAAAACAATTTGTTTGTGGGCCAGTTATGTTCTGGGAGGTCACCAAACTGACCTGCTGGGCTGAAAAGTGAGGTTGTTTGGCTGAAAATTGTCCATAACCCTCTTCGACATGGCGCAGTCAAACTTGCTGCATTGATGTAATTCTAATACAAACTCTGGGCGGAGATGCAGTGGTTTGTCACGAGGTTCGTCGCGAGCAGCTCAGTGATGTGGAACTCTGCGCTCTACAGTCCATTCCCAGGGATGCACACCGAGACAAATATTGACAGCACCTGGAGGACCTTCAGCTTGGCAAAAGATATTGTTTTGTCTGCCCAAAACCTGACGATCTTCCAGAGCTGACCCCGAACGAATGTTACAGACTGGCACATTCCGAGGCCCAGGACTATGTGCTGAGGGATGCAGTAAAGCTGGGGCAGCTGTTGCGAAGGGACAGTGGGGAAAGACCCAGGTAGTCCTGCTGAAGGTAAATGGGTGCCCATACAGTTAGCAGACCGTCCTACTGCCGCAAATGCATGTAAATATAGTCTTATGTGTGCAAGAGAAGTCTGCGGTTTGTTTGGCAGACAGAGTCAAACTTAAATATTTGTTTGCTTCCTTGATATGACCCAGACTGCATTTGTGACAATGTAAACATGTACACAGAATTTTTTTATGAATAAAGTATAGTTTAAATAAAGTATATTTTTGAAACTAAAAGAAATTCTGACAGACACTCCAGCTACACCATATATTCCCATCTCTGCCAGCTGTAGCTTCTCCTTGGTAACCGGTCTGAAAGGATAGAGACCTTGGGGGAACTTGTATTGAGCTTACATTTGGCAGGATGACTCATAACTGAAGACAACAAGGTGTACAGCTGGATGAACACGGCAGGCCAAGCAGCATCAGAAGAGCAGGAAGGCTGACATTTTGGGCCTAGACCCTTCTTCAGAAATGGGGCCAGCATTTCTGAAGAAGGGTCTAGGCCCGAAACATCAGCCTCCCTGCTCCTCTGATGCTGCTTGGCCTGCCGTGTTCATCCAGCTCTACACCGTGTTATCTCAGATTCTCCAGCATCTGCAGTTCCCACTATCTCTGACTCATAATGTAAACAGGTTTTGTGTAGCCCGAGTCATTGTGAACCCCTATTTCCCCTAGAAATGACTCTGTTTCTTTTCTAAAGGAGATTACTTTACAATACAGAGGGCTTTGCTTGCACACCGTCATCCTTTTCAGCTCAAGTTAAATTTTTGTTAAGAATAAAGTTTACTTGTCAGATTTTGAGGTAAAGTTGGAGCTTCAGAACTGTTACCTCTAGGAAGTGCAATTTCTCTTCTGTATAGTCCACTCCTGTGCTTGAATTGCCTTGGAGGTATTGCATCTGTTATTCTATCCCTTCTTAATGTTGATCCTTTCAATGCAAAGCTGTTTTAAACCTATTTCATTTCATTATTGCTTTCTTCTCTTATATTCACCAATGCTGTGGAAAGTGAATGCCCAACGAGCTTTGCTACATTCTATACCACAGCGAAGTTGCAACATGTTCTTTATTTGCCAGGCTTTTCAACTCTGTGTTTCAGCAATCCTGTACTAAATTCTTCAGTAAGGCATTAAGTTGTATCACTGGCTGCTCAGTAGCCACTTATTGCATTCAAGATTTTCAAACCTGTTTAAGATAACGAAGTGTGGAGCTGGATGAACACAGCAGGCCCAGCAGCATCTCAGGAGCACAAAAGCTGACATTTCGGGCCGAGATCCTTCATCAGAGAGGGGGATGGGGAGAGGGAACTGGAATAAATAGGGAGAGAGGGGGTTGTGGATGGAGAGATGGAGAGAAAAGAAGACAGGTAGAGAGGGGAGTATAGGTGAGAAGGTAGGGAGGGGATAGGTCAGTCCAGGGAAGATGGACAGGTCAAGGAGGTGGGATGAGGCGGTAGGTAGGAAATGGAGGTGTGGCTTGAGGTGGGAGGAAGGGATGGGTGAGAAGAAGAACAGGTTAGGGAAGCGGGGACAGGCTGGGCTGGTTTTGGGGTGCAGTGGGGGGAGGGGAAGAGCTGGGCTGGTTGTGTGATGCAGTGGGGGGAGGAGGGGAAGAACTGGGCTGGTTTTGGGATGCAGTAGGGGAAGGGGACATTTTGAAGCTGGTGAAGTCCACGTTGATACCATTGGGCTGCAGGGTTCCCAAGCGGAATATGAGTTGCTGTTCCTGCAACGTACGGGTGGCATCATTGTGGCACTGCAGGAGGCCCATGATGGACATGTCGTCTAAAGAATGGGAGGGGGAATTAAAATGGTTCGCGACTGGGAGGTGCAGTTGTTTGTTGCGAACCGAGCGGAGGTGTTCTGCAAAGCGGTCCCCAAGCCTCCGCTTGGTTTCCCCAATGTAGAGAAAGCCACACCGGGTACAGTGGATGCAGTATACCACATTGGCAGATGTGCAGGTGAACCTCTGCTTAATAATGAAAGTCATCTTGGTGCCTGGGATGGGGGTGAGGGAGGAGGTGTGGGGGCAGGTGTAGCATTTCCTGCGGTTGCAGGGGAAGGTGCCGGGTGTGGTGGGGTTGGAGGGCAGTGTGGAGCGGACAAAGGAGTCACGGAGAGAGTGGTCTCTCCGGAAAGCAGACAAGGGTGGGGATGGAAAAATAGCTTGGGTGGTGGGGTTGGTAGATGGAGGAAGTGTCGGAGGTGATGCGTTGTATCTGGAGGTTGGTGGGGTGGTGTGTGAGAGCGAGGCGGATCCTCTTTGGGCGGTTGTGGCGTGGGCGGGGAGTGAGGGATGTGTTGCAGGAAATGCGGGAGACGCGGTCAAGGGCGTTCTCGACCACTGTGGGGGGAATGTTGCGGTCCTTGAAGAACATGGACATCTGGGATGTGCGGGAGGGGAATGCCTCATCCTGCTTTCAAATCTGTTTCTTTGCGATACTGCATCTCTGCACTGCTCACTGGGATTTTCTACCCTTGCCAAGACTTTCCCATTTTGTTCAATAATCAACATTTTGGCTGCCCTGTGCGGGAGAATGGATTTCTCCCGCTATGCCCCCAATGAGACATTTTCCATATAACAGCAAAACACTGTGGATATTGGAAACCTGCTACAAGCGCAGGGAATGCTGACGAAACTCAGCAGGTCTGGCAGCATCTGTGGTGAGAGAAACAGAGTGCACATTTCAAGTCCAGTATGACTTTTCTTCAAAGATAAAAGAGTTATAAAGTTTTTTTTTGTTAACATATTTTTGACAGAAGCAGAGGAGCAATAACAGGGCAGCTGTTCACAAGAGTCGCAGAGATATACATCATGGACATGCCAGAGATAATGGGAACTGCAGATGCTGGAGAATACAAGATAACAAAGTGTGGAGCTGGATGAACACAGCAGGCCAAGCAGCATCTCAGGAGCACAAAAGCTGACGTTTCGGGCCTGGACCCTTCATCAGAAAAGGAGGATGGGGAGGGGATTCTGAAATAAATAGGGTGAGGGGGGAGGTGGACTGAAGATGGATAGAGAAGATAGGTGCAGAGGAGACTATGGGTGGGGAGGTAGGGAAGGGATAGGTCAGTCTGGGTAGGACGGACAGGTCAAGGAGCCAAATGAGGTCAGTAGGTAGGAAATGGAGGGGCAGTTTGAAGTGAGAGGAGGGGATAGGTGAGAGAAAGAAGAGGTTAGGCAGGTGGGGATGAGCTGGGCTGGTTTTGGGATGCAGTGGGGGGAGGGGAGATTTTGAAGCTGGTGAAGTCCACGTTGATACCATTGGGCTGCAGGGTTCCCAAGCGGAATATGAGTTGCTGTTCCTGCAACCTGCAGGCGGCATCATTATGGCACTGCAGGAGGCCCAGGATGGACATGTCATTTCAGGAATGGGAGGGGGATTTGAAATGGTTCGCAGCTGGGAGGTGCAGTTGTTTATTGTGAACCGAGCGGAGGTGTTCTGCAAAACGGTCCCCAAGCCTCCGCTTGGTTTCCCCAATGTTGAGGAAGCCACAAGGGGATAGTGGATGCAGTATACCACATTGGCAGATGTGCAGGTGAACCTCTGCTTGATATGGAAAGTCATCTTGGGGCCTTGGATGGGGGTGAGGGAGGAGGTGTGGGGGCAAGTGTAGCGCTTCCTGTGGTTGCAGGGGAAAGTGTCGGGTGTGGTGGGGTTGGAGGGGAGTGTGGAGCGGACAAAGGAGTCGTGGAGAGAGTGGTCTCTGCGGAAGGCAGACAAGGATGGTGTGGGAAATATGTCTTTAGTGGTGGGGTCAGCCATCCTGGGCCTCCTGCAGTGCCACAATGATGCCACGCGAAGGTTGCAGGAACAGCAACTCATATTCCGCTTGGGAACCCTGCAGCCCAATGGTATCAATGCGGATTTCACCAGCTTCAAAATCTCCCCTCCCCCTACTGCGTCCCAAAACCAGCCCAGCTCATCCCCGCCATCCTAACCTGTTCTTCCTCTCACCTATCCCCTCATCCCACTTCAAGCAACACCTCCATTTCCTACCTACTAACCTCATCCCGCCTCCTTGACCTGTCCGTCCTCCACGGACTGACCTTTCCCCTCCCTACCTCCCCACCCATACTCTCCTCTCCAACTATCTTCTCCTCTATCTATCTGCAGTCCGCCTCCCCCTCTCCCTATTTATGTCAGAATCCTCTCCCCATCCCCCTTTTCTGATGAAGGGTCGAGGCCTGAAACATCAGCTTTTGTGCTCCTAAGATGCTGCTTGGCCTGCTGTGTTCATCCAGCCCCACACTTTGTCATCATGGACATGCTGACCAGATATCCTAAATTCATCTGGTCCCATTTGCTAGCATTTGGCCCACATCCCTCTGAATCCTTCCTATTCATTTTACCATCCAGTTGCCTTTTAAATGTTGTAATTGTACCAGCCTCTACCACTTCCTCTGGCAGCTCGTTCCATACACGCTCCACGCTCTTGTGTTAAAAGGGGAAGAGATCTTGACTCTTCACCCTATCCAGAAAATCCCATAACGAACTGGAAAAACAGGGGTGTGCACCGGATTGAGGATGAAAACTGGAGCAGGGCCAAGTCCAACTGGAGGAATGAGAGAGGATGTGAACGGGGAAGGCTGCCCCAAACAGGCAGCAGAAGATGCTCGGAATCAACACAGAATCAAGTTCCCTCAGAGAGGGCAGGGAATCTGTGCAATTCTTTACCACAGAGGGCTGTCAAAGCTGGGTCATTCACGACTGCGAGGGATATTTAATCAGTGAGGGGATTAGAACATAGAACATAGAAGAGTACAGCACAGTACAGGCCCTTCGGCCCACCATGTTGTGCCGTGGAATAATCCTAATCCAAAAATAAAATAATCTAAACTACATTCCCCTCAATTCACTGCTGTCCAGGTGCATGTCCAGCAGTCGCTTAAATGTCACTAATGACTCTGCTTCCACGACTACCACTGGCAAACTATTCCATGCGCTCACAACTCTCTGGGTAAAGAACCTCCCTCTGACATCTCCTCCATACCTTCCTCCTAACACCTTAAAACTATGGGTTATTGGGATGAAACTTGGAGCTCAAAGTGCAGAGTCATAGAGGTATGCAGCATGGAAACAGGCCCTTCGGCTCAGCTCCAATAGTTGAGGATTTTCAGGTCAGCCATTACCTGGCTGAAAGCTGTAGCAGAGTCTCATTGTATAAAGGTCCTCATCTGCAGAGCTACATTACAGGAAGGATGTGGAGGCTCTGGAGACGGTGCAGAAGAGGTTTACCAGGACGCTGCCTGGATTAGAGGGTATGAGCTATAAGGAGAGGCTAAAAATAACTAGGATTCTTTGTGCTGGTGTAGCGGAGGCTGAGGAGAGATTTGATAGAAGTCAATAACCTAATGAGGTGCATAGATAGGGTTCACAATCAGAATCTTTGTCCCAGAGATGAAATGTCTAATACTAGGGGGTGTGCATTTATGGGAAGACGGTGGGGGGGGGATGTTCAAAGGAGATGAAAAGTGTGGGTTTTTACATAGAAAGAGGTAGGCGTCTGGAAAACACTGCCAGGGAAGGTGATGGTGACGGATACAATAGTGGCGTTTAAGGGGCTTCTAGATAATCACATAAATAGACAAGGAGTGGAGGGATATTGACCATGGGCAGACAAAAGGGATTTGGTGAACTTCGCATCACGTTCAGTGCAACATCATGGGCCGAAGGGCTCATTCCTGTGCTGTACGGTTCTAAGTTCTACTTCCTATGGTCTATGTTCTAAGTCCTATGCTCTAAGTTCTATGTTCTAAGTTCTATGTTCTAAGTTCTAAGTTCTATGTTCTAAGTTCGATACTCTAAGTTCCATGTTCTATGTTCTAAGTTCTATGATCTATGTTCTATGGTGATTCTTTCCTGAAACTGCATGGGCTTGCTGCGACAATGGGATTGGACTCTGCTGTGAAGACCCAACCCAACCCCACCCCTTAGTTGCCATAATCAGGCCCATGAGATGTGACTGGCAGCCAGCAGGATGCAGTGCTGGAGGGGAGGCAATGCATGGGTAGCTGTAAGAGTCAGCTGCAGTAACAGGTTCTGAGGAAGGGTCAAGCTGGACTGGAAACGTTAACTCTGTTTTCCTCTCTCTGCATCTCTCTCTCTCTCTCTCTCTCTCTATCTCTCTCTCTTCACTGAATCGCCCCCAAACACCTGTTCCTCTAGCTACTTTCCCGATGTTAGAATCATGATGGTGGGGTTAGAGAAGGCGATGGGTTGGCGCAGATGGAAAGATTACAATCCTGACTCAGGAAATGCAAACACAGAGCACAGTCAACACGTCCAGAAGAAAAGGATTCTATATCATAAATCCACTCTCCATTTTTCTGCCACTAATTAGTGGGTAATTACTTGGCTGGCTTGTTTAATTAAAAGCAGTGAAAATGATACAGTTTTCAACTTTGTTGCTATCCTGTGACTCCCAATAAACTTAATTAATATTGGTTAAAGCAGTGTGTATAATGAGTTGCTAATTAACAGCGAGGGTACTACATCTCTGGCTGCATGCCCATTCTACCTCTTATATGAATCTGATTTATTTTACATTCAAACACTGGTTCAGCACACACAGCTGTTACACTGCACGGGTAAACAAGGCAAGGATTTCGGCCTGCCTCACACTCAATTACCCACTTGTTGCTAACTCAACTCACAGTCTCTATGCCCTCTGAGTACTGACAGAGTGTTTCTGTACCCAGTCACTGCACCCTCCCGAGGGGCATTTCTGTATGCAGTCACTGTGCCTGCTGAGTACTGACAGTCTGTTTCTGTACCCAGTCACTGTGCTCTCTGAGTACTGACAGTGTGTCTCTGTACCCAGTCACTGTGCCCTCTGAGCACTGAAGTAGCGTTTCCATAACCAAACCTAACTTCTCACCAACACCTTTATTTTGGCAAACCCTGGATGTCCCTGGTAGAATGCAACCAGTATCTGGTGGCGATCCTAGCTCAGGACAATCAATTGCGCTCCTTGTAAGAATATGCCATCCTCGACAGTGATCTGATCTCTCTGGGTCAAGGAAGATTTCAGTTCTCGTTGTGACTGGACATTTCATTTGCCCCCATCACCACCGGCTGTTACAGTTTTGCCAGGACGGGATGTTTTCCTGTACACAGTTGGATATTGTCAGCGGTGGCCAGAAGGGTGACCAGAATGTTTAAAACCAGAATGGACTCTTCCAGGAGAGACACCAATAGTGATACAGCCTGTTGCGACTTGACCTTTTGGATGGTGTTCCAACTTTTATTGTGTGCATTCAGAATAAGAGCCCGCTGCTGAATTAGACATGAGGCTACGTACTGCACTTTCTTGTCCTGTCTAAGCAACCCTAGCTGTGGTCCATTTAGTTTATGTCCATAAAGATACTGTTGGAACTTTCTCATGCCAAAGATGACAGCTAAACCTTCCTTCTCTATCTGCTCAAATTTGTGCTCTACATCAGCCAAAATCCAGGAAGCATACAATCTTGGATGTTCCTCTTCATTGGGCCACCAGTGAGCCAACGTCACCCCAATACCATACGGAGAGGCATCATATCTTAGCACCGGATCATGGTGTGCCAACATCTCAGATGACAGTAGCTGCTTCTTTACATCCCTAATGGCTACGTCTTGGGTACTCGTCCATTTCCAAGGCTGACACTTTTTCAATAGCAGGTCTAAGGGTTTCCATAAGAATTCACCCACCCAAGGAAAGACCTAAGCTCTGGTACAGACATAGGAGCTGGGAGTACTTTGGGCACCTTCACTTTACTACCTGTAGCCCCAGTAGGTCACCCCAGGTGCTTGGAACTCACATTTTTTATTCTGGAAGAAATGCATAAGGACAATGTCCAAGTTCTCTAAAGGCTCCTTAGTGCTCTTCCCTGTTAGTAGCACATCATCCAGATCCATGGTATCCTGGGGTAGACCTTGTAAAATGTTTTCCATCATCTGGCTGGAAAATTGCACAGGCCGACATCACCCCGAATGGCAGTCTCATCTATTGGTACAAACCCTTATGGCTATCAATTGTAGCATATTTCTGGGAATCCTCAACTAATCACAATTGCAGGTACCCGCGGCTCATGTCTAGCTTTGGGGAAGGACAGCCAGTCTGCAAGTTTGCTAATGGAGGGCTTGGGTAATTATCCAGGAGCAAGAAACAGTTTGCTATTTGTACGAAAGCCCCACAAAGGCGAGCTGAGCTCTCAGGCTTCGCAATTGGTACGACGGGAGCTGTCCATTCCGCAGACTGGACTGGTTTGATGATTCCTTCCTTTCCCAGCCTCCTGATTTCCACCTCTACTTTTGCCCATAAGGCAAATAGCACTGGGAGAGCTTTGCAGAATCATGGAATTGCTTCCTGGTCAACATGCCTTGGCTCCTTTGATACTGTCTAGACCTTCCTGAAAAGCCTCCCGGTATCTAATTAGGACTTCGCTCAGACAGCCGCTTTCTAAGTGAAAAAAGTCGAGCCAACCAAGGTCGGTTTTTCTCAACCAATTTCACCCCATCAAACTTGGGCCTGAGCTGTTTACTACATCTCGTGGTAATTGAACCAGCTGCTTCTTTACAAGATTGGGAACCAGAGTTGTACCTTTAATCTGTAATTGTTCCCAGGCTCATACGTAAACTTAAGGGTTGGAGTCCACGGTGAATTTTGGTAAAGGCTGGTTTGACAATCACTGGTACAGCTGCTCTGGTAGAACGGGGAGACCATTTAACCAGACATTTGTTTTCATTGGTTTTGATCCGCGTGTTGCTCAGCAATTTACCTGTTCCAAGCCAGATATAGGTGGGCTTTCCAGGGTGTGCACTCTCCTGGATACCAGCTGTTGAGTTCGCTTACTCAGTTCAGATCTAGTAGGACTCTCTTGCTGTCTGCACACAACCAGCAACTATGATGGCCTGCCGGCCTAGATCCTCAAGAAAATTTTAACTGCTTGGCCAAGGCTTGGGTTTGTTTTGGGGTTTTGCTGTGGGCTGACCTAGAGTCCCTCTGTTAGGATATGTCCTGAGTGAGCCTGTGCAATTGTTCCTACTCAAGTTGTGCTCCCCAGTTGGCCTGGGGAGGGTGTTCACTTCTATCGGAAGACCCTGTTGCTCATAAACCCCACTTCCACATTCGCTAATGACAAAGTCAGTTATCATATCTGTTTGGTGTCCAGTTGGGCTTCAGCTAGTAGGTGCTTTTGCATGATCGCATCGTTAAACCTACTCTCATCTCCACTAAAATAACTCCAAAAGCCTAGTATCCCATCAGCAAGTCACACACATGCACTGTACACAGCACTGACCCAGCTAGCACAGAGTGAACAGAACCCCTGACACTCCTGTTTATATGTTTCATTTTTCTGAGGAAAATCTAATCTCCTAGTTTTTTTTTGTTTATCTTTAATTCTCTGAATCCCATGTTTACTTTTTTGTTAGTGATAATGGGAACTGCAGATGCTGGAGAATCCAAGATAATAAAATGTGAGGCTGGATGAACACAGCAGGCCCAGCAGCATCTCAGAAGCACAAAAGCTTTTTGTTGTTGTGTGCGCAGGTGTGAGACACTGCAAAAACACCAGATATGCAAATAAATTTATTAACATCCCACCACCAGGAAAGACACCCATTTATCTCAGGAGCCAACAGCAAGCAGAGCTCCTGGGAACAATGCAACACTCCTGTTTACATCTGTCAGCCAGGACTCCCTGGTTGGACCAGGTTAACTGTCTCAATCACTTTCTGAAAGATCTGTCTGGCTGACTTCAATCCAAACACTACACCAGATACAGAGACACACACACAGAGACACACACACACAGAGACACACACACACAGAGACACACACACACAGAGAGACACACACACAGAGAGACACACACACAGAGAGACACACACACAGAGAGACACACACACAGAGAGACACACACAGAGACACACACACAGAGACACACACACATGCTTAAACACAAACACAGAGACACACAGGCATGTGTGCCTACACACTGGCACATACACAAACACACATACGGATGCAACTGCGCACACACAGACACACATATAATCACACAGACACACACATGAACACATAAATAAATACACATTGACATACATCACACAAATAAACATATACACTCAAAAAAACACACACAAACAACACACAGACACACATAAATACACACATGAACACACATACATAAACACACACAGCCAGAGGAAGAAAGACAGGCAGTCACATAAACACACACCTCTGTCTCTCTCTCTCACACACACACTCACAAACAGAGCCACGGAGAAAGACAGACACACACACACAGACACACACACACACACACACACAGAGAAAGACAGACACACACACACACACACACACAGACACACACACACACACAGACACACACAGACACACACAGACACACACAGACACAGAGAAAGACAGACACACACACACAGACACACACACACACACACACACACACACACAGAGCCACAGAGAAAGCCAGACAGACAGACACACACACACACACAGAGCCACAGAGAAAGCCAGACACACACACACACATACACATACACATACACACATACGCACAGACACAAATCTCACACACGCACCAAAACACACTAACATAAGCACATATACACACACAGACACACACATAGAAACAGAGCCACAGAGAAAGACAGACACACACACAAACAACAAATTCCAGTGGAATACTGGACAGTCATCAGCACCAGGAATCCTTCCGACATTTTCTTCCACATTCCGAGCTCCGTTTCACTGGCACACCTTTTCAAATGATCCAATTCCACTCTTGGCATCTCGTAGGGGCATTCCAGAGGGAATGTGAAATTCCGCTTTTTCCACAGCGTGGCAGACTAACCTCCATGCGACAGAGTGGCCACAGGCAAGCTTTTTGTTTGTTCTGAAGTGTTCCTGTTCGTCAAAGGCTGTCAGGTGATGAAATTCCGGGACCAGTAGGGAACATTCCCGGCTCCGGGCGTACGCCAGCTGCTGAAATGTAACCATGTGATCTCTAAGCAGCTCGTCCTGAGCCCTCACCTCAAGTGACATCGCTCAGGATGGCGTGTTTATTTTTCTGCTTGTTCCAGGAAAAGACGCGTCCTCAAAGCAGACCTTCTCCTTTGACTCCACAGAGGCAGACACTCTGACTCAAGTTGTTTCACTTCCCAGCTTGAATCTGGGAAGCACAATTTCACCACCACGTTTTAGAAACACCAGATACAATTGTGAAGGAGAGCGGACGGCTTCTCCGAGGTGCCCACGGGCTCATCCTTGCCCCTCAGCTAAAGAGAGTGGGGCCCTGTCACTGACTTCCGACTGTCTCTAGAGATTTGATGTGTGTAACATTGGCGACAAGCCACAGAACAGCTTCACTGGCCGCCAAACGCTTTAGGAAATTCAAAGGTCATGCGACAGGGTACAAAAAACAACGATGATCTCTCTCTCTCTCTCTCTCTCACATTCCACACGTTTTTTCTACATCACTCACACCAAGTACGTTGCAAACAGAGTAAAGCTCCGTCTGCTCTGTCCCCCCCGCCCCATCAAACCGTCCCAGGATCAGGGACAGCACAGGGTTAGATACAGGGTAAAGCTCTCTCGGCTCTGTCCCCCATCAAACACTCCCAGGACAGGGACAGCACGGGGTTAGATACAGTGAAAAGCTCCCTCTGCAGTGTCCCCCATCAAACACTCCCAGGACAGGGACAGCACGGGGTTAGATACAGTGAAAAGCTCCCTCTGCAGTGTCCCCCATCAAACACTCCCAGGACAGGGACAGCACGGGGTTAGATACAGTGAAAAGCTCCCTCTGCAGTGTCCCCCATCAAACACTCCCAGGACAGGGACAGCACGGGGTTAGATACAGTGAAAAGCTCCCTCTGCAGTGTCCCCCATCAAACACTCCTTGGACAGGGACAGCACAGGGTTAGATGCAGAGTAAAACTCCCTCTGTACTGACCCCATCAAACACTCCCAGGATCAGGGAACATGGACCTTCATGGATCTAGGTGTAACTGTCAAAGGAAATGCGTGTTGCCTCTCCCTCATCCTCACTGAACTGAATGTCATGCTCAGCTAATTAGGGACCAAGCACGTTGTTTGTAGCCTTTAGCCTTACTCATGACCAAAACTATCTTTCCGTTTCACATTGATTAATTGACTGTGAAATTCCCTTGGCTGCCTTGTTTGGATTTGACCCTGCGTCCCCTGAGCTTTGATCGGGGCAGGGGGTTCCTACTGTGACTTGTCCAATCCATCCCCATCGTCCTTCTTGAACAGATGTACACCGTGTGTTGAGGTGAGACCCACAGCACAGCTGGACCAGAAGGTCCGCAGTTTTGAGTCAGCAATCCTGCATGCATAGTCCTCACATGTCCACTGGGGGCAGTGTGCACGCCAAAGAGTAGCGTACCTGTAGTGGGTCACTTCCAGGTGGCAGACTCAGGGGGTCCGCGGCGGGGGGTGGGGGTGGGGTGGGTCCGTCCGTCAGCCTGGTTATTGTCAGGGACTCACTCCAGGGCCCACCATTGCTGAGGAGGAAGGGCATCTCTCAGAATGTTCCCCCTCACCCCGGCCAACTATTGCTGGGGAGTCCACTGAAGAACAGTTGAGTTCTGCAGATGTGCCAAACCCCCTTCCACATGACCTGGGGGTCAGACAGCACCAAGGTACCCCTGGTGGGTGTAGTAGATGGAACCACAGTGGGCACAAAGTGGGTGCTTGAGGTAGAACTCCTTCAGCGACGAATGCCTTTGGTCAGTGAGGGCAGACATGGAAGACGATAAAACTCCTCATCGCACTCGTTGCGTCAATTCTCACAAATGTCCTATTGAGGAGAAATACATTTGAGACAGGATCTGCAGATCCGGGACTGAGGCAGGAAGGCAGCTGTGATTCCTTTGTTCCTCGATGCTTTCAGAGAGCTCTCTTCTCATAGGATGTGGGTGGCACTGGCTGGCAATCGTTCATTGCCCGTCCCTAGTTGCCCTCGAAGAGATGGTAGTGAGCTGCTTTCTTGAACCGTTGCATTCCCAATGCCCATAGAGAGGAAATTCCAGGACTTTGACCCAGCCCGGACTCAACAGGTCCAGCCGGTTCTGTGGAGAGTCAATGTTTCAAGTTGGTTGACTCTCACTGGAATGGAGAGACGTTCAAGAAATAATAGGTTTTAAGCAAGTGGGAAGAACAGATCGAAAAGAAGCTGTGCGATTAAGTGGGAGACAGAGAAGAGGAAATAACAAGATGTTCCAAGACTAAAGTGGCACTGAAGAAACTAAAGGTGCGTCGAGGGAATGGCCAAATATTTCTAAAGTGGCTTAGTGCCTAAATTGAAAAAGGAAGGAGCCGCATTGTATTTCACTTCATGTGAGAAGGTGGCTGGACAGATGGCAGTGAGCGAAAAGGTTTGGACATGAATGGTTTTGACCATTTTGATGACTATGGCCGTGTGTGCCAGCTTGTCAGAAGAATAGTCTATAGAGTATGACACTGTCAAGGAGGCAAGAATCAGTTGTAATGAGTTTGTGCCTGGGTCTTCATGGGACCACAAGGAAGAAACCTCATTAAGCATGTGAGGAATGGACAAGGGAGAGAGAAATGTTGTGGGATCGGTGGTTTGAGGTGGGCAATCTGTACAGTGGGCACTTTGAGGTACTGTCCACCATGCCATTGCCTGGTCTTCTAAATCCAATGACAAAGAAAAGCAGACTGTTCACAGTAAACCTCCATCAAGGCTACATGGCAGGTTCTGAGGTGTCCATCACTCAGTGCCAGTGCTGTTGGGAAGGGCGTGTTGTTCCTGTGCCTGGTAGTAGAAATCCAAAAAGACTGCTCTTCTTGGAATGTGACCACTATGGCAGGAACAAGGGACAATCTTCAGGTTGTCTTCGACTCTCAAATGAAGACGCTCCTCTCACCGATTCATGAGACTCACCGTCTTGCGAAGGACCAAAATGGAGAAGGTTGGCACGTGAAGGAATGAAATTCATTGGGAGGCACTGGGCAGAGGGGAACAATTCCTCCAAATGGCTCATCCATCCAACCCAGCTGCCCCCCACCCGGCGTGGCACAGTCTTCATCTGGGAACCTTCCGAATCGGAATGCTCCTTCAATCCCACAGGATTGCCTAAGGAGGTGGGTTGAACATGGGAAGTGCATAAGGTCAGTATTCCATTGCTGCTTCTGCCATCAGACAGGGCTTCGGATCCAAGCGGGATGCTCTCACATTGCCGACTCCAAAAGCATTCCCATAACATGAGCTGGATCAGCCCAATGCAGATGGCAGAGCTGGGAACTGACAATGTGAGGGAGCGGAGTGACTGCAAGATGGTGGTATTGAGGGTGTTTTCGTTGCATTGTTCAGAGGTATTTCTCCCATAAACAACCCGTGCTGTCCCTGTTCTGGGAGTGTTTGTTGGAGACAGTGTTGAGGAAGTTTTACTCTGTATCTAACCCCATGCTGTCCTTGTCATGGGAGTGTTTGATGGGGACAGTGCAGAGGGAGCTTTACTCTGTATCACTGGGAATGTTTGATCCTGTAGGTGGTTTCTGGAATGTGGAATTGTGTTAATATAAGCATTTTCCAATTTGCTTGTGATTGTCATATCTCACTTACTGAAAAGAAAATGCCTCCCTAAAGATGTCAAATAACATCGTGTAAATATAATAAATTTATAACAGGGTGCACAGCCTGAAACTAATGATCTGATGAGATAAAATGCTCTTGAGGGGGGAAAAAAAATCCATTCATTTCTGAAGGCATAAAATAATAGTGTGATTGAGTGCTATTTATGGAGGCATTGATTGTGCCAGGTAAGTTTAAGTCTACCTCAGGGATCTGGGGAAGCTGCAGATTGAGGGGATGATGTGAATCTATGGTGCTGGATCGCTACACTCCATCCATCACACAGTCACTGTCTCCCCTCTGCCAACCCCCACTCCTAACACACGCATTTTGTGTCCTCCAATAGGCAGAATCAGGTGAGAGCCCCACTTCGGGTCAGAGCGCCCTCCCACCATTTTAGAGACATGCTGATCACTGTGGAGACGCATCAGCATTCCCGGGATTTCTGCGCAGAGTTGGGGAACAGCAGAAAGTTCCAGAGGATGTGCTGGCAGTGGTGGGGGGGTCGGGAGGGGTGGTGTGCGTGTTGGGTGGGTTGGGTGAGTGGAGGAAGGGAGAAATGACACACCCTGTTCGACTTTGGCATTCTTCTCTTGGCTGAATTGTCGTAAGTGACGCAGCGGGCACACAGCATGTTTCCGTCCCGCCTTTCTCTCTTTTGGTCATTTTTATTTTCTCTTATTTCGTCCTGTGCTTTATTCCAATACTTTCCCCAGATGCTTGTAACCCAGGTCAGCAGTGATCTGGATCGGGCTCTGATCCCAGACAATGAAGGCGTCTTAACTCCGAGGTGTCCTGGTGCCACAGGGCCAGAGTTGGTCCACTGTCAACAATGGGCTCGCCCCACTGCTTGGGACATGCTCAATGTCCATGGTGCCCATGATGCTTTTTAACATGGGGTCACCAGGCCAAGCATGGCAGCCAATATTCAGTACACTGTGCGGGTCAAGAGGTAACACCTGAGCTAGAGGAGGACCAAGCTTGCTTTGAAAGGTTGGATGGGCGGAGGGTGTGCTGCACTGTTGGGTGGGCCGTCTTTCAGATGACCAGTCATGGAACCAGGGTAGTCATCTGTTTGGAGGGGTGAGGGAGATGCAAAAGACTCTGTGATACTCTCTTGGAGAAGACTGAGGGTTTCTCAATCCATGTGGCAAGTATTTGGCCCCTCAATGAACACAACAACATATGAACTCTATCACATCTCTCTTTTTGGAATAAACAGGCCATCGTGGAATCCCTACAATGCAGAAGCAGACCATTTGGCCCATCGAGCCCACAATGACCCCCTACCCTGTAACCTGTTTTTCCCATGGTTAAACCACCCAGCATGCACATCTCTTGGAACTATGGCCAATTTAGCGTGACCAATCCACCGTAACTTGCACGTCTTTGGACTGTGGGAGGAAACTGGAGCACCCGGAGGAAACCCACACAGACACGGGGAGAACATACAAACTCCACACAGATAGTGACCTGAGGGTGGAATCGAACCCCGACCTCTGGCGCTGTGAGGCAGCAGTGCTGGCCACTGAGCCACTGCCACCTTGACAACAAGGTACAGACCCTTCACCGTCCAGTCGGGGGCGGTGTCCCAGGAATCCTCGCCATGGCCAGCACATATCCGACCGCCATTAGTCTTTCCGCACCTGACTCAGTCCCAACCCTGGACGGGACAGTCTAACTCTCATCTTCGGCCACTTTGCACTGGTGACAGGCATTGCTGTGGTTACCCGCGTGTGTCCTGACCTGCTTCCTTGACTTGATTTGATTCATTGTAGTCACGTGTCCCTAAGCACAGGGCTGGGAAGAAGCTGTTCCTGAACCTGCTGCTATTTGTGTTCTTGCTTCTGTACCTTCTGCCCGATGGGTGAGGTTGGAAGAGAGTATTACCGGGGTAGGAGGGGTCTTTGTTGATGTTGGCAGCCTTTCCAGGACAAGAAGGAGTATAGAGGGAGGACATAGATGGAAGCTTGGCTTTGGTGATGGACTTTCTGTAGTTTCTGGGCAGAGTGGTTGCCGTACTAGACCATCATGTACCAGATAGGATGCTTTCTATGGTGCATCTGTAAAAGTTGGTAAGGGTCCTTATAGACATGCCGAGTTTCCTTAGCTTCCTGAGGAAGAAGAGGCATCATTGTTGGAGGTATGCGACATTCTTTCTTTAAAGTCCTAGTTATTTACCCCAGATCTACCTTTCCTATGTTAGTGATTGTTAGGTTGCTGCCTCCTGAGCTGGCTGCGAACTGGAAAAATTTTGCTGACCCTTGTCTGCACTTCCCCCCCAGCCCATCTCTGACTCTTCCCTTTCCTCCCTTAGCTTCTTTTTTTTGAGTCCTAGTCTCCCCCACTAACACAACTGGCTTCTCGAGACCTACCCTGTCCATTCCCGTTAACATCGTGAAAGTAGTCAAATCGCTATTGATCCTCCTGAGTTTCAGGAAATAGCACCCTAGTGTGTGTAATTTCTCCCTCCAATTCACCTCATTGCAATTCAGGTTTCACTGTGGTACACCTACAATGCCTTCCCGCCCAGCAGAATGGATTCTTTCAAAGATGCGCCATGCAGATCTGCTCCCAGTAGCCCAGGTGTGATCTGAGCAGGGCTGTGCGTTTCTGAAGCGTGAACTGCCCGCTCCCTTACTTCCATGATCTCACTGAAAGCTTGAACAGGCTCTGAAGGGCTGAGTAGCCAACTCCTGCAGTCCCAGCGGGTGACTTGCATTCAGCATCACCTTTAACCAAGCGAGAGGCTGCCTTTAGCATCGTTGGTTAGAATGACTGCGTGGTGCCTTGCGTTTGCAAACCAGTTGCTGTTCTTGTTGACGTTTCGGGCCTAGACCCTTCATCAGAGAGGGGGATGGGGTGAGGGTTCTGGAATAAATAGGGAGAGAGGGGGAGGCGGACCGAAGATGGAGAGAAAAGAAGATAGGTGGAGAGGAGAGTATAGGTGGGGAGGTAGGGAGGGGATAGGTCAGTCCAGGGAAGACGGACAGGTCAAGGAGGTGGGATGAGGTTAGTAGGTAGATGGGGGTGCGGCTTGGGGTGGGAGGAAGGGATGGGTGAGAGGAAGAACAGGTTAGGGAGGCGGAGACAGGTTGGACTGGTTTTGGGATGCAGTGGGTGGAGGGGAAGAGCTGGGCTGGTTGTGTGGTGCAGTGGGGGGAGGGGACGAACTGGGATGGTTTAGGGATGCAGTAGGGGAAGGGGAGATTTTGAAACTGGTGAAGTCCACATTGATACCATTAGGCTGCAGGGTTCCCAAGCGGAATATGAGTTGCTGTTCCTGCAACCTTCGGGTGGCATCATTGTGGCACTGCAGGAGGCCCATGTTGGACATGTCATCTAAAGAATGGGAGGGGGAGTGGAAATGGTTTGCGACTGGGAGGTGCAGTAGTTTATTGCGAGCTGAGCGGAGGTGTTCTGCAAAGCGGTCTCCAAGCTTCCGCTTGGTTTCGCCAATGTAGAGGAAGCCACACCGGGTACAGTGGATGCAGTATACCACATTGGCAGATGTGCAGGTGAACCTCTGCTTAATGTGGAATGTCATCTTGGGGCCTGGGATAGGGGTGAGGGGGGAGGTGTGGGGGCAAGTGTAGCATTTCCTGCAGTTGCAGGGGAAGGTGCCGGGTGTGGTGGGGTTGGAGGGCAGTGTGGAGCGAACAAGGGAGTCATGGAGAGAGTGGTCACTCCGGAAAGCCAACAGGGGTGGGGATGGAAAAATGTCTAGGGTGGTGGGGTCGGATTGTAGATGGCGGAAGTGTCGGAGGATGATGCGTTGAATCCGGAGGTTGGTGGGGTGGTGTGTGAGAACGAGGGGGATCCTCTTTGGGCGGTCGTGGCGGGGCGGGGTGTGAGGGATGTGTTGCGGGAAATACGGGAGATGCGGTCGAGGGCGTTCTCGATCACTGTGGGGGGAAAGTTGCAGTCCTTGAAGAACTTGGACATCTGGGATGTGCGGGAGTGGAATGCCTCATTGTGGGAGCAGATGCGGCGGAGGCGGAGGAAGGTTGGGATGGAAGGTGTTGGTGAAGTGGATGAACTGTTCGAGTTCCTCTGGGGAGCAAGAGGCGGCGCCAATACAGTCATCAATGTACCGGAGGAAGAGGTGGGGTTTGGGGCCTGTGTAGGTGCGGAAGAGGGACTGTTCCATGTAACCTACAAAGAGGCTACATTAGGCTGCAGCCTAATGGTATCAATGTGGACTTCACCAGTTTCAAAATCTCCCCTTCCCCAACTGCATCCCTAAACCAGCCCAGTTCGTCCCCTCCCCCACTGCACCACACAACCAGCCCAGCTCTTCCCCTCCACCCACTGCATCCCAAAACCAGTCCAACCTGTCTCCGCCTCCCCAACCTGTTCTTCCTCTCACCCATCCCTTCCTCCCACCCCAAGCACCACCCCCATCTACCTACTAACCTCATCCCACCTCCTTGACCTGTCCGTCTTCCCTGGACTGACCTATCCCCTCCCTACCTCCCCACCTATACTCTCTCCACCTATCTTCTTTTCTCTCCATCTTCGGTCCGCCTCCCCCTCTCTCCCTATTTATTCCAGAACCCTCACCCCATCCCCCTCTCTGATGAAGGGTCTAGGCCCGAAACGTCAGCTTTTGTGCTCCTGAGATGCTGCTTGGCCTGCTGTGTTCATCCAGCCTCACATTTTGTTGTCTTGGATTCTCCAGCATCTGCAGTTCCCATTATCTCAGTTGCTGTTCTTATCTGCTTTGGCTATACTTCAAAATCTCCAAACAAATACCATCTGTGAATTGTTGCAGGGAGCTCTGAAACAGCAGTGTCCATTTTCGAAAGGTCAGTGTTGGGGGCTTCCTATATTCACCTTCCATCATCTCCTCCCTGTGTCCCTCTACTTATTTCAGAGACCCCTTCCCCTCTCCCATTTCTGAAGAAGGATCCAGACCCGAAACGTCAGCCTTCCTGCTCCTCTGATGTTGCCTGGCCTGCTGTGTTCATCCAGCTCCACACCGTGTTACCTCAGATTCTCCAGCATCGGCAGTTCCTACTATCTCTACAAGTCTTCCTTTCATTTCCCTGGAGTGAGGACACCACATTTAATTGCCACACCCTAGTTGCCTCATTGAAAAGGAGCAGGAAAGACCCCCTCAAACCCAGCACAGTGGTCAGGCAGCAATCCCAGGATTCTGACCCAGTGGCGATGAGGGGAACCGAAGCCACAGGATCCATAGGCCCATTCCCAGGATGTTCCCAGCTCGTGTCGTTATCTGTGTAAACATGATAAATGATGGAGGTACTTTTGAAACCCATGCAATTGATTAGCAATTGTAACGTTTTATGAGAAGCAGCAAGGGTTACAAGCAGTAGTAATGCGAGGCCAATATTTATTGCCAGTCCCTAATTGCCCTTGAACAGAGTGGCCTGCTAAGCCATTTCAAATGACAGTTAAGAGTCAACCGCGTTATTGTGGGTGTGGAGTCACGTGTAGACCAGATCAGGTGTGGATGGCACAATGCATTCCCTGAAGGATGTAAGTGAACCTGATGGATTTTTGTGACAATCGATGGCACATTAACAGTAGCCATCGTACAATCGAGCTTTCAATTCCCGACCTGATGAATTGCATTTAAATTCTACAGGCTGCCCCGATCAGATTTGAACATGTGTCCCCAGAGTATTAGGCTGGGCCTGTGGATTATCGCTCAGCACTTGGTCTACTGCTTTATGATTTGGATTTGAATGTGTGAGGTATGGTTAGTAGGTTTGCAGGTGACACCGAAATTAGTGGTAGAATGGGCAGCAAAGAAGGTTACCTCAGAGAACAACAGGACCTTGCTTAGATGGGCCAATGGACCGAGGAAAGCCAGATGGAGTTTAATTTAGATAAATGTGAGGTGCTGCATTTTGGAAAGGCAAATCAGGTTGGGAATTACACACTTAATGCTAAGGTCCTGGGGAGTGTTGCTGATCAAAGAGACTTCGGTGTGCAGGTTCCTGGTTCCTTGGAAGTGGAGGTACAAGTAGACAAGATAGTGAAGAAGGTATACTTGCCTTTATTGGTCAGTGCGTTGAATGTAAGAGTTGGGAGGCCATGTTGAGGCTATACAGAACATTGGTTAGGCCACTTTTGGCCCAAAGGAATGAATATACATAGCACTCATAACAACTGCTTAAATGGAATCAAACATATATGTCTTGCAGAGGTACTACAGAGACATGGATATAAGGTGACAAAAGGCTGGGGCTTGAATACTTGACTATAGACATATCACTTTGTAAGCAGTGGAAACTGGGGGAAACTGCAAGAAAGTGGGAGGGGAAGTTCTGTTAATTAAGGATGATATTTGCACAGTAGAGAATGAGATGGCCTTCGTTCTCAAGATCCTGCTGTAGAACATGTTTGGGTATAAATAGGCAATAGTAAGGACAGGATGTCATTTTGAATGTGGTTGTAATGCCCCTGGCAGTAAGCACACTATAATACAGATATTCTTTGTGTGAATCTATGGTGTTGGATTGCTGCACTCCATCCGTCACACAGTCACTGTCTCCCCTCTGCCAACCCCCACTCTTAACACACGAATTTTGTGTCCTCCAATAGGCAGAATCAGGTGAGAGCTCCACTTCGGGTCAGAGCGCCCTCCCACCACTTTAGAGATGTGCCGGTCACTGTGGAGACGCATCAGCATTCCCGGGATTTCTGCGCAGAGTTGGGGAACAGCGGAAAGTTCCAGAGGATGTGCTGGCAGTGGTGGGGGGTTGGGAGGGGTGGTGTGCGTGTAGAGTATAGAGGGAGAATAATGGGGGCTTTTACAAACGGGATGCTGATTATCATGAGTGATTGTACACTGCAGAGATGAGGCAAAGTGGTGAGAGTGAACCTGGAAGATGAGTTTATGGAATATTTTTGGGATAGTCTCTTACAGCAGCACATTTTACAGCTGTTCAGAGAGCAGGCTATTCCAGATTTGATAATGTGTGATACGACAAGATGAATCAATGATCTCAGAGTAAAGATGTGCATTACTGGCAGTGACTGTAACATGTTGAATTTCTCATTCAGTCTGAGGCAAAGAAGCGTGGGTCTAAAACTAGTATTTCAAAGTTAACTATAGACCACGATAGGAATATAACGACAGAATTTGCTAAAGTGAACTGGGAAATGAGGTGAAGAGTTATGGGGTCAGCAGACATGCACTGACAAATATCCAAGGAAATCTTTTATAACACTTAGCAAAAATAGAAAGGGAGAAAGAAAAACATTTGGGAAGGTCACACCATCCATAGCTAAATAAGGAAGTTAAAGATAAAGTCAAATTGATTGAAAAAGTAATGAAATTCCACAAAAGAGTAGAATAGATTGAAAAACAGGACAGAATATACATGACGTCAAAGCATGGCTAAAAGAATGAAAAGGAAGGAGAAATTAGAATGCAAAAGAGATGCTAAGAATTTCTCCAAGTTTCAAAAAAGAAA
This sequence comes from Stegostoma tigrinum, assembly GCF_030684315.1. Lineage (NCBI taxonomy): Eukaryota > Metazoa > Chordata > Chondrichthyes > Orectolobiformes > Stegostomatidae > Stegostoma > Stegostoma tigrinum. Next base: position 19,015,088 of record NC_081387.1, on the reverse strand, counting down.
AAGGTTAGCAAGTTGATCACTGATCCTCTGGAGAGTTAGTCTGGGGAATTAATGAATAAGGAAATGGCAGATGATTTGAACAGATCATTTATATCTGCAGGAGATGCAAGTAACATCCAGAAATATTTGTGAGTCAGTATGTGAAAAGGGAAAGGAATTTAAAACAATTTCAATCACCAGGGAGATTGTGTGGTGAAAATCATTGGAAGTAGAAGCTGACAGGTTTCCATGTCCTGATGGGTTTCCTGATAGCATCTTAAACCACGAGATCATGAAAACTAGGAACAGAAGTAGGCCGTTCGGCCCCTTGAGCTGGTTCCATCATTCAATGGGATCATGGCGGATCCGATATTCCTCACATCTACATTCTTGCCCTTTCCCTGTAACCCTTGATTCTCTGACTGATCAAGACTCTGTCTCTCTCTGCCTTAAATATACACATGGACTCTGCCCCCATCGATCTCTCTGTGGCAAGGGGTTCCAAACACGCAGAACCCTCTAAGAGAAGAAATTCCTCCTCATCTCAGTCTTAAATTGGCACACTATGATCTCTGGTCTGAGACCATTCCCTGGGTCAGGAGGGAAGCATACTCTCAATATTTACCCTTTCAAACGCCTCAAGAATCCTACAGGTGGAGATGGAGTGCAGAGAGATAAAAACATTTAGGCATTGGACAATTGGAAAGGGCAAAGGTCAGTCTGGGAGAATTAAAAGCTGCTAATGGGGACTACCAGTGGCTGGCAATGGGTTGTGTGTGGTAGTAGCCCATGTGATGATAAAGCCTGGTGTTTGGGGCTAAGGACATGGGAGAAGGTGCCTCAAGCCCTAAAATTATTGCACGTGATATCAAGTCCTGAAGGCTGAAGGTTTCCCAAGCAGAAAATGGGGTGTTGTTCTTCCAGCTTGCGCTGACCAATTCTGAGTCAGAGATGTTGGCCAGGTAACAGGGTGGTGTGCTGAAGTGGCAGGCAACTGGAAGATCAGGGTCTTTTTTTGCACTTCGTATCCCCAGTGTAGAGGAAACCACATTGTGAGCAGCGAATGCAGTGGACTAGATTGTGAGAAATGCAGGTGAAGTGTTGCTTCACCTGGAAGGTGTGTTTGGGGCTGTGGATAGTGAGGACGGAGGAGGTGAATGGGCAGGTGCTACACTTTCTGCAATTGCACGGGAAGGTGCCATAAGTCTGTCGGGTGGTGGGGGGGGAGTGTTGGGAGCAGAGGAGGTGTGGGTCAAGGTGTCCTGGAGGGAACAATCCTTGTGGAAGTCTGACAATTGAGGGGAAGGGAATAAGTGCCTGGTGGTGGCATTCTGCTGGAGGTAGCAGAAATAGCGCTAATGATTCTCCAGATGTGGATGCTGGTGGGAAGGTAGGTGAGGGTTCAAGGGGGACCCTATCGCTGCTGTGGGAGGGAAGAGAGGGGCTGAGGGCTATAGTGCGGGAGGTGGGTCAGACCCAGCTGAGGGTCCTGTCAACAACGGTGGTGGAGAATCCTTGGTTGAGGAAGGAGGTGGACATTTCAGAGGCTGCCTTGTATAAGTTAACAACAGACATAGCAGAGACAGAGAAACTGAGAGAATGGAACAGGAAGCAGGGTGCGAGGATGCACAGTCAGGGAAGCTGTGGGAGTCAGTGGGTTGATAGTGGATAGTGGCGGCAAGTCTGTCCCCAGAGGTAGAAACAGAGATGTCGAGGAAGGGAAAGGAGGAATCAGAGATCGACCAGATGAAGGTGAGAGCAGGGTGGAAATTGGAAGTGAAATCGATAAACTTTTCCAATCCAGATGAGAGGGGGTAACAGCCCAATGATATCATAGATATACCAGACAATGAGTTGTGGGTGGGAGCTTGAGGAGGACTGGAACAAGGAATGATCTCCGTAGCCCACAAAGAAACAGGCTTAACTGAGGGCCATGCAGGTACCCAGAGGCACCTAATTGACTTTAAGGTGCCAGGTCTCTGTCACCTCCTCCTGTCTCCCCATGTTCGATGACCCCACCATTGAACATCATGTCCACAAACAGTTCCAGACTTGCTGAGTGTTTCCAACTATTTCGGTTTCTGTTTCTGATTTACAGCTTTCACAGTTCTTAGTGTTTTTCCTTTGCACAGATAATTGAAGGTGAGGAAGGTGGAGTTGAGACCACAGCCATGATCCTGTGGAATAGCAGAGCAGGCTAGCCGGGCTGAATGGCCTACTTCTGTTCCTAAAATGTGGTGATGGAAAGGATGCAGACCTGGCTCCAGGCTGATGAAGGAGACTGCTGTGTTGAATTTCCAGAATGCTGTTGTGCATGGCACTACAAAGTGAGAGAGGTCTCATCACACCCCTTCACACAGCCTCTAACCATCACCTTTAAAGGAAAGAATGCCTCTCTTTAAAAGTTAGACACACACACAAATTCTTCTTCAATGTGTTATAAAGCCACAAAGTCATACTGCACTGAAACTGGCCATTCAGTCCAACATGTCCATGCTGACCATAATCCCAAACTAAATTGGTCCCACCTGCCCAAATTTAGTTTATATCACTCCAAACATTTCTTATTCACTTACTTCTCCAAATGTCTTTTAAACATTGGAACTGTACCAGCATCCACCACTTCCTTTGGAAATTCATTCCATAAACAAACCGCAGTCTAAGAAAAACTCTCATGTCCTCCTAAATCATTCACCTCTCACCTTAAAAGTATGCCCCCAAGTCCTGAACGTCCCCACCCTAGGGAAAAGATACCTGCCATTCACCTTATCTATACCCCTCATGATGTTATAAACCTCTATAAGTCAACCCTCAACCTCCTACGTTCCAGTGAAAAAAGTCCCAGCCTATCGAATCTCTCCTTGTAACTCGAACCCTCATTTCTTTGGCAACATTTTGGTGAATTGTTTCTGAACCCTCTCTGGCTTAATAATATCCTTCCTACAACAGAGTGACCAGAACTGCATACAGTACTCCAGGAGAGGCCTCAGCAACCTCCTGTACAAAGCTGATGCATAGAAATTGAAGCTCACGGTGTCAGAATGGTTACTAAAAGGCTGTTTGTGCGGGCTGAATGGAGTTGGGTGAAGTTTTGTTGAGCTCGCTTCCACTGTGGAAATTCTCATTCATGCCCAAATCACCTCCACACACAACTATTCCAGCACTGTTACAGCTCAACACTCATCCTTTGGACACTTCATCTCATCTAAACCCCTGCTCCCTGCATCAGAGAGTTGCAGAGGTCCACAGCACAGAAAGAGGCCATTCGGCCCCAGCAGATCTGTGCTGGTCAAAAACCACTGCCTAACTATTCTCATCCCATTTCCTAGCACCTGGCCCTTGACCTTTGCATCAACAAGTGCACATCTAGAGACTTCCTCAATATGATGAGGGTTTCTGCCTCAGCCATCCTGACAGTTCCAAATACCTATCACCTTCTTGGTGAAAATATTCTTCCTCATGTCCTCTCTACACCTCCTGCCCCTGACCTTCAATCTCCAGCAGCACGGTGTGAGGGCTCCTGCATCATCTGCTCCACTCGCTTTTACTCTTTCTCTTCTTTCACTTTTGTTTTCCTTACTTTAATCTACTTACCTTCTGTGGAGACTGGTTTTGTGCAGCACCGAGGAGAGTGAGGACCCACAGTCTGTGGCAGCAGTGAGAACAGGCAGCCCTGAGCTAAGATGGATGTAGTCTGGAGATGAGGTCCCAGGGAGACCAGGAGGTGAGGTCCCAGCCAGGCCCAGAGGTGAGGCCTGGAGGTGAGGCCCAGCCCAGACCAGAGGTGAGGTCCCCGTGAGGCCTTGAGGTGAGGTCCCAGCAAGGCCAGGAAGTGAAGTCCCAGCACAAACTGGAGATGAGGTCCTGGTGTGAATGGAGGCAGAGTCCTGGCATGGCAACATCTGTGGAAAGAATAAAGAGTGAGTATTTGAGTCCAGTATGCTTCTTTCCACCAGGTACTGCTAGACTGGCACTCCAGCACGTTCTGGTTTTTGTTTCAGACCACCTGCTTCCGCAGCACTTTCCTAATGGCTCCCTGTCAGCTTGCTGAACCCAATTCATTCAGGGCAGATCACCTGGGAAAAATGTCCTTTGGGAGGGAATTCCAGGATTTTGATCCAGAAACAGTGAAGGAACGTTAATAAATTTCCAAGATAGTCAGAACTGCAGATGCTAGAGTCAGAAATAAGAGAGGTCTTTTCTGTAAGACCATAAGATATAGGAGTGGAAGTAAGGCCATTCGGCCCATTGTCCATTCCACCACTTACTCATGGCTGATGGGCATTTCAACTCCACTTCCCTGCACTCTCCCCGTAGCCCTTGATTCCTTATGAGATCAAGAATTTATCGATCTCTGCCTTGAAGGCATTTAACGTCCCAGCCTCCACTGCGCTCTGTGGCAATGAATTCCACAGGCCCACCACTCTCTGGCTGAAGAAATGTCTCCTCATTTCTGTTTTAAATCTACCCCCTCTACTTCTAAGGCTGTGCTCACAGGTCCTAGTCTCCTGGCCTAACGGAAACAACTTCCCAGCATCCACTCTTTCTAAGCCATACATTATCTTGTAAGTTTCTATTAGATCTCCCCTCAAACTTCTGAAATCTAATGAGTACAATCCCAGGATCCTCAGCCGTTCATCGTACGTTAAACCTAGCATTCCAGGGATCATCCGTGTGAATCTCCGCTGGACACGCTCCAGGGCTAGTATGTCCTTCCTGAGGTGTGGGGCCTAAAATTGGACACAGTATTCTACATGGGGCCTAACTAGAGATTTATAAAGCCTCAGAAGCATATCACTGCTTTTATATTCCAACCCTCTTGAGATAAATGACAACATTACCTTTGCCTTCTTAATCACATACTCTACCTGCAAATTAACCTTTAGAGAATCCTGGACCAACACTCCCAGATCTCTTTGTACTTCTGCTTTATGAATTTTCTCACCGTTTGGAAAATAGCCCATGCCTGTATTCTTTTTCCATGCCTGTAGAAGGATCCCAACACAAAATGTCAACTTTCCTGCTCCTCTGATGCTGCCTGGCCTGCTGCATTCCTCCAGCTCCACACTGTGTTAGTCTTGATATATTTCTAAGTCAGGTTGGTGAGTGACTTGGAGGGGAAATTGCAAACAGTGGTGTTCTCGTGTAGCTGCTGTTCTTGTCCTTTTAGATGGAAGCGGTCATGGGTTTGGAAGGTGCTATCTAATTATCTTTGGTGAATTATTGCAGGAATCTTGTAGATAGCACACACTGCTGCTACTCAGCGTTGGTGGTGGAGCAAATAGGTGCTTGTGAATGCGGTGCCAATTAAGCAGGCTGCCTTGTCCTGGATGGTGTCAAGCTTCTTGAGTGTTGTTGGAGCTGCACTCATCCAGGCAAGCGGGGAGTATTCCATCACACTCCTCTGTATGCTGGCTCCTGATCTTGTTCATCTTGTCTTTCCACACACTAATCTCCAGCATCTGAATCTCATGAGTGTCCAGTTGGTGCACCCTCTTGTTCTGATGGCTCCCAGATTTCTTGCACCAGGGCAACCAGGCCGATCTCATGCCTGGCTTGGAAGGTCCTTCTTTCAATGATACTTTTTCATCACTCTGCATCTATGACCACTCCAACCACCGCCAATCTGCCCCTTGAGATCCACTCTCGTTCTTTCCATGTTGTACCACCAGCCAGGCTTCCTCTAGATCTTCACCCGTAGCCTCTGCAACCTTTCGCTGCTGTCTTCTCAAAAATATGGTCCACAAATTGAGTCCTGCCTGCCTTCCAGGGCCCCATTCCCCAGTTTTGTTCCTGTTCAATCCTGAGAGGTGGGCATCGCTGGCTGGCCCCTATTGCCCACTGCCCACAACAATGTCTCTCCCTCCTCAGGAGGCTAAGGAAATTCGGCATGTCCGTGATGACCCTGACCAATCTTCACAGAAGCACAATGGAAAGCATCCTATCTGGGTGCATAACGGCTTGTGTGGCTCTGAAACTACAGAGAGTTGTGAACACAGCCCAGACCATCACTCAACCCAACTTTCCTTCCATCGGCTCCATCCACGCTTCCCGCTAACTCAGGAAAGGCAGGCAGAATCATCAAAGACCCCTGCAACCCGGTTAATGTCTCTTCCAATCTCTTCCATTGGGCAAGAGATACAAAGGCTTGAACGCAGGTAGCAACAGATTCAAGAACAGCTTTTTCCTCGCTGTTAATTAGACTGCTGAGCGGACCTCTCAAATTTCAAATCTAATGTTGATCTTGCTTTTTGCAAGCACTTTGTATCCCTTGCTCTGTTCGATCATCTTGTAATGGCATGACCTGCCTGTACTGTGCACAAAACAAAACTTTTCGCTGTATCTAGGCACGTGTGGCAATAATAAATCAAATCAAATCAAATCTGCCTGGCACAGTGTCTACCATCACCTACACCTCACCCACCCAGTTAGACCAACTGGGTTGGACTCTCTCCCCTCCTCTACAGCCGATGACCCACTGACGCCCAGCGAACCGGGCGGTTGGGAGGCTCACCGAATGAAAGACGATGGACGATTTGCTTTGAGAGAACCGTGTGCCTTTAAAAAACCCATCCCCCTGCCTCTCTCTCTCTCTCTCTCTCACGCTCAATCCCATCTGCATTACAAAGTAAGCGGCTGTGGCAGCCGAGTGCTGGAGTAGTTTTTCGTGTTTGCCTGCGTTTGTGCGATTAAGCAAACCTCTGTGCACTGGAGAAGGAGGAAATCTTGGAACACCCCTTTTCTTCTGTACTCGGGAGAAATAATCATTTAGTAAGCCAAAACACCAGAAGGCCAAGGGGGAAAAAAAGGAAAAGTGAAGACATTTCGGTGGAATTGAGCACTTTCCCCCCCTCCCCTTTCTGTTCCACCACCTTTTTTTTCGTTTTTTTCCCCCCTCCCTTGTTTCTCTCTCTTTCTCCTCCTCTATCTCCCGCACACACACACACACAGTCTAAACGCAAATCGTTGGGATTTGTGTGTGTGTTAGTGTTTTGTTTCTTTTAATTTCACGGTGATAATTTTGCCAAGGGAAAACAGAGGCGCTGGACCTGTCCCTGCCCGTATTCCCGGTGCTGGGAAGGAGGATGGACGAGCAGAGCCGGCTGCTACAGACTAGGGGAGCCGGGGCCGGAGCGCCCGCGGGAGCCGGGGCTGGAGGAGGAGGAGGAGGGGGAGGCGGCGGCGGCGGCGGTGGCGGCGGCGGAGGATCCGGTCCCGGGCACTCAGTCCAGAGCGGCCTTCAGCCTCTGTTGGCTGGGCACCTTCACGAAACAGCCACGGATAACGGGGAAGGCAGGAAACAGGACATTGGAGACATCCTCCACCAGATCATGACCATCACTGACCAAAGCCTGGACGAAGCTCAAGCCAAGTTGGTCATTTTCCTTTTTTTTTGTTTTTAAATTAAAAAAAAAACAAATTCTAAATCCCTCCTGTAAGTGAGAAGGGAGTGGCGTTTTAATCTTAAATATGTTTTGTTTTCTCCGGACTAAAGTTTATTTTTCTCTCTCTGTGTCTCTTTTTTTTTCACTAACACACATTTATATTTTGAATCCTTTGTTGATGTGAATTTGTTTTTTTTTCGTCTCTTTCTCTGAAAAGGAAACATGCCCTGAACTGTCACAGAATGAAACCGGCCCTCTTCAGTGTTTTGTGTGAGATTAAAGAAAAGACTGGTAAGAGATTCTCAACGAACTCCTACAAACGCAAGGCTGAAGCAAACAGAGAAATAAGTCTCTCTCTCTCTCTCTCCCTCTTACAAAAAGGGAAACAATTATCTGGCCCGCCATCTTGGCCTTAGCTTTTGAAAGCTCTTCCCCTCCCTCCACCTCCCTCTCTCTCTCCCTTATGTATAAAACTGAAACCTTTGTGACTTCTTCCTTCTTTTTACACCCTCCCCTCTCTTCCCCTCTTGTCAGGATTGTCACAGGGAGACAAGGAAAGGTGCAAACAATGTAACTCCTGATCACTTCAGTACAAGGGAACTGGCTGGAATAGGAGTTGGAGGGAGGGAGGGATGTTTTGTATGGTCTCAAAGTGAAACCGTGTATCGCCGATTCTCCTCGCTCTTGCTGTTGATCATGTTTTTTTTTTCTCGCTTGACTTATTTTCCCCTCCCTTACTAATTGTCACCCTGTCCCTCTCTTCTGTTCTCCTCCTCCTCCTCCCACCCCCCCCAACCACCCCTTTCAACCTAGCTCTGGTTGTTGGGGGTTTCTAATAACATTCCCTTCTCCCCAACCGCACAGGCACACAAAGTTTGTGGATAGCTTTTGTGTCTTTCATCTGGGCCAAAATGGCATTATTTACAGAGGGGCATTCCAACAGGAGCTGCTTCAGACATCAAGAATATAACCATCACTATCTCTTTCTCTTCCTTTCTTTCTCTTGCAACCCCCCCCCCCCCCCCCGCCAACTCCATTCTCCACCATCCTCCAGAATACAACCTAGTAACAATTCAGTTTAAAGGCTTAACATAAATGATTTGGACCGGTAACTTTTATTTTTTTTTGCGTGTAGGTGTTTTTTTTTTGTTGAAAAAGATCGAACTGGATACTGTGTTCAGATTTTCTTTTGGGTTGCACTGCTTATTATTGTAACATTGGGGGCGGAGTAGTGGTTAGGGAACCAGGTATGAGCTGGGGACAGAGGATATTTTGTTGTTGTTGTCATCGTCGTCCTGACTCTTCTCTCCACCCCCCCCCCCCCCCCCCATTACTTGAGAGAGGAATCTATCAACGACTGAGTTCATGTTTCAAGGAAATCTTTTGAGCTGGCATCATCTACCAGGGAACTTGATCTGAAAGCCACCCTTGCACTACATAGAGGGAGCTGGAAGGGGAAAAGAGAGAGAGAGAGAGAGAGAGAGAATCTTTTCAGTTGTTTAGAGATAGGATTAGGGATTTTACTTTGGAGTATTTGCATCAATGTACAGTTTATATGAATGATTATAGGAAATATACATTATTTGTAAATTAATGAGGAATTTTGTGTTGTTTCTGGAAGATAATTTTGGCTTTTTAGTGATGTTGTCTTTACTGAGTGTTTTTATTTTGGTCTCTGCCATGTACAGGTTCTAGAATGCCTTGCTAAATGCAGGTACACTGCTCTCTTGTTGAAATATGTTTAATTATTTTCTACTGCATTTGTGGAGTTATGTTGTGTCTAAAAGAGAGAACCTACATTTATGTCAGAGATAGTATGAACTTGTGGATGCTGGAGAATCTGCGATAACAAGGTGTAGAGCTGGATGACCACAGCAGGCTAAGTAGGAATTTCTGAAGATGAGTCCAGACCTGAAACGCCAGCTTTCCTGCTCCTCTGATGCTGCTTGGCCTGCTGTGTTTGTCCAGCTCTAAACCTTGTTACCTACATTTATATAGCACCTTTCATGACATCAGGCCATCCCAAAGCACTTTACAGCTAATGATCTACTCGGTCACTGAGATGTGTAGGAATTGCATCCAATTGGCGCAGAGTATCTCCCTCAAACTGCAATCCAATAAGGACCAGAAGCTCTTTTTTTTTTGGTTCGTTCAGGGATGACTTTTAGCTAGGATAACAGGAGGGTTTCTGTTTTTGCTCCTAATATTGTTGTGTGGTACTTTTGTACCCATCTGTCAGAGAAGCCAGGACCTTGGCTTAAAGTCCTCACTGTATGATGGTCCCACTGACATTCCTTCAGTGCTGGGCATCTCATGGCACTTTCGCTCCTTGGTGCCGCATTTCTTGTGGTGTAGTGGTCTGGCCAGTCATGCAGTGCACCATCAACCCTCTACTGGTGTATTAACTGAGACAACTATTTGAAACCTTGGGAGTGGGACTTTGTCCACAACCTTGAATGTGTAGGAGGAATGCTGCCCACGACGATGTACTTTTAATTGAATGCAGCACTGCCTACATGCTGCACTGTTGGAGGAGCTGCAGACAAGGTGCAGAACAGGGTTGCTGCTGAAATAAATGTGGCGGAAGCATAACTTTAGAGAAAAGGGGGGAAGTTCTCCCTGGCCCCTCAAACTAATGCCTACTCCCTGAAATAGTGTCACCGTGGAAGCAGATGACCTGATCTGATTGGCAGCTTGCTCTGTGAATTAGCTCATTCGTTAGCAATGACCAAACTTCAGATAAAAGTGGAATAATTGGCTGGGATATATTTTGGAATAACCTGTTGTGAGCTGCTTGATTTTTAAAAATATGTGCCTGATGAATGTATTGTGCAGGTCAATGGGATTGTTTTGATGGTGAATTCTCTTTTGAATTACTGCGAGGGGACATGCCCTTTCGAAGATATTCTAAAAAACAGCCACGAACACCATGAAAGTTATTTGTGGCTCCCTCCCTGTGTTGGTACAGTTGGTAGATTATTGTGAGCACTGTGCCCAGTATCAGTGCCAAACCTAGCTAATTAGTTGTGCAAACTAAGCCAAGGTGGTGGCAGGAAATTTGGCACTTTGGTTTCTAGGGGTATGGGCCAGAGTGAGAGGGCGGCGAGGGAGCAGAACAGATTGTCAGGAGGGCGAGAGTATCTTGATTCCTCTCCAATAAACTCCATCACCGCCCCCCCCCCCCCCCCCCCCCTCTCACCCTTGTTGCCCCAGCCTCATTGATTGAACCAAAGTTCAGTTCTGGTCTGGCATTGCCAAATTATTTTACTTCATTTAAAGGGAAACAAACAAAATTCTTATCCGCGCGTGACCACATGCTTTCCTTGTCTTTGCGGCATTCTGTAACCCTCAGACACATGCGATCCTATAACTCTGCCCTATTTGTGTCTGTGTGCCCACTCCCATCACCTTGATTTGTTCTGCATGCTACAATTGTTTCAGAACGTGGAATGCATGGCTTGCTTCATAATGTTTTTGTAGTCCAGTGCAGCAGCATATAGCCTTTTTTGTACGGTTGATGTTTACACTGTGCTCATGCCTTGAGCTGCACAGAACCCTCAGCATTCCCCCCCCATAAACTGCGGACCCCCCCCCCCCCCCCCCCACCTTTGTCTCCCTTTTCCGTGATTTTTTTAAAAGGCTGCTCAAAAACATATATTTCTTTCGATCAAACATTCGGGTATCAGAGTTGAGATGTCATGTTGAGGTTGTACAGGACGTTGATGAGGCCCCTTCTAGAGTACTGTGTGCAGTTCCGGTCACCCAGCTGTAGGAAGGATATTATTAAGCTGGAGATGGTTCAGAAAAGTTTTTACCAGGATGTTGCTCCTAGATAGGCCGGGACACTTTTCACTGAAGCTAGGAGATTAGCACGTGAATACAATGGTTTACAAAATCTTGAGTGTGGAAAAGGTGAGTGGTAGGTGTCTTTTTCCTAGGGTAGGGGATTTCAAGTCACAGGGGTATATTTTTAAGATGAGAGGAGAAAGATTTAAAAAGCAGATGAGGGGTGACTTCTGTGCACAGAGGGTGGTCGGTGTGTGGAATGAATTTCCACAAGAATTCGTAGATGCGAGTGCGGTTACAGTGTTTAAAATGCATTTAGATAAGTTCACGAATAAGAAATGTTTGGAGGGATATGCGCCCAGAGTAGGCAGGTGGGACTAGTTTACTTTGGGATTGCAGTCAACATGGACTGGTTGGACCGAAGGGTGTGTCCCCATGCTGTACAAGTGCGAGAAACAGTTGGTCGCTTGAGCCCATAGCTTCTGTGTAAACACAGTCTCATTTTGCCTTCCTGCATCATGCCCCCCCGCGAGCATTCTACATTTGCATGTAGCTGTCGTTGGCAGCTCTGGAGGCTGGCTGGATAGGTGAGGGGAGGACTTAACAGATACAGTGTTGCTGGTTTTCTCAGCCCTGCATCCACATGAGAGAGCAGCGGATGGAGATGGCCTGCCATGACCAAGCTGGTAGGGTTCGAAGGTCTTTGCATGTTGCGTGCTTATGTGGGGTGAATTAGCAGACAAAATGCGCAGTTACCCAGCGTGACCATCCCTTGACTTGACTTGAAATCTCCTCTTCCCTCCTTGCCGACTGTTGGCCTGGGGAAGTGGGGTGCATTCTGGTGATGCCTCGTAGCGCTTCCTGAAGGGATTGCAAACCTACTGATGTCAGTGATGCCATACAGGGCAACAGCCTGACTCGTGCTGTTGTTGTGATAATATAGTCCGCGGCTTTGCTGCTATTAAACCCTACCTGTTACATACTACTGCGTCAGAGCACAAGAAGCCTGGGTGGTGTTTTGTGATGTTGGGCCTGTCGTAGTGCTGTGAGGGTGTGGAATCTCTGGCAAGGATCGATTTTATGCCAATACAGTTGGCGAGCCTCGACCCCTTGAGAAATTGAAGCTATCAGCTGGTGGTTTGTTTTGATCCATTTTACAACTGCAGGGAAGCGATGGCCTGGTGGTATTAGCATTGGACTGTGAATCCAGAGACCCAGATAGTGTTCTGGGGACCCAGGTTCGAATCGCACTGTGGCGCACTCTGCCAGGTGCCGTGGCCTTTGTGATCTGGAGGCAATTTGTCTGGGACAGGTACTTTCTGACCATTGTTTGGCCACAAGCCCTGGTGCCCCTACAGGGCTGGAGACGTCCTGGAGTAAGCCTCTCTGGGAGCAGCCGTGGCGATACCAGTCCACATCAGGGGCACATGGACCTAGGTGTATGTAGGAATGGGTGACAATGCTGAAAGGAGACAAGTCTTTCTGTCCGTCCCTCCCTGCCCCACTGAGTGCATGTCCGTGTCTGTGACTGTCCCTGCCCCACCCACCATGTGCGCATGCTTGTCTTGAGTGCATACCCCCATGCTCCCCACCCCCATGTGTCTGCCCCTGTTCCTCATCGCTGTCACTTTCTCTTTGTGAGCACCTATGTGTATCTGCAGTGTAGCTCTGTGCTCACTTGGCAGCAGTGAGCAAGCCGCCCCAGCAGAGGGGAGCAATTAAGCACAGCTTTTTGGATCCTGGTAAACACAGGAGGGCTGTGCCAAGAAATCCTGCTCCTCTATTTGGGGGATGGTGCTGGCAGCCTGGGCCCTGCTATAAATGGGCCGAGGAATAAAAATAGCCACTTGAGTGAAGCTGCTGGTTTTGGTGTCTGCTGTAGACAGCAGTCGGTGTCTGTACCCTCGCTGCTCCCAGGGTTCTCCCTTCAGGTGCTCGCTTTGCCGGGTGTGCAGTTAGTGACCAGCAGGAGGAGTTGATGTGGGGAGGGTTTGAGAGCACGTGGCTCTGTCCATGCTCCGGGCACGCGGAGATGCTCTATTGGACCATCGTCTCCAGCTTGGGGAAGTGGGACGGTTGGCCTCTGCTGCACGTGGCCTTCCTCTCCGTTCTGGTGCGCCACCCTGTCAACACCTTCAGGACCCCCTCCTCAGCGCTAGTCAGACTTCTCCTGGAGAGGCACCTGTCCTGTTCACCCCACCTATCTCTCTGTGGTCATGAATCAAGTTGCCATAGTATCATTGGACCATAGGGCTGCTCTCTCATTGGGGGCAGAGGGAGAGGGAGCAACAGAAACATAAGAGGACCACCACACCTCAGGCAAGTGGGAGGGAGAGGTGGAGAAGGGAGTCCTTGACTTTAACCTTGGGAAATGAGCCCACATTGTACAGCTTCGCAAGCCAACCACCCAGTCAACTTGGTCCCTGTGGCCATCAACGCCACAATCCTACCGCGTCAGTGTTGTCGGGGGTGGGGGGTGGTGCTCGCAGATGTACGGCCACCCGACCCATCAAACCTGTCCCACGGCTGCTTTTGATTCCGGCCCACTCCCCAGTTAACCTTTCACCTGCTTGCTGACCTGGAATCTCTTGCCTGTCTGGCACAAGGGGCACTCTTTTTCCCACTGCCTTCTGTGGAAGTGAAATCCAACGTCTACATGAGCCTCCTCGTGAACTATAATGGTGGTCTATTATCCCCTCTGTTTGGATTCAGAGAACAGCATTGCCGTATGGTGGGCTGAAGAGCCTGTTCTTGTGCTGTACTGACTGGTGTGATTGCCCACTAAATCAGACAGCTTTATTGAGAATTTAGAACAATACTGCTTCACATGAACCACAGTTATTCCTTGGGAGATCACTTTGAGATGATGGTTGGTTTGCAGGGAAGTTGTTTTCGGCAGAGATCTTGCCTGCTCCAACCACCAGCGCTGCTCCCATCTTTGGTGCATCTTCTGTCTTTGTTGAATGCTCCTCGAATGTGGGATTTTACAGTGGGCTCTCAGCCAGAATTGAGTTCAGAACTCCCAGGAAAACCTCTTCGGGCGTACGTGGGTTAGTCAGGCGTCTCGTTGATAATGTGGAAGGGCAGGAGCTCAGCAGGTCTGGCGGCATCTCGGGAGAAAAATTGGCGTTAACGTTGCAGTTCTGGTGATCCTTCCTCAGGTGTCTTCCCACGTTGTCGAGTGACAGGGTTGCGTGAAGACTTGAAATCTACAAAATTGTGAGGGGCTTGGATGGGAAGAAATGTTTCCTACCTTCAGGGACAACCAATAACTAAGGGTGAGGGGTGGCTCCATAAAATGTCGTAGCAGATTTAGACCGTTCGGTCTATCGAATCTGCTCTGCCTTTCGATCGTGGCTGATATGTTTCTCAGCCGTTATCCCCTGTCTTCTACTTGTACCTGTTCATCCGTTACCAGTCAAGAAACTCTCTCCATCTCTGTCTTAAATGCACTCAATGACTTTGCTTCCATAGCCCTCGATGGCATTGTGTTCCAAAGACTCGCCACCCTCTGGCTGAGGAAGGTCCTCATCTCCGGTTTAAAGGCCATCCCTTTACTCGGAGACCATGTCCTGGGTCTTAGACTGTCCGAGTAGTGGAAATGTCTTCTGCACGTCCACTGTACCCGGGTCCCTCGGTGTTCTATAAGGTTCAATGGGGATATCCCCTCATCCTTCTAAATTCTGTAAGAGTACAGACCCAGAGACCTCAGCTGTTCCTTCATTCGCAGGATCACTCATAGATTTGAGGAAAGGGGCAGGAAGGATGTGAGGAACAATATTTTCACCCAGTGGGGTGGTAAGGATCCTGCACTCGCTGCTTTAGTGGTGCTTGAGACAGAAACCCTCAGAACACTGAAGGAGGTGCGCAGTTGCATTGCTAAGGCAATAAAGGCTGTGGGCCAAGGGCTAGAAAATGGGATTTGAATAGTTAAATGGCTTTTTGTTTTGACTAGCACAGGTTCAATGAGTTAAATGGGCCTTTTTTCTGCACTGTACCCTCTGTGACCTCTTCCTGTTCCACCGTAAGTACTTTTCTGGTTTAAACCACCCTCTTATTAATTTCAACCAGTTTGCTGCGATTTTATCGCATGGTACTCTGTTTGGATTCAGGTGGTGATGGTGGTGTAGTGGTGAGGTCACTGGGTTCATCTTCCAGAGGTCCAGATAAGTGCTGTGGGGACATGGGATCAAATCTCACCATGGTAACGAGTGAAATTGAAATTTATACATTTGGAATGCAAATCTAATCAATAATAGTTCCTTGAAGCTATTATCGGTTGTTGTAAAAGCCCCAGTTGGTTCTCTACAGCCCTTTTTTAAAGTGAAACCATTGTCATCCTTACCTAATCTGGCCTATGTGTGACTCCAGACCAACAGCAATGTGCTTCGTGCTTAACTGTTCTCTGCAATGGCCCAGCGAGTCACTCGTAGAGGCCCACAGCATTGAAACAGGCCCTTGGGCCCCACTTGTCCATTTTGCCCAGTTTTCACAACAAAACTAGTCCCGTTTACCTGCTTTGGGACCATGTCCCTCTGTGTCTCTCCCATCCATGTACCTGTCCAGACATTTCTTAAGTGACAGCTATACTTGCCTGCCCCACTCTCTCTGGCGGCCCATTCCAGACACGCCACCCTATGTGTGAAAAACATTGCCCCTCTGGACCCTTTTTTTTTATCTCTTCCCTCTCACCTTAAACCTATGCCCTCTAGTTTTCGACTCCCTTGCCAAGGCAAAAGTTCTTGGCTGCGTACCTTATCGGTGGCTGTCGTGATTTTATAAACCTCTATCAGGCCACCCCTCAGTCCCCTACACTCCTCTCAGTTCAAGGGCAAGGGGATTTGGGCATGTGGTGCCCACACCCCATGGAACTGGAATTTTAAAAAAAAAGTTAAATTCATAGCGTTGCCGAATTATTGTACAGCTCCCATGCGTTTACTGCACCATGCACATGGCTGTGGGCTCAGGCCAGTGGATGAACACCTTCCTTGCGTGAGTTTATATTGGGGAGGTGGTGGGATGATGGGTAACGTCTGGAGCAGATCGAAAACGGGGACAGGTAGGTCACGATGCTGTGGATGTCACAGAGACGTGCCTGCAAGGGGGTAAGGACTGGGAACTAATTATCCAAGGATACGCTTCCTACTGAGAGGATAGACAGATGGGTCATTGTTACCCTGATAGTAAGAAATTAACCTGAGAGCAAGAAGTGATAGAGACTCGGAAGGTGTAGAGTCTGTGTGGGTGAAGCTGAGGGATCACAAAGGATAAAGGACCCTGGTGTGAATTGTTGCAGGCTGCCTAGCGGTAAGGATGTGGGGGTAAAATAGGCAGGAGACAGAAAAGGCCCTAAAGAAAGGTGCTATCATAATAATCATAGGGGACTTCAATATGCAGGTGGTCAAGGGAAAAGAAATCAGATGGTAGTCAATTTCAAGAACAGGAATTTGTGTAATACCTTAGCGATGTTGTGTTTTTGGAGCAGTTATCGGTAGAACAGAGTAGGAAGCGGGCATTTAGTGTTTTGTAATGTCGCAGACTTGATTTAGAGGTGAAGAACTCCTAGGGGGCAGTGAGCAAAATTTGATAGAATTCACTTTGCAGGTTGCGAGAGAGAAGCTGAAATTAGAGGTAACTATTATAGAGTTCGTACAGTACGGAAGCGGGCCATTCAGCCCATCGGATCCACAATGCCCCCTCCGAAGAGCATCCCACTCAGGCCCCCCCACCGCCCAGTCCTACCCTGTAACCCTACATTTCCCATGGCTAATCCACATAGCCTGCACATGGCTGGATGCTATGGGGCAATTGCGCATGACCAATCCACCCAACCTGCGTATCTTTTGGACTGAGAGGGGAAACTCGCACATACCCACACATTCCATATGGACAGTTGCTTGAGGCTGGAATCAAACCTGGGTCCCTGGCGCTCTGAGGCAGCAGTGCTAACCACTGAGGCACTGAGCCGCTGTCATGTAATTACGGTTAAGTAAAGGTAACTGCAAAGGGATGAGCGAGGAGTTAGCCAGAGTTTATTGGAAGGGCAGCTGAGCAGGGAAGACGGAGGAGCAACAAAGACAAGAGTTTCTGGGAGTAATTCAGGAGGCACAACAGAAACTCATGCCGAAGGGGTATGAGGTAATCCTGGCTGACAAGGGAAGTCAGGGACAAAAGAAAAGCATACAATGTGGTGAAAATCCGTGGGCAGCCTTTTGAAAAACCAGCAGAGGACAACTGAAAAGCAGTGAGGGGAGGAGAAGATGAAATATGAGAGTAAGCTAGCTAGTAATAGAAAATGAGTTTGAAAGAATTTTTTTGGATATCTAAGAGGTAAGAGTGGACATTGGACTGCTGGAAAATGATGCTGGAGGAGCAGTAATGGGGAACCAAGAAATGGCAGAGGAACTGAATATACTTTGCATCAGTCTTCACAATAGAAGATAACAGCAGCATACCAGAACTTCTAAAGAGTTGGGGGGGTAAAAGTGAGTGTTAATTTCCATCACCTAAGGAGAAGGTGTCAGGGAAGCTGTACAAAACTCTGGTGCGGCTGCACTTGGAGTATTGCGTACAGTTCTGGTCACCGCATTATAAGAAGGATGTGGAAGCTTTGGAAAGGGTGCAGAGGAGATTTACGTGGATGTTGCCTGGTATGGAGGGAAGGTCTTATGAAGAAAGGCTGAGGGACTTGAGGCTGTTTTCATTAGAGAGAAGAAGGTTGAGAGGTGACTTAATTGAAACATATAAAATAATCAGAGGGTTAGATAGGGTGGATGGGGAGAGCCTTTTTCCTAGGATGGTGTCGGCAAGCACGAGGGGGCATAGCTTTAAATTGAGGGGTGAAAGGTATAGGACAGATGTCAGAGGTAGTTTCTTTACTCAGAGAGTAGTAAGGGAATGGAATGCTTTGCCTGCAACGCTAGTAGATTTGCCAACTTTGGGTACATTTAAGTCGTCATTGGATAAGCATATGGACGTACATGGAATAGTGCAGGTCAGATGAGCTTCAGATCGGTATGACAGGTCGGCACAACATTGAGGGCTGAAGGGCCTGTACTGTGCTGTAATGTTCAATGCTCTCAGCTGAGAGGTCTGAATGTGAATGAATTACCCGGATCAGATGGGCTACACCCCAGAGTCTGAAGGAGATTTCAGAGACACTTAGTGCATGATCTTTCAGGAATCACTAGAGTCAGGAAGGGTTCCGGAGGGCCTGGAAAATGGCTGATGTGACACCCCTGTCTAAGGACGGTGGGAGGCAGAAGACCGGAACATACAATCTAGTAAGCCTGACCTCAATCATTGATAAGATTTTGAAGTCCATTATTAACAATAAGAATGCGGGGTGCTTGGAAGTACATGGCAAAATAGGGCCGAGTCAGCATGGCTTTATCAAGGGGAGGTCGTGCCTGACAAATCTGTTAGAATTCTTTGAGGAGGTATCAAGCAAGTTGGACCAAGGACTGCCAGTGGGCATGATCTATAGGTAGTTCTCCTTTATTGCAATAGTTGCGTTCTTGCCTAACTTTGCGCGATAGAAATTTGTGCTATAGGGAAACCAGTTTAGAGGGCCGCTATGCCTGTGCAGCAGAACGTTCACATTATCCAAACAACGTCCACTATTCATCGATCTCGTTAGAGCCAGTTTGCATTAGCAAAACCCTAGTTGTAGGGGTGAAGGCAGGAGTACGAGGCTGAGAAACATCAGCCGTGATTGAATGGTGAATCAGACGGCATAGCCTAATTCTGCTCTGATATCTCTTAGAGTCTTAGAATCATACAGTACAGAAATAGATGCGTTGGTCCAACTAGTGCATGCTGACCATGTTCCCAAACTATGCTAGTTCCACCAGCCTGCCTTTGGCCCATCTCCCTCCAAACCTTCCCTATTCGTGAACTAATCCAGTATCTTTTAAATGTTGCACATGTACTCACATCCACCACTTGCTCACGAAACTCCTTCCGCTTGCAAACCACCTTCTGTGTTGGCGATAAAAAGGTGGCCCCTCATGTCTCTCTTATATCTGTCTCCTCTCACCTTAAAAACATGCCCACTAGTTTTGAACTCCCCTACCTTAGGGAAAAGACCTTTTGCTGTTTTATCTGTGCCCCTAATGATTTTATAAACATCACCCGTCAACCTCCTACGCTTCAGAGGAAGAGAAGTCCCAGCCTATTTTTAATAACTCAAACCTTCTATTCCTGGCAGCATCCAGGTAAAAATATTTTCTGAACCTCTCCAGTTTATTAATAATCTTACTATAACAGAGTGATCAGAACTGCGCACAGTTCTCCAGGAGAGGCCTTGCCAATGTCCTGTACAACTTCAACATGATGACTCAACTCCTGTATTCAGTGGTCTGAGTAATGAAGGCAAGCATGCCAAGCACCTTCATAACTACCCTGTCTACCTGTGATGCAACTTTCAAAGAACCATGTACCTGAACCCCTGGGTCTCTGTTTTACAACATTACCCAGGGTGCTACCAGTAATTATATAAGTCCCGCCCTTGTTTTACCAAAATTCATTTTGCCCAAATTAAATTCTATCTGCCACTCATCAGCCCTTTAGCCCAACTGATCAAGATCTCTTTGTGATCTTAGATAACTACCTTCACTGCCCACTCTGCCACCCATTTTGATGCCATCCGCGAGCTTACTAAGCATGCCTGTTACGTTCTCATCCGAACCATTTGTATCGCGACAAGTGAAAGTGGAGCCAGTACTGATCCCTGTGAAATGCCGCTGGTTGCAGACCTCCGGCACCACCCTCTGTCCTCTACTCTAAAGCCAATTTTGTATGCACTTGGGAAGCGCGTGGCAATTCCCATGTGATCTAACTTCACTCATTAGTAAAGCCCTTGTAGGTAGTCTAAAGTTTAAGCGAACAACGCAGTGGATCTACCCCGGCAATCTTTTCGGTTACTTCCTCTAACTCCGTCAAGTTGGAGAGGCGCTATATTTCCCTTGCACAAAACCGTGCAGACTATCCCTAATTATTCTGGTGATTACATGCATTTGTTAATCCTATTTTTCGGAATCCCCTCCAACAACATACCCACCACTGATGTCAGGCTCTTGCGTCTATAGTTCCCAAGCTTCTCCTTACAGCCTTCCTCAAAGGCGCATTATTAGTCACCCTGCAGTCATCCTGTGTACCTGTAAATCATACAAATATCTTGGCTAGGGGCCCAGCAAATTCCTCCCCTACTTCTCACAATGTCCTGTGATGCACTAGATCAGGTTCGGGAGATTTCTCAACCTTTTTATATTTTTTTAAAAGACCTCTAGCACTTCCTTTTCCGTAATGTGAACTGTTTTCAAAACAGTATTTATTTCCCTGAATTCACTAGCCTCCATTTCTTTCTCCACAGTTTAAAAACTGATGCACTTAGGAGATGGTAGAGATTTAACACGAGATGACCTTGTTGATTTTTAGGGGGTCCTACTCCCTCCCTCCCCTCTCGCTGTTAATGTACATGTAGAACCTCTTTGGGTTACCCTTAACCTTATCTGTCAAGGCTTTTGCATATCCCATCTTTGCCTTCCTGATTTCTCTCAATACTACCTCTACACTTTTTTTTTATACCGTTCAAGAGATTCATTTGATTCCTTTTTAATTCTTGACAAGAACCTCAATGTCTTTATTCATCCATTGTTTGCTCATCCTACCAGGTTTGCCTTTCACTCTGACAGGAACACATTGACTCTGAACCCTGGTTATCATGCTTTTGAAGGCCTCCCACTCGTTATTTGTCCCTTTTACCTGCGAGCAGTCTACCCCCATCTACTTTTGAAAGTTCTTGTCTAATACAACGGAAATTTGCACTACTCCAATTAAAGGTTCAACTTTTATGGAAGGCTTACATTTGTAACATACAGCAGGAGCTGCAGATGCTGGAGTCTGAAATAAATGAGGGGCTGGAAGGACCTGGCAGGCCAGGCAGCAACACGGGAGCAGGAAAGTTGACGTTTCAGGTCGTGACCCTTCTTCAGAAAAATCAGTTTTGGTAACTGTTTTTAAGCTATTAGAGTTATGGATACTAGACCCAGAGTTATCCCTGACTAACACTTCAATCACCTGCCCTGCCTTATTACTGAAGAGAAGGTCAAGTTTTGTTCCTTCTCTGGTAGGAACACTTGCATGTTGATTTTTTTTTAAAAAAGTTCTTGAGCAAAATCTAACAAATTCCTCACCATCCAAACTCTTAACATTTTGATAGTCCCAGTCAATGTTTGGAAAATTAAAATGCTCCACCATTACAACCCTGTTATTCTTGCATATATCTGAGATCTCTCTCTACAAATTTGCTCCTCAACTTCCCTCTGCCTATTATGACATGGATTGGGCAGTGCAGTGCCCTGGATTGATGTTCTGCAGGCATGGATTTTAATCCTATCATGCCAGGTGTAAAATTTGAATTGCCTTTTAAAAAGCTAGCGAAATGGCAATCATTGTGAATTGTCCCCAAAGCACATATCACTCACTGACATTCCAGAGAGGAGTAACTCTATTGTGACTCCAGAAGACAGGAATGTGGTTGTCTACAGAGTTAGGGAAGGACAGTAGTTGCCAGAGATGGTCTCATGCTATGGACAAATATTTAAAACAAAAACATCCTAGCAGTCATAGTCACACTGTTCTGGTATCAGCTTTATAAATCTTTGCCAATTACTGCTAGTACCCGTGTCCTTGATTTATAATGTTGAGACTGGACTTGTACACAGCTCTGTGTGTGTGAGTGAGAGAGGGAGGAGGAATGTGGTATGTTTGTGTGAAAGAGATCTGACTAGTTTGTGAGAGAATGTGGTTTGTATGAGACAACATGATTTTTTGTATGTGTGTGTGTAATACGGGAGAGTGGGTGGCATTTCTTGGTGCAGCTACAATTAATTCCTTTTAATATATGAGTATCGATTTGAACTGGAGATTTTCAGCACATTTGATCTTACATTTGTCCTGTTTTTTTGAGAAAGCTTTGCACGCCTCCGCAAGATGTCTTCATTGGATTTTGTTTCTTTTTTAACCCCTTCATTTGTCACTAATATTTTTCTGTTTGCTTGGCCAATCTTTCAGGATGTTAATGGTCTGGTCCACAATGTCTGCATCAACCCTTCAAAGTTCATTCCAACCTGGACCTAGCCCTGTAATCCTGCATTTCCTGTGGCTGACCCATCGAACCTACACGCCTCTAGACACTATGGTCAATTATAGCATGGCCAACTCGCCCTAACCTATACATTTTTGAACTGTGGGAGGAAACTGGAGCACCTGGGGGAAACCCACGCAGACAGTGGAAGTTTCCACAGCGTGGAATTGAACCCGGTTCCCTGGCACTGTGAGGCAGCAGTGCTAGCCACCCCTACTTGTTCTGATTGACCATTTGCAATGGACAGTAAGCTGTATGCTTGCTCGCTGCGGGAAGAGCGTGCCCACCGTTGGATGTGATTCCGCTGTTGGGAGACACTTATTTAATAATCCAGGCTGTGTTGAGTTGTATCGAAAACCAATTTGAGATCGTCAGGCAGGCCTGCAATATGATGGATTTGCACATGAGAGAAACTGCATATCTAAACACAAGACTCTGTGGTGTATCGTCATTGCACCTTTGGTTTTGTTTTGTTAAGCTCAAAGGGGCTGGTGGAGACAGCCTAACCTCTATTACAGCCTGATGGTAGCACCCTGAGAATGATGATTGACAGTTAACTGTTATCACTATATTTCCAAGCCAGTGACAGCCCAATCCATTTACCACTATCACCCTCACCCTGCGCTGTTTGAGACTCTGTTCTTTTTATTGTCAAGCCTGTTCCTTGTATTCCAGACCTGACGAATACAAGACAAAAAGCTTCCTCTGCGCATCTCTTGACAGCACTGCAATCTGCCTCCCTGACCTGGTCTGGCCTATGTATCAGTGTGGACGTGGACATCACTTTCTCTCCCCTGCAATATGGCCACCTCTTAATGGCCCTCTTGAAATGGCCCCGGTAAGCCCCGTGGCTCAAAGGGCAAGGAGGGACAGACAACAAACACTCTCCTCACTGATGAGGCCAGGAAAGAAATAAAGGAAATACATTTTCTGAAGAAGGGTCTAGGCCCGAAATGTTGGCTTTCCTGCTCCTCTGGTGCTGCTTGGCCTGCTGAGTTCATCTAGCTCTACTGCACCTTGTAATCTGAAAGAAATTACAACCTGGGTTTTGAAATTGTGTTAATTTGGTTGTTGTCACCTTGATGGTTGCATTCTGTCACCTGCTGGCCTGATGTGAGGTTTTGTCCGTCTCGTACCCTCTCCCTATGCCGCAGGGATCCTTCTGCTTATCGAGTTGGCTAGCACCTGTCTTGGAATGAAGCAAGTTTCAGTCAAAGCCAGCAGTTTGCGTAACCAGCTGAGCTAGCAATGCCGTTCATTCACAGATTGCATTAGTCTTGCCAGTGCTGTGCCTAAAGGATGAAGCTGAGGTATGATGGAGATTGTGAATGGATTGTTGGAGGCAGTCCAGAGAAGGTTTACGAGATTTATCCCAGGAATGGAGGGGTTGCCTCACGGGGAGAGGTTGAGTAGGTTGGGCCTGTGCCCATTAGATTTTAGCAGATTGTGCTAAATCAGGACATTCAAAGACTCTGAGGGAACTTGACAGGGTTGATGTGGAGAGGCTGTTTCCTCTTGGGAGAGAGCCTTGGGTCAGACGGCATCATCTCACAATAAGGTGTCACTCTGAGGACAGAGAAAAGAAGGAATTCTGACTCTCTGTGGGATTCTTTACAGCAGAGGGCTGTTGAGGTTGGGTTGTTACATGGCCGAGACAGGCAGACTTTTGATCAGGGAGAGAATCAAGGATCGGAAAAGGCAGGAAAGTGGAGTTGGGGATTATCAGATCAGCCAGGATTTTGTTGAATGGTGGAGCTGTTTCGGTGGGCTGTGAGTGGCCCACTTGCTGCTCCTGTTCCTTATGGTTGGCAAGGTTTCTTCTTGTAATAGATTTTCCCAGGAAGGCTTGCTGATTTCAGATGGCAAAAACCATGTGACCCCTGCCACAACTCCGCAGGCTCTTTGAGGCGGAGTGTGACCTGGACTGAGGTTCAGGGGCCTACTTTTTGAATGTGTCTCCCTGGCCGCCTGCGCTGGGAGTGATGAGCCATCTGTTCAGCTAGCTCCAGTGGATGGTTGTGGATGTGGTGCCAATCAAGCGGGCTGCTTTGTCCTGGATGGTGTCCAGCTTCGAGTGTTGTTGGAGCTGCACTCATCCAGGCAATTGGCGGGCTTTCCATTACACTGCTGACTTGTGCCTTGTAGATGATGGGCATTCTTTGAGGAAACAGGAGGTGAGTCACTCACTGCAGTATTTCTACCCTGTTACCTGCTTTCTAGCCACTGTGCTGATGCAACAAGTCCAGTTGAGTTTCTGGTCAATGTTGATAGTGGGGTATTTTGACATGGGGGCACCGTTGAATGTGAAGGGGCAGTGGAGGGTTGCAACGGTTGTGGATACGCCAACTTTAAGTACATTTAAGGCGTCGTTGGATGAGCATATGGACGTACATGGAATAGTGTAGGTTAGATGGGCTTCGGATCGGTATGACAGGTCGGCACAACATCGAGGGCCGAAGGGCCTGTACTGTGCTGTTATGTTCGATGGATGGATTGTTGGTGATGGTCATTGTCCTGGCATTTGGGTGAAGTGAATGTTGCTTGCCACTTCTCAGCCCAGATCTTACTGCGTTTGGGCGTGAGCTGCCTCGGTCCCCAGCCGAGCTCTTTGCAGCCTTGCTGTTTCTAGCATCCAGGCTATATGCCAGTAGTCTGCCCAGATTTATGGTTTGACTGTTTCTGCCGTGATCTGACATAATGGAGAGGCCTGCTGAGCCTCTTCAGAGGGCAGTTAAGTGTCACCCACGTTGGGGTTGGGGTGGGGGTGGGTGGTGGGGGTGGTGTAATGCTATCTGTCTCAGGAAAAGAAAAGGCTGGGATTGGTCAGTGGGTGAATGATTGATTGGACTGTGTGGCCAGAGAAACAGCGGCGAGGTTAGATTGTTAGCTCATTAAGTATGAGAGGCGAGAACTATGGAATCAATTAGTAAGAGTAGTTTAGGATAGATTCTTTCAGATTCACAGTGAAGATGTACCTTAAATCTTGCTCACTTGAAGGGACTGTTACTGACCAACACTAGAGCGCTAAAACTCCAGGGTACTGTTGAGTTATCCAGGAAGTGAAACAAATTTGTCGAGGTGTTTTTGAAAGCATGTGATTGGATATTTTGACAGTTTGTTTTTTATTTCTCCCTCTCACTGGGGAACTATTCTACGTTCTGAACCTTGACCCCGTCCCAGCTAACCCAGGTTTCTGCTTCTCATCTACGAGTACAAAGGCGTGACCATAAGATATAGGAGTGAAATTAGGCCATTTTGGCCCATTTAAGTCTGCTCCCCCATTCAATCATGTTTCTTGGTCTCCTGCCATCTCCCTGTCACCGTTAATCCTCTTGCTAACTAAGAACCTAGTGATCTCTGCCTTTAATACACTCAATGACTTTGTCTCCACAGCCCTCTGAGTTCCACAGATTCTCACCACCCTCTGGCTGAAGAAATTCCTCCTCATCTCCGTTCCAAAGGGCTGGCCCTTCACTCTGCCCTCAGGTCCCAGTCTTTTCTACTAATGGAAACATCATCTGCACGTCCCCGCTATCCAGGCCCCTCAGTATTCTGTAAGTTTCAACTAGACCAGCCTTCATCCTTCTAAACTTTATTGAGTACAGACTGTCCCTCAACTGTTCCTCATATGACAAGCCCTCCATCCCTGGGATCGTACTGTGTGGCCTTGGGCTGTACACCTGGGGGGGAGGGTTTGGGTATGAAGAGGTGGTGAAGTGAGGCTAGTCGAGACTGAATCCGACCTGCCATTCCCGGTGAGCCATTAACAGTGATGCCATTCCAATAGAGAATTCCTCATTTGACACTGATCTGTCTGTATGTATATCATTTTCCTTCTGATCCTTGCTTGTCCACCAGTGCCCACTTCTGGTTATCACCGTGCATGAGCATCCCGCTGCTGGATACCCACAGGTTGAGGCCATTCAGCCCTGTTGAGTCTGTTCCCCTGTAGAATCTGATTGGAGCCAACATCCTCTGGCATCCTTCCCCACGCCCCAAACCCAACTCCACCACCTCCCTCCAGCCCTTACTCAAGTTGGTGGGTTGAGAGAAGTTGCGAGGTGGGGGAGGGGCGCGTTGGTCAAGGCAGGGAATGAGGCAATGACACTGGGGTAGGTCATTCTGCCCGTCTGACCCATGATATCCCGATGAAAGAACCATGTCAATTTAGTCTCCCCTCCTCGGGCCTTGCTCCCTCCCACACAACATCCTGACACTAACCTCCAGGATGTTGTCTGGGATGCTGCAACTGAGCTCTAAGGGGAGACTAGATAGCCTTAGATTGTTTTCTTTAGAGCAGCAAGGACTGAGGGGGGCGGGGGGGAGACATATAGAGTTGTGTAAGATTATGAAGATACAGAGCAGAGACCCCTTGGTCAGGGGTCAGTCATGAGGGGGCATAGTTTTAGGTGAAGCGGCAGGAGATTCAGAGGGAATTTGAGGCAAAACATCTTCGCTCAGTGGATGGTGGGAATCTGGAATGTGCTGCCTGGGAAGGTAGTGGAGGCCAGAAAAATATTTGGGTGAGCACGTCAAATATCCTAACACACGAGGACAAGTGCAGGAAACTGGGAGTGATGCACTTTGTGGTAGTTATGTCAGTGCTGACTCGAAGGGCCAAAGGGCCTTTACTGAGCTGTCTGAACCTAATGAAGCTTCTCAAATCTGCTTCCACCAGCCTTTCGGGTGAGTGCCTTCCAGATTATCCCAACTCCCAGTACGACAGGTTTCTGCACTCCCCCTGGCTCTATGGCCAGTCATGGGAAAGCTGGGACCAGTTGGGCTTGTTTCTAGCTGAAAGCCATTTTGTTTCTCTTCCATCTTTCATTTACATTCTCTGCTTGGAGGGAAGAAAAACCCTATCCATCATTTCCTAGATACCACCCAAGTGACCAAAAGCCTTGCTTGCCCCCTGCTTCCAGCGCTCCTCAGCTATGAGCTGCTCAGACACCAGGCTTAATATGTGAGCTGGGACCTGATTAAAATCTCTTGACGGTTCCTTTTAAGAGAAAGAGGATAGTGAGCCCTGGAGAAGGGGTGAGGTTTCTCCAAGAGACAGATGATGAGGGGTTTGGGGAAAGAGAAACCGGGAAGTTGTTTCGGAGTGGGGGGTGGGGGTGGTTGGTCCGAAGGGGGACAAGTGAGAAAGTGTGAGGGGGGCAGGGGCAAGGCCTGGGAATGGCGTAGTCCTGGCGAGCACACGAGCTGCAAACGTGCTGTATCTCCCAAGGTATTGGCACAGGAGTCCGCTGGATTGTTAGGCCAGTGAGTGGTAACAGAGTTGACAGAGCCATCCTTCGCGGATGGAGTGTTCGCTGTGTCTCTGTGTGTTACACCACGCTAAATGCCAAGGGCCGAGGGTGAAGGGCCTTATCAAGTTGTGCAGTTCAGTAGTGTCAGGGCCACTTACCACCCAGCAACTGTACAACTGAGTTTTCTCTTTCCTTCCTTTTTCTCTCGTTTGCCTCTCCCCCACTCTCCTTCCCCCTCTTCCCCACCCCCCCATCTCACTTAAACCCCTCCCACGTCTCTCTTACCCTTGTCCCGCCTCCAATTTCAAACACCCCCCCCCCCCCGCCGGCGTTTATTTCATAAAATCCCTATAGCTTGGAAACAGGCCAATTGGTCCAACAAGTCCCCACTGACTGTCTGAAGAGCATCCCACACGGACCCAACCCCTTTCCCTAACCCTGTGACCCTGCATTTCCCATGGCAAACACACCTAACCTACACATCCTTGGACAGTTTAGGTAACTTAGCGCAGCCAATCCACCCTAACCTGTGCATCTTTGGACTGTGGGACGAAACCCACGGACACGGGGAGAATGTTCAAGCTGCACACAGACAGTTGCCTGAAGGTGGAATCGAACCTGGGTCCCTGATGCCGTGAGGCAGCAGTGCTAACCGCTGAGCCACCATGCCGTGCTACCCCTGGAGTGTGACCGTGTGGCTGTTTGATCTTCCTGTGTACGTTATCTGGATGCCTTTAGCACACCTGCCAACAATTGATGCGAAAATCGGTGTGGGTCAAAGCCTTGTTTCCTTGAAATTCTTCCTGCGAGGAAACAGCTGTGCGCTTCCTCTGGGATATGGCTTTAACTTTGAATCTCCCTGTGGGGTGCAGTGCTGGAACAGGTTCCTCCAGGAGATGTTTTAATCCAGAAGTGTGCTCTGGGCTCTGAATTCAATTCATGTTTCCCACATTTTGTTCATTGGTGTATTGGTGCTTATCACTGGGCCCACATGTATTACCTGCCCTTGCTGAGCTGCCTTCTTGAACCGCCACAGTCCAGCAGCTGTAGGTTGACCCACAATGCTGTTAGGGAAGGAATCCGAAGGTTTTGACCCAGTGGCAGTGAAGGAAAGGCGATATATTTCCGAGTTAGGACTGTGAGTGGCTTGCAGGGAAAACTGCATGAGTGGTGTTCCCAGGTATCTGCTGCCCTGGCCCTTCTAGATTCTAAAGGTCAAGGGTTTCAAAGGTGTTGCCTCAGGATCAGGTGAGTTCCTGCAGTGTGTCCTGTAGATCATTTGTGCTGCTGTCACTAAGCGTTGGTGGTGGAGTGAGAGGATGCTTGTGGATGTGGTGCCAATCAAGTGGGCTGCTTTGTCCTGGATGGTATCCAGTTTCAAGTGTTGGAGCTGTATTCATCCAGGCAATTGGAGGGTATTCCATTACACTGCTGACTTGTGCCTTGTAGATGATGGGCTTTCTTTGAGGATACAGGAGGTGAGTCACTCACTGCAGTATTTCTACCCTGTTACCTGCTCTTCTAGCCACTGTGCTTATGCAACAAGTCCAGTTGAGATTCTGGTCAATGTTGATAGTGGGGTATTTTGTCAGGGGGGCACCGTTGAATGTGAAGGGCAGTGGACGGATTGTTGGTGATGGTCATTGTCCTGGCATTTGGGTGAAGTGAATGTTGCTTACCACTTCACAGTCCAGATCTTGCTGCGTTTGGGCGTGAGCTGCCTCGGTCCCCAGACGAGGACTTTGCAGTGTCAAACTGAGTTTGCTTTGTTGTTTCTAGCATCCAGGCTATATGCCAGTAGTCTGCCCAGATTTATGGTTTGACTGTTTCTGTAGTGATCTGACATAATGGAGAGGCCTGCTGAGCCACTTCAGAGGGCAGTTAAGTGTCACCCACGTTGCTGTGGGCCTTGAGTCACATGTAGGCCAGACCAGGTGAGGGCGGCAGGTTTGTCTTCTGTAGAGATGGTGAGTGAACCTCGTTGGATTTTGACAACAGCCAAATTGTACTCATAACGATAGCAGTTGCTGGAACGACGGTCCACAGTTCAGAAATAAGGCCCTCCTGTTTAAGAATCCAGACCTTTGTTCGTGCTCACTGTGACTGGGGCTAACTTTCTATTCCATGTTCGTGTCAATTTATTGAAATAAATTCCTTCCAGCTGCTATGGTGGTATACGAACCAGTGTGCCCGGGGCTCATCAAAGTCACAGGCATGTCACAGCCCAGAGGGAGGCCATTCAGCCCACCGGTGGCTTTCCAACTGAAAAATGCACTCCTGCCCTTCCTCTGCCTCCTCCTTTTCCAGGTAATATTCCAACACTGCCTTGAAAGCCTCAGTTGAACCTGTCTGCAGCTTGCCGTGGGAGATCTCAGGATTGCACGGTGGCTCAGTGGTTAGCCCTGCTGCCTCAAAGCACCAGGGACCCGGGTTTGATTCCAGCCTCGGGCAACTGTCTGTGTGGGGTTTGCACGTGTGTCTGTGTGGGTTTCCTCCGGGTGCTCCGGTTTCCTCCCCCAGTCCAAAGATGTGCAGGTCACTGGTGGATTGGCCGTGCTTAATGCAGGGGGTTGGTGGGGGGCTGTGGGTCTGGGTGGATGCTCTCCAGAGGGTCAGCGTGGACTCAACGGGCTGAATGGCCTGCGTTCATGCTGTAGGAATTCTGTGGGGTGGGCGGGGGGGGGAATGCTCGGCTGACCGGCGTTCCCAGAGGGAGATTTTAAGGAGCTTCTTAAAGGAGACCCCCCCCCCCCCCCCCCCCCCCCCCCCCAATCCCGATTTAGAAAGGCTGAGAGAGAGAAGGGTCCAGGGTAGGGACTTGCGAGCTTTGGGTCTTGTGGTTCTCCCCAATTTCACGTCAAACGCAGTCTGTTGTGAGTGTCACCAACACACACCCCCACCCCCAGGGCAGTGGTGAGCGCCGATTAACCCCGTCCAATACTCCTCTTTGAGGCTAGCCGGGTGGAGAGGAAGGGAGAGCGGGCTGTGATGGAGAGTGGCATTAGCAGCTGTCCAATAAAAACTGGAACATCTCGCAAGTCACTCATTGCCTCCTTAAAGCACCCCCAGAGTGATATAATTTCATTCTTTAGCAGCAGTAATCTGTGAGCGTACGGTGATGAGTGTAATTTTAAACATGTTTGACAGTATATCGCACACTGGAGGTTGGCAGTGTGGAGGATCCCACATTTAACACAATCTTTAATCAATATGAGCTGTCAGGGGCTGTACGCGCTGGGAAATCCCTTGATGTTGATTTTTATTTAGCGGGATCACAGAGAGCAGCCCAGTCCGACACACCGCACAGTCAGCTGCAATTCATCCTGAGATCTTTCCCTCTGCCTACTCCGCTTAAGCTGATCAGCTACAACGTGAATATTCCAGTCCTGGGGAACGGCTCTCAGCTAGCCTTCTCACTCCCGCCTCCCCCACCCAACTCCAGTCCAACCTGCAGTTGACTACCTGGTCCTTCCTTGCTTCCAGTCTGTCTCTGCCTGCTCACTGTCCGCCCTTGCTCAGTGCGTAGCTCTCCCAGCTCCAGGTCGTGTGGCTGTGGGCCTGAGTACGATACTCGCATGTCAAATGGGTGGCTGCAGTTTTTGGATGAAGGGTCGCATCCTGCCTGCTGACCCGCTTGCGTGTCAAAGATCCTGGGCCTTAACTTCGAAAGGAGGGCAGGAATGTTTTCTTCTTACTCGTGCACTCACCATATCTCTCTGACCGGCTATCTCGCTCGTGCTCTGTCTCTTGCTCGTGGTCACTTACACTCACTCTCGTACTCGCGCGCACTCTCGCTCTCTATTGCGCTCGCTCGCACACTGTCTCTTGCCCACACTCGTGCACCTGCTCACCTACCTTGCTCGCAATCCTGGTCGCCGTAGTACCCACTTGCCTGTGTTCTTTATCTTCCTCACGCCTGTGATCCCTCGTTGCTTGACTGTTCTGGCCCTTGCGGCAAGATGCAAACTGGGTGGGGGTCGGGGGTGGGGGCGTGGAGGTGTCGGAGAGGGGACTTGCCACTGGAGAGGCGGTGGCCTGCTGGTGTTACCATCGGATTACCATCGGCCTGACGGTGCAGTGGATTAGTCCAGGCAGACAACGCCATAGGCATGGGTTCCATCGCAGCAGGCAGGGAGTTTGCAGCCAGCTCGTGAAAAGATCCAACAACGGAAGGTACTGGTGACGCCAGACTATCCTTGTGAAAACCCGCCCGCAATGCCCGGTCCTTTTAGGGGGAGGAAGGAAATCTACCGCCTCCTTACCCGGCCTGGCCTATGTGTGACTCCAGACTCAAACCAGTACCGGCACCAGTAACACCCCTCCCCAGGAGAGATTAAAGGAGGGGGAAGCAACTGTGTTCGTTGTGGTTTGAGGCTTTTGCTATTACTCACTGGAAGGAGTGCTGGACATCAGTGGTGAGGCTACATTGACCCCTTATGGCACGCACTTCCTGTCTTCAGCCCTTTTGGCTGCGGAGACGACCCAGCTCCGTTTTACCATCGCCTCGAGTCCGGCCTACTCTGACACTTCCCAGTCCTGGCTTTCTGTGAGCTTGAGTTTGGCCGAGAGTCTGCCTCTCGTTCACACATCAGCAGGTGCTGAGCCGCGGTCACCGGTGTGCTGCCTGACACCGCGGGTCCCGCCCACCACCTCTGTGCTTCCAGTGAATTTTCAAAGCCGGCTTCAAAAAGCCTCCATGACCCTGCACCCGTTTGCCTTCTCCTCCAGCTCTACTCTTTGCAGCATTCCCAATCTTAGCTGCTCCAGTATTGATGGCTATCTGGGTGATAAACGTTGCAGTCCTATCTCTCGAAATTCCTCTGCCTTCTGTCTCTCTCTCATTTTCCTCTCTTTCGCTGCACTCCTCCTCCTAAAATGTTGAAATCCTCCATCAGCTTTTTGCCTTTCTGCCCGATCTGCTGCTCGTGTGCCCGAGTGTCAAGTGGCCTTCCAGCGGATTACTCTGTTTCGGTCCGGGGACGGTGCTGTGCCAGAGGATTCCTGAAAGCGAATTGCTGTACATGTTGGAAATGTGGGATGAAGATGGAAAGGGGGCTGCTGCCTCATTACAGAGGGAGGGAGTGCATGATAGGCGATTGGTGGTTTAATCTGAGGGTCACCTTGCATCGGGAGAGTCATAGAACTGTTCAGCATGGAAGTCGACCCCTTGGTTTAACTCATCCATGCCAGCCAAATATTCTAAAATAATCTTGTTCCATTTGCCAGCATTTGGCCCATATTCATATACCCATCCTGATGCCTTTTAAGTGTTGTAATTGTACCAGCCTCCACCACTTCCTCTGGCAGCTTGTTCCATACACGCACCACTGTCTGCGTGAAAAAGTTATCCCCTCAGCTCCCTTTTAAATCCTTCCCCTCTCACTTTAAGTCGATGCCCTCTAGTATTGACTCCACTAGCCTGGGCAAAAGGCCTTGACTCCTCAACCTGTCCATGCCCCTCATGATTGTATAAGGTCACCCCTCAGCCTCCGATGCTCCAGGGAAAGTAGCCCGAGCCTATTCAACCTCTCCTTATTGCTTAAATCCTCCAACCCTGGCAACATCCCTGAGCCCTTTCAAGTTTAACAACATCCTTCCTATAGCAAAAAGACCAGAGTTGAACACCATATTGCAAAAACTGGCCTCACCAATGTCCTGTACAACCTCAACTTGACCTCAGTGAACCAGCTGATAAAGGCAAATGCCATCTTCACGATTCTCTGCCTGCAGCTTCACTTTCAAGGAACTATCAACCTTCACTCCAGGGTGTCTCTGCTCAGCAATGCCCACCAGGACCCGAGAGGTTCAGGAGAAGGCCCCATCATGGTAACCCTGCACTGTTGCCATCACTCTACCTCACCAACTTACATCCTGAAAACCCTGGAAAAGCTCAACCAAGCACCGTGTGACACGATGGCTCAGTGGTTAACACTGCTGCCTCACGGCGCCAGGGACCCGGCTTCGATTCCAGCCTCGGGCGACTTCTGTGTGGAGTTTGCACTTTCTCCCTGTGTCTGCGCGGGTTTATTCCCGCAGTCTAAACAAATGCAGGTTAGGTGGTTTGGCTGTTTGTGTCTGGGGATGTGAACTCGATGGGCCCAATGGCCTGCTTCTGCACTGTAGGGGTTCCATAGTTCTATGACAACATTGATGTGGAGCAAAAGAGACTGAGTTAACATCTCCAACCAATGACTGTTCTGATGAACGTTCGATTTAGTTTCACTGTGTCTCCTCTCAGCGCTGCCCCCACCTGTGCAGTTTTGTTTTCCTCACTTTCTGCCATTTATATCTTGCGTCTCGTCATCCAGCCCCTGGGAAGCTACTTCAACCACCTGCCACAGACCCCTGAAATTCCTCCCACAAATCCGAGGAGTAAAGTATCTTTTTCTCCAGAGATTCCCTCGCTTGAGACTTGGCTAACAGCTGAGGAGGGGGCAATAAAGTTCATGTTTCTGTCTGATGGCCTTTCGCTAGAAAGCGCTTTTACCCGGAAGCACCAGCAGTGCTTAGCGATGTAATGGTGATTTTTTAATCAAGGGAGAAATAAATGGCGGGGTTTGGGGGTGGTGTGGTGCAGATGGAGGTGTCGGAATGACGGAAGAGCTGGAGAAAGTGACGTGCCTGTGAAGATTTTCCCTTGGGCTCTGCATCAGGACAGGTTGCAAGAATGTCCTGTTTCTTGTGCTGCATGAGAAACGGGCTGCTGATTGGTGGCCCCCTGGTCCGCGTGTTGCAGTGGAGAGTGCATGGGCGAGCGGTGGCCACCGCATTTTCGTTTCATTTGATGACGGCGCAAAGCCTGGGCCGTGCTGCCATGGGCCTGCCGAGGGAACAGGCCGCTGGCTATGAAGAGGTGTCGCTTCTGACAGGCCTCGAGATAGAAGTGACAGTGGGAGGGATGAGATGACAAGTGGGGAGCGAGGCAGAATAATCTTGCAAGCGAGCGTGCGCACTGGGGTTAATGTCCTCAGCAGCGAGAGTGAAAGGCAGGAGGGGAATTGACGAAAATCTTTATCTCCCAGAGGGGGTCTGGAATGCACTACCTGGGAACCTCAGGATCTTTTAATGAGCACTTGGATAGAATGTAGAACAGCCCAGCACAAGAACAGGCCCTTTGGCCCATGATGTTGAGCTCAACACGGCGCCAAATTAAACCGATCCCTTTTTCCTGCATTTGCTCAACATCCCTGCGTTCTACAAGCCCCTTAAACAGCCCCAGTCATATCTGCGTCACTGCCATTCACAGCTGTGTTCCATACATTGTGTTTTAAAATAAACATAACCTACCCCTCAAAGCTCTCTTGAATTTGCCCCCTCCCACCTTAAAAATGCCCATCCCCTAGTATTAGACGTTTAAGTTCTAGGAAAAAGATTCTGACTGTCACCCTATCTATACATCTCAATTTTATATGGATGAGCGCTTGGGATGTCCTAACATTGAAGGCTGTGGGCCTAGTTGGTAAGGTGGGGCTAGTATAGGTAGGAATATATATTTGGCAGTATGAATTCAATGGGCTGAAGGGCCTCTTCTGAATCTTGTATAAGGAAGTGGAAATCTACTCGATAAAACTTTCATTGCTTAAACTGATGATACACCCTCCCAGCCCCTGAGGTGCCCACTGGTCTCAAAAGGCCTTGACTGTGCTGGGGAGCACTGTGTGAGATCTGGCTGTGGGCGTAGCTGCAAAAGAGGGGCAGATGTTCGGTTGGGAACCTCTTTGGCCCGTTGCCTGGGCCTGCTAATGACCACCTTGGCCAAGCCCAGAAGCAGGCCCACGAGCAGGCTCTCTGACTGGCCTGCCTCTCGCCCATGCTGGGTTGCCTGTAGGTCAGGAGCGTGGGACTGAAGAGCCAGCCAGAAATTTAAGGAGCGGCCCCTTCCAAAAAAGAAAACCCGAAATGCTCACGGACGACGAGCGTTAACATTCTGTGCCCCAGATCCCTGATGGAAAAACGGGAGGAGCCCACCGCGAAAGGGCCCGTCCTTTTGGGGTACTGTACGATTCTGTTGGCTGCAGCCTGACCCTGTGGGAAGCTGAGACTGCGGTCAAACTCTGGGTTCGCTCCCGAAGGCTGTGAACGGCCTCATCGACCTGGTGTCTTATGCCAGGCTGTCTGGGGTTGGGGCTGGAGGCGGAAGCTGGAGATGTTAGTGAGCGAGTGGGTTGGAGGGGGTCGCAGAGTCAGTGCCTGAAGTAGAGGTGCTCAGCAAATCGTCGACCTGAAAGCTCTGAGCAGCCACTGCTGTCAACTTTATTGGAAGAATTACAAATAAACTGCCATCTCTTGCACTTCCCATTGCAATCTTCCATCCCCCCTACCACCAGCAGCCCTGTGGACCTCGACCCTCCCTCAGGTTGTTATTACCATTGATTTCGTCCTTCTGTACCACTGAGACCAAACCTGGAATGGCTGTGATCTTATTTGATGGGATAGCCTCAAAGGGCCTGATTCTATTTCAGCCTCCATTCATCCAATCCGCGAATGTTGGATTCTTTTGGCCAACCCGTTTCCTGACGAGGTTTCTTCCCAGCCTCCCTCCAGAACAACAACCCCCCCCCCCCCCCCCATAACCCCTTTCAGTGGTTTTCCAGCCCTATCCTTTCTTGGTGGGATCCTCCAGCCCCTTGACTGCTCCGACTCTCGGCAGGGCCGTGTGGGCGCTTCCCTTGGGTGAGAGTCTGCGCTTGCGACCACCCTTCCAGCATTGTTCGCCCCCCTCCTCCCCCCCCCCAGCAACATTTCCTTTTCCTCCACTTGCGGGGAAAGGGTCTTGCTCTGGGCAACAACCCCGTCGCGAGTTCGGCTGTCCCTCGATCTGCTCTGACTGACACCCCCCCACCCCTGGCTATAGCCGTGAACTGGAAAATTGCACTGACTTTAACCCTCGATGCAGCAGGGTGGAAATTGGAAGCAGCAATCTCAAAGGGTAAACTAGACCCAGTGGGATGGTGCTGTGGACTTGCCCTGGGTCTTGAAGCAGACCGTCTTGTCATCTGGGTAACAGTGTCTATCCGTCCACAGATCGGATTCCCATCAAGTGCTCCATCTCTGAGATACACGCCTCCTTTCAGTCAAGCAGCTCGTGGCTTTCCTCTACCTCCATCAGACGAAACAGAGTTGAGTCCCTGCCCCAAGGGAGGTTGGGGTTTGGCTAAATATAACCCATGGTGCATCTGGTCGGCCTGATGCAGAAGGTTGTGGAACCAGACGCCGATCCTGGGTACGCCAGTGAGAGGTGCGTGCAAAGGGACCTTGTAGTTGGCACCAATACTTGTTTAAAAACCCATCTGATTCGTCCGTAGAAGGTCATCCTTACCTGGTTTGGCCTACACGTGATTCCAGGCCCACAGCGATGTGGCCCCTACTCCTAAACGCCCTCTGCATGATTAAGGGACGGGTGGTCAGCGCTCACTTTTCTCGTAAATCATCCGCGGGAGGAACAGTCCGAGGAGTGCCCAGTGTTGTTTCGGCTCAGAATTCTGTTTGATGTTGACTCTGGTTCCACAGCAAATGGGACCCGTCGGGGCCTGAGGGAGGAGGCCGGACTGTCTGTGGTTGGCTTGAGGGATGGGTACAGGCAGTGGAAGATACGGTGATGAACCGTTACGCAAACCCACTGATGGGCACGTTTGTGGGCTCCAATGGTGGGCTGAAAGCCCCGATGTTGAGCGTTCAACCCACGCTGTGGCAAGGAGTGGAAATTTTTTAATTCCAGCAACCTCGAGAGTCGTTGGCTGGCATCTCGGAGAGTTCACCAAACTTCAGCCCGTTGGAAAACAGAAATCGAAGCATGATGGCCTAGCTTGCCGTAGACGGTTCCTCAATGAATTTGAGCAGGCTCCTTGTCTGTTTGCAGTTTGAGGGCTGCACCGAGGTTAAGCCAAAGCGCTGCTGTGTGACTGAGGAACAGCTGGAGGTGCCAATGGAAGAGAAGGAGATGTGGATGGACTTTGAAAGGAGCTGGGCAAATGGGCACCCACGTGGCAGGGGAGGCTTAATGTAAACGAGTGTGGAGTGAAGGGTCTTGGGGCTATTTATAGTAAAGGGGAGAACTCTGGAGGGTACAGGCATGTGGAGCCCTGAGAACTGCAGCGTTGGAGTGTGAGTACTGAGAGAGCGCAGCACTGTTGGAGGGTCAGCAGCGAGAGTGTGGTGCACCTTCAGAGCAGAAGTGGTTGTATTTTTCTCTCATTGCTGACCGTGGGGTTTAGCTATGCAGTGCTCAGCAACTACCTTTTGTACATTACAATAGTGACTGCACTTCAGAATTGCTTGATTAATTGTAAAGTGGAAGCTACAGTAGCTAGCGGCAGCAGAGTGTGGAGCTGGAGGAGCGCAGCGGGCCAGGCAGCATCAGAGGAGCAGGGGAGTTGATGTTTCGGGTCTGAATTTCTGAAGAAGGATCCCAACCCAAACTATCGGCATTCCTGCTCCTCTGGTGCAACCTGGCCCGCTGTGCTCCTCCAGCTCCACACTGCGTTAACTCAAGAATTTGGCATCGGCAGTTCTTGCTACCTGTGAGCTACAGTAAGTGGGACGGATTATGTCAGTTCGGTGGGTGGAGTCGGTCAATCAGAAGAGCACGCGCTAATTTAACTTGGCATCAAGGACTGTTAAAGTTGATGAGTCAGAGCATCATTACTTGAGGAGGAGGAGCCATTCCATAGGTGTTTTAACTGAAGTCTGAATAAAGCTGTGAGCCTCAGGGTTACTGAGCATGGAAGTTTGACAGAGGGAGGAGTTTGGTGGAAGTGATTCAATCTGCATATGAACCCTGATGGAGGGCAGGAGAGAGAGGGCTCAGCTGCTCAGCTTGGTGTTGGGGTTGGGGGGGGTGGAGAGAGAGAAAAGGAGGGAGAGGAGAAGTCATGATCAGAGTGGGGTTTCCTCAATCTCTGACCTCTGCTGTGCTTTTGTCACAAAAATACATTAAGCTTGCCACATGTAGAGTTTGCGCTTCAGGTAGAAGGCTGTCACTTCATTTGACCTTCTCTGTCCAATTCTGATTACTCGCGCGCACATACTCCCAAACTCTTCCTGACTCTCCCTTCTCTCCTGTCATTCTCTGGCCCCCCACCGCTCCATCCCACTTTCTGTCCCTTCCGTGCTGTCCCCTGTCTCTTTCCCGTTTCCCTGTTCCCCCTTTTTCTCTCCCTTTCCAGGAATCCCCCTTTTTTTTTCCATAATCTGTCTCTCACTTCCTTTGTGTTATCTCCCACCCCCCCACCCCCCGGTGATCCTTGCCCTTATATCTCTCATACACAA
Source organism: Stegostoma tigrinum (assembly GCF_030684315.1). NCBI lineage: Eukaryota > Metazoa > Chordata > Chondrichthyes > Orectolobiformes > Stegostomatidae > Stegostoma > Stegostoma tigrinum. Next base: position 18,976,269 of record NC_081387.1, on the reverse strand, counting down.
ACATTCTTGTGAATTTTTGGAGGAGTAAATTGTGGAGGGTGGGGCTGCTCGGGAGACTGAGGGACCAGTGGTTTGTTGAGAAAGTTTGTTTCCTTACACAGCAGGTTGTGATGGTTCAGTGCTTGGCCTGAGAGAGTGACGCATCCAGATTGGACAGTAACTGTCCAAGAGAGATTGTATAAACCTTCCAGCAGGAGACATTCACGTACAGTGTGGGAAAGGAGCAGGCCTTTCAATAACTCTGACAGAGAGCTAACACAAGCACAGTGGGCCGAATGGCATTCTCCTATGCTGTATAATTCTGTCAAGTATTACTTTTACAGACATGAAGCTAAGCTTTAGAGGCCTCCATTACCCCTCGGTCATTTTTGTGAAATGCTATACATGGACTTCTTGCATGATTTAATTGCGTGTATATGTGTGTGCGTGCTCATCTGAATGCGTGTGTGTAAGTTCTCCTATGTACGTACGTATGCCTGTCTGCCTGTTTCTGTGTACATAGATATTCCTGCTGCTGTACAATTTTGCAGTACTCTCTCGACTATCATTGGGGGATGGTGAGGCCGAGGACAGGCAGGGTGTTGGGTTATGGCCGTGATTGGGAGCCGTCGACACTGCATTCCTGTAAGAGGAGTGTATGTGTGTGTTTTCTTTGGCTTTGGCCTCCCAGTGTGAGACATGACGTTTCTTGACTAACAAGTTCTGCTTTCAGGTTTATATGGCTGGCTTGGCCGTAATACAATGTGTGTGTGTGTGTGTCTGTGTGTGTGTGTGTGTAATAGAATGGAGGAGGGGAAGCTTTTCAGCTTCCAGTCTGTCAAGTAGCAACAGGCCTTCCTTTTTAGCAGGAGAAATCTTTGTTTTAAGAAGGCACACACACGCACACATAGGACCGGGCAAGCACACACACAAACGTGCACACAGATATATATACAAACATGTACACATGCACACCTACTTACGAGCACACTTTTTTTAAACGTGGCACACGCATGCACTCTCTGATATGCACGCTCAGTCTCTCACACTGCCACTCTCTCAGGTGTGTGCACACGAACACTCTCTCGCTTGCAACGTGCGCTCGCTCATATGCTGTCGCCCTTGCGCCCCCCCCCCCCCCGTGCACATCCCCCCCCCCCCGCTCCCGCTCGCGCCCCCCCTCCCCCACCTCGCACCCGCTCGCCCCCTCACATTCACGCCCCATCGCAGGTGCTGTACCCCGAGTCCTGCCTAGCAGAGGGAATGCAACGAAATTCCATTCTGTCGCCATGGCAGCTGCCGTGAAGCCCTCTCCTCCCTGCAAGAAGGACCTGCGCCTTCCTGTCCCCTTCCTCCTCCCCCTTTTGTCGGAGGGTAGGCGGGGGGATCACTGTTGGGTCGTCGCCATGGAGTCAGTGCAGAGCCATGTAGAGTTATTAAGCAGAGTTATTAAACAGCCGAATAAGGATCTGGGTAAATTGCCTCTCCACATATGTTCTGCGCCTGGTGGCCTCTAGTGCTCTGTGGTCTCGAGCCGCTTTGCATTTGTGTGTGATTGCAGTTTTATTTTTTCTCTCCCCGAGACACGTGATCTGCTATCTGGGAGCGCAGCTTTGGTTCTCCTTCTCCGAGGAAGGACGTTCCTGGGATGGACGGAGTGGGGCGAACGTTTCCCGGACTGATCCCTGGGGTGGCAGGGCTGCCGCTGCAAAGAGAGAGACCGGGATTGGTCAGACCTCAGAAGTGTGGGCGCGGGTCTCGTACAGATCTACAAAATTCCAGTAGGGTAAAACCCAAGTAAGCCGTGTTTCCGATTGAGCCGGGAGCCGAGAACCAGGGGGCCACAGGGGAGGCAATGGACAATAGACAATAGGTGCAGGAGTAGGCCATTCGGCCCTTCAAGCCAGCACCACCATTCATTACGATCATGGCTGATCATCCACAATCAGTATCCTGTTCCTGCCTTATTCCCATCACCCTTGATTCCACTATCTTTAAGAGCTCTATCTATCTCTTTCTTGAAAGTATCCAGAGAGTTGGCCTCCACTGCCTTCTGGGGCAGAGCATTCCATGTATCCACCACTCTCTGGGTGGAGAAGTTGAGGATTGAGATGAGCTAGACAAGCATAATTGGGTGCAGCGTTTTGGACTGCACAGACCCGAGGGGCTGAAAGGCCTTTTCCTCTGTGCTGTGAACCTTCAGGGCTCTTTGAGGAGAAACGTCGTCGCCCAGCGGGTGGGGAGCCTACAGAAATCCTCCCACCCCGAAAGCGGTTTGGGCCGAAACAACACGAATGCCGTCAAGAAAGGCGTTCGATATGTGTCTTCGGGCTATAGGAGTCGAAGGGTCTGAGGAAGAAAGCAAATGTGAACACAAGTCGGGGTGCGGGGCGCTGAGTTGTTGAATGGCAGTGGAGTTTGGACGGGCAGAGTGGCCTACTCTTGTTCCTGTTTTTTGTGATGCCCTGCCCACACAGGTGCTGCACCCACCCATGTACAATCCAACCACGGTGCTGCGCTTTTGGGGGACTGGTGGGGGGGCGGGGGTAGATAGAGCGGGGGTATGTCGGGGCGAAAGGGAGGAGTGAACGCCTTCCCATAAGCTTTGCTGCTGGCTGCCACTCCATGTGTGTGCGTGCGACGGGGTCCCGCTCGCCTCTCGATTCCATCACGACTGCCCCCTTTCACCACTGCCACGTGAAAAGCCAACGTAGGACCCAACGAAGGAGAAAGGGAGGCCTTTTGGCCGAAGGGAGGGACACGGAACGCGTCGAGCTGTGAGACTGCCCAGTCTCCTCCTCGTGTAAACTCACCAACAACTTGTCGACGATTGAGAATTGAACAAAGTTGACCAACAGCCTCCCATCAGTTAGCTTCAATACAGGGGATGGGGGTGGGGGGTGGGGGGTGGGGAGGGGGACGTGGTAGGCACTGGCCTCTTCTTTAACCTGCCACATTTGAACATGTCCTGTGATTACGTTCAAATGGGGGGCAATCTTTTTGTTATTCTTCCCCCCCCCCCCCGCCTTATTGTTATGTTAATGATTTGCCACTCACTACAGTTTCCAAAAGTTTTCAAATATCACAAATGGACTGGGTAAAGTAGATGTTAGGGCCTTGAGGCTACTGTTCCCAATCACTGTATCATACAGCGCAGAAATAGACCCTTCGGTCCAACCAGTCCATGCTGCCCATGTTCCCAAACTAAACTAGTCCCTCCTGCCTGCTCCTGGCCCAGCTCCCTCCAAATATTTCTTACTCATGTACTGACCTAAATGTCTTGTAAATGTTGAAATTGTACCCATATCCACCACTTCCTCAGGATGTTTGTTCCATGCGTGAACGACCCTCTACTTAAAAAAAATTGCCCCTCCTGCCAGATTTTTTAAAATCTGCCTCCTCTCACCTTAAGAATGTGCCCCCTAGTTGTGAAATCCCCCATTCCAGGGGAAAAGGCACCCACCATTAACCCTATCCGTACCCCTCATTATTTTATAAACTTCTACAGCGTAACAGAATGAAGAACGAGAGAGCGTAGATTTAAAGTGATGTTCAAATGAAGCAAAGGTGATGTGAGCGGAATTTATTTTTCTCAAAGGGAGTAGTGGAATGCACTGCCCGGAAATGTGGTGGAGGCAGGTTCAGTTGAGGGGTTCAAGAGGTGAACTGGGTGGTTATTTGATGGAAATGGCATGCAGGACATAGTGAAACAGCAGGAGATTAATTCGTTGAGTGATGCATTTGCAAGGTCTAATGCAGGAGGGAAGTAAACAGTAAATGGCAGAACCCTAAGCATCAACGTACAGAAGGGTGTGGGTGTACAGGTCCGCAATTCCCTGAAACCGGTAACTATGTGCACACATAGACAGGCACACACACATACAGGCGCCCTCTCAGGCCTACAGACAGGCAGAGACACATGTGCACTCAAATGGAGTCGGTGGTCAAGAAGCTTTATGGCATGCTTCCCTTTGTTGGTCGAGGCATAGACTGTAAGAACTGCAGCTGTACAGAACTTCAGGGAGGCCACGTTTTGGAATATTATATGCAGTTCTGGTTACTATACTACCAGAAGGATGTGGAGGATTAGGGGAGGGTACAGAAAGGGTTTATCACGATGTTGCCTGGTTTGGCGGGTATTAGCAGTAAAGAGAAATTGGATAAACATGGTTTGTTTTCAATTGAATGTCGGAGGGTGAGGGGTGACCTGGTACAAATTTACAAAATTGTGAGAGGAATGGATTGTTGAAGTCTCTCTTTTTTTCCACTCAGTAGAAATGTCACGTGCATAGGTTTAAGGTAAAAAGGGGTAAGTTTAAAGGAGATGAGAGGGGTAGGCTTTTCTTTACACAGACGGTGGTAAGTGCCTGGACTGTGCTGCCAGAGGAGATGGTGGAGGTGGATACAATAGCAGTGTTTAAGAGGGATCTTGACAGATATAGGAATAACCAGGGAATAGAGGGATACAGCCCAGTAAAGGCAAGAGGTTTTTAGTTTAGAAGGGCATCCGATGTCGACGCAGTTTTGGTGTGCTGGAGGGCCTGTTTCTGTGCTGCCCTGTTCATTGTAAGTAATAGAATGAAATGCACACACAGACACTCAGTTACACACACAGACATTCGGATATGCGCACAGGCGCAGGCACACACGCAGGCATGTGCACACACTGACAGGCGCACACGCAGGCATGTGCACACACTGACAGGCACACGTGCAGGCATGTGCACACATACACAGGCACACGCAGGCATGTGCACACACTGACAGGCGCACACGCAGGCATGTGCACACACTGACAGGCACACGTGCAGGCATGTGCACACATACACAGGCACACGCAGGCATGTGCACACACTGACAGGCACACACGCAGGCATGTGCACACACTGACAGGCACACTCGCAGGCATGTGCACACTCTCAGGCCTACAGATGGTCAGATACCCACGTGCACGCAAAGACAGGCGCACACACCATGGAAGCCAATGACTCACTGGCTTCCCAAAACAATGAGAATGCTGACATCCTGGTGCAGGATTGAGTCAACTGAAACACTTTAAAGATTTTTTTTGTGTGGTTTTGTTGCTGCTGTGTGAAAAGGATTAGAAGCCAGAGGTGGTGAGCAATGTATATTGTTGTCAGATGTTTGCCCCTGAGACCATCTTCCATCTACATACCTGTGTCTGGGTGCTGCAGGGCAGGGAGGGAGGTTAATGTGAGGGAACGGTAGGCGTGAGGATGCTGTGAGAAGGGGCTGGGTGTGTTGTGATGAGAAATCTGGATCTGTGGGGCAGTGTGGAGAGGTGGTGTCAAGAGGAGGATTCTGTAGATTGGGCATGCGGGGACAGTGCGGCGCTTACGGTGTTAGAAAGTGCTGGGTTAGGAGTATGGTGGGGGTTACAATGTCAGAACACTGGGTTAAGTGTTTTGGTGGGGTCACGATATAAGAAAGTGCTGGATTAGGTGTTTGTGGGGGGCGGTTATGTTGTAAGAACGTTCTGGGTTAGCTGTTTTGGTCGGGGGATGGGGGGAGTGGTTACGTTGTAAGAATGCCCTGGGTTAGATGTATGGAGTGAGGGAGGTTACGTGTAAGAACGTTCTGGGTTTGGTGTATGGGGGGGGGGAGGTGGGGGAACGCGGTTACATTGTAAGAATGCCCTGGGTTAGGAAATGGACGGTATGATCTGGGCTATGAGAGAAGTGTATGTGTTGCAGGAGTCTACCCCTAACCCTTGTGGATGGGTTTCAAAGATGGGAGTTTCTGAGAATTGTAAAATCACAGAACCCCTATGGTGTGGAAGCAGGCCTTTCAGCCCATTGACTCCAAGAGCATCCTATCCCTGTCACCTTGCATTGTCCATGGTCGACCCACTCTAACCTGCACATCTTTGGACTGTGGGAAGAAACTGGAGCCCTGGAGGAAGCCCACCCAGACACAAGGAGAATGTGCAAACACCACACAAACAGAATTGAACTCTGGTCCCTAGCGCTGTGAGGCAGTAATGCTAAGCCAATGAGCCACCATGCCCTGCCCCCTCCAAGGTTCTTGGAAAGAGTTTCCTGCAACCTGTTGTGATATTTCCCCCACTGTGGCATTGAAAGTTGGGTTCTCTGCATGTTCAGCAAAACCAGAGACGGCTTTAATTTTTCAAACTCCAGAAGCCTGAGAGAGTGAGCATTGCCTGGGTCACGGAACAGCTCCGGGATTACAAAACCCACTCGGGATCTGTGCTCGGAGCCTGAGAATGCAGTAACTCTTCTTGTGAGGTTGTTTATCAGTTGACTGATAACGTGGCCACATTGTGTACGTGTGTGTGTTGGACAGTGCAGCATCTCACGCCGAAGCCTGTCCTGTCTTGTTAACTGTTAATTACACTTGCGTTTCGATCACGCTGTCAATTGCCAAGTGCTGTCAGTTATTAATCACTTTGGCGCTCACTCCTTCCTGTCTGTCTGGGTGACCGCACCAGTCATTTTGTCATTGAGCATTCCCCAAGCACAGGATCAGATGCAGGGCTGCACAGTGTCGCTGTCTTTTCTCACGTCCCTCTTTTGTCACCCCCCGTGCCGCCCCCTCTCTCATTGCCCTCATGTCGATGGTGTGTTTCCCAGGACACCAAGAGATGTTCCTGCTGAAATGTAGCTTAGTAGGCGCCACTCTTGTCCCCTCAATCTGATGGTGGCAGGCTTGAGGCTGTTGCAATTTACTACTGGGATTGAAAGAGAATTCGCTCGAGTGTGAGAGTGTGTATGTGTTGGGGTGGGGGTGGGGGGGGGGGAGAGGAGGAGGAGGAGGAGAGAAAGAGAAAGGGGGAGAGAGAGAGAGAGAGAGAGAGAGAGAGTGCGTGTGTGTGTGTGTAGAGACAGGTCTGATTCACAGTGGCCTGTCCCCTGACTATCTTTGCTCCAAGTCCACGCCCAGACCTAACCAACCTAATGCAGTGAGCATCAATAGGAAACAGACTTGCATATTTGCACTCAGCAAGAGAGGACTGGAGTCTTGTTCTACAGATTGAGCACTGGTGCAGTGTCGCCTTTCGCCTGTGACTTTAAAATGAGGCTCGAAACGATGTCAGATGCTGAGATGCTTTCCCCTATCCTGGGTTGGGGAGTCCATGCCATGGGTAACCTTCTCCTGAGCAAGGCACCTGCTACTTTAGGCTCACCAGGCTACAGGCCAAGTGCTGGAGTGTGAAAGTAGAACAAGGGCATTTCCCAGTGTTGTGACTGTTGGGTTGGTGGCTCTCGGGAAGAGCCACGGATGGCCCGTCGTCAAGTGTAGCCAACAGCAGGGCAAGTACAAAAAGCCAGAGCTGAGGCGGAAGTATGTGAGTGAACTTGACACAGGGGCCAATTGGCCTGAAGTAGCTCCGTTAAAAAATTCCGTGAGATTACTTTGGGTCGTATCCCAGTGCCAGGTCTGATGTTTATTCCTGAAGTAACGTCGGTAAAACATGATTGCTTCACTAATTTGGGAGAGCTCATCATGCACATGTTGCTGGAGAACACGTTCTCTGTTTTAACACCTGTACGTAATTGGCTAGGAGGGGATTTAGGACGGCCAAGACTTGAAAGTTGCTATATAAATGAAACTGTTGCATGTATGTTTCTTCCCGGGGGATCAACTGCTTTTGGGAATGCTGTTTGGATGTATCTCCAGTTGGCCCTGGAGGTGAGGTGCCCATTGCTGTGATCTTTGATGTAGAGATGTACAGCACGGAAAAAGACCCTTCGCTTCGACCAGTCTGTAGCTGACCGTAATCCCAAACTAATCTGGTCCCACCCACCCATATCCCTCCAAGCCTTTCCTGTTCTCGTACTTCTCCGAACATCTTCTAAACCTTGTACCTGTATCTGCATCCTCCACTTCCTCTGGAAGTTCATTCCACATGTGACCCACCCTCTGTTTGTTTCGAAAAAAAAAATTTGCTGTTCACGTATATTTTGAATATGTCTCCTTCTCACCACAAAAAACTGTGCCCCCTCATCTTGAAGCCTCCCCCGCCCCCAATGCTAGGGAACCACGAACCCTATCTCTATCCCTCATGGTGATACATACCTTTTATACAGTCTCAACCTCCTATGCTCCAGAGAAAACAGTACGAACCCCTTCCCAATAACTCAAACCTTCCACGTCTGGCAACACCCCGACTAAATCTCTTCTGACCCCACTCAAGATTAATAATATCCTTCCTGTGATGGGGTGACTGGATCCTGTAGTTGACCGTCGCACTGTCGAAGCAGAGATAGCTAACGGAGTTTCTCCCCTGCTGGCTCCAGGTCTCAGTATTCGCAGCAGTCAGGAGGAGGAACCCGTGGACCCCCAGCTGATGCGATTGGACAACATGCTGCTGGCGGAGGGGGTAGCCGGGCCGGAGAAAGGCGGCGGCTCGGCGGCGGCCGCTGCTGCTGCCGCAGCGTCTGGGGGCATCTCGCCCGACAACTCGATCGAGCACTCGGACTACCGGGCGAAGCTGGCCCAGATCCGGCAGATCTACCACACCGAGCTGGAGAAGTACGAGCAGGTAAATGTGCAACGAGGGCCCTGCTCGCGTCACTGCCCTCTCGGGGACGACACGGGGCTAGGTACAGAGTAAAGCTCCCTCTACACTGTGTGTCCCCCATCAAACACTCCCAGGACAGGGACAGCACGGGGATAGATACAGAGTAAAGGCTCCTTTGTCAGTGAAGTCTTGATTTTTGTCTAACTCTGTGCACTCCTTGTTTTTCTTTTATCTCCTCCTGATGCAGTCTGTCCACCTGCACCATTCTTCCTTGTTCTGTGTAAATAGGAGCTTGTGCTCTTTGGGCTGAAGTAGCACCCATACTGGCCTGTTGGCCCTGGGGGGACTGGAGCAGTGTCCGTCCTGTCGGCCTGGGGGGGTGCTGGAGCAGCGTTTGTACTGTTGGCCCTGGGGTGCCTGGAGCAGCGTCCATACTGTCGGCCTGGGGGGTGCTGGAGCAGCATCCGTACTGTCACCCTGGGAGGTGCTGGAGCAGCGTCCATACTGTTGGCCCTGGGGGGACTGGAGCAGTGTCCATACTGTCGGCCTGGGGTTTTGTCTGGAGCAGCGTCCTTACTGTCGGCCTGGGGGGTGCTGGAGCAGTGTCCATATTGTCGGCCTGGGGGGAGCTGGAGCAGTGTCCATACTGTCGGCTTGTGGGGTACTGGAGCAGTGTCTGTACTGTCGGCCTGGGGGGAGCTGGAGCAGTGTCTGTACTGTCGGCCTGGGGGGAGCTGGAGCAGTGTCTGTACTGTCGGCCTGGGGCGTGCTGGAGCAGTGTCCATATGGTTGGCCTGGTGGGCCTGAGGCCTGGTCTTAGCTTCACTGGGCTCTTGGGCCCTCCCTATCCGTTCTCTCCCAGGCTTGCAGTGAGTTTACGACACATGTGATGAACCTCCTGAGGGAGCAGAGTCGAACGAGGCCCATCTCCCCAAAGGAAATTGAGCGGATGGTCGGGATAATCCATCGGAAGTTCAGCTCCATCCAGATGCAGCTAAAACAGAGCACGTGCGAGGCAGTCATGATCCTCCGGTCCCGGTTCCTGGACGCCAGGTCAGTACAGATATTCCCTAACCCCTCCTGGATCCACTCTGGTGATTGGTGGGGATCGGCAGGAATTGGGGATCAGTTGTAGGAACTGCCCGGTTTGGTTTGGTATGTGTGCGCGGTCGGCGTGCAAGGGGAAGGGGGACTGAAGGAATGATGAGGGCCAACCGCGGAGGATATAGACGGAGTTGGGGGTGTCGGGAGGGAGAAATGAAACAATGAGCAGGGGGAGCAGGAGTGAGAGAGGGAGCTGGGGGGAGCAGAGGGAGAAAAGGATGGAGCTGGGGGGAGCAGGAGGGATGGAAGGAGGGAGTGGGAGGGAGGAAGGGATGGAGCTGGGGTGGGGAGCAGAAGGGAGGGGGATGGGGGGAGCCGAAAGTTGGGAGGAAGCTGGGGAGGGACGGAGGGAGCGGGAGGGAACTGGACGGAGTGGGGGCGGGGGGAAGGGGCAATGAGCTGATGTGCTGAAGGAGTGGAGGGGACGAGAGAGAGAAGGGGAGAGGGAGGGTTGGAGGAAACGGTGTCCTGGGTACCAGGAGTACAGTGGAAGGGAGTGGGATGGTGTGGGGGGAGGGAGTGTGGGAGTGGGAAATGGAAGTGGGGCGGGGAGAGTTTAAAACTGAGGGAGGAGATGGTGGTGAATGGAAGGCGGGAGTGCCAAGCCGGGGAGCAGGAGAGAGAAAGGTGGGGTGTGTTCGAACTGGGGAAGGACGGGTAACCGTGAAGCACAGGTGCTGTCCAAGGCAAGGGTGGGGTGTTCAAATGTAGTTTGAACAGCTGGGTCTGGGATTGGCCTGGGACCAGCGGTGTTTGTTCTTTTAACCTGGATCACTTTGCCCGTGCTCCTAGCCCGCGATCAGCAGCTCGCCACGCCACCACCAGCAGGCTGGAGCTGGGGGTGGAGGGGCCTTGGCCTTCGGCGCATCATTCCTCGCGATGGTGTCCAACAGAGGGCTACAAACCCTCTGCTCGCGCTCTTCCCCACCCCTCAACAGATATCACCGACTCGCTCGTCACTTGTGAACTTTCCTTCTGCAGGAGAAAGAGACGTAACTTCAGCAAGCAGGCCACAGAGATTCTGAACGAATACTTTTACTCTCACCTCAGTAACCCTTACCCCAGTGAGGAGGCCAAGGAAGAGCTGGCAAAGAAGTGTGGCATCACTGTATCGCAGGTCAGTGTATCGCAGGTTAGACCCATTTAACCTTCTCACAGGTACCTTTTTTCTTGTTATTGTTTTGTGTGCCTGCCGCTGCGGCTCTGACTCCTCGCGCTCCCAAGTTTTATTTCCGCAGCCCTTTCATTGTTCGTGTGTGATTTTCCTCTTTTTTTTTAAAGTTTGAATTCCTTTCGTCGACATTTTTTATTTGTAATGACTGCATGGCTCTTCCAATCCCTGGAAGCCTCCGGAGTGACCCACAAGTGGATTTTGACCAATAGCAAGAGAAAAAGAGAGGGAGAGAAAGTATTTCCCGTTGTCAGGGAAATCTGAGAGAAAATGAGCTGTTTTGTCGGGTATTTGTCGGGACTCACATGGGGAGCGCTGCATAAACATAGCCCCTTTATTCCCAGAGTTGTCACTAATATGAAGGTCTTACAAAGCACACACAGTTCTCCAGTTTTAGTTGACCTCCACACCACGACTGATCAAAAGCAGGGACCAGGTTTGGGTACTGGACAAGAATAACTGTTTTTACAAGGCATTAGACTCTAGTTACAATTAAGCAGTTATAAATCATCAGCATGTAACATTGCCAATTAAAACTCTAATATCCTTATAAACTCCCCCTACCAGACAGACAGGCAGACAGAGTTATAAAGGTCAGAAGTTGCGAGGAAACCTCACCAGGTCTGACAGCATCTGTGAGGAGAAATCAGAGTTAACATTAACTGTTCCAGCTCTGGAGAAGGGCCTTGACCCGAAACGTCAGCTTTCCTGCTCCTCTGATGCTGCTTGGCCTGCTGTGTTCTTCCAGCTCTACACCTCGTTACATCAGATGATTCTCCGGTCAGCCAGCGCCTTGCTTCAGCCATTTGGCGGCAGGCACAGGGAAGTCTCTGACTCTACAGTCAAAAGTCACAGCAGACAGCACCCGTTGCAAGAAAGATCAAGTGGTATCCTTCAAGTTGAGTTCTGACTGCACAGAACAGGGAGATCACGCCTGAGCTGGAGAAGGGCATCTCTGTGTCTCACGTGCCCCCTCGTGCTCTCTTTCGCTCTCTTACATTCGCACTCTGTCTCTCGCTGTCGCTCTCTCGCTGTCACTTGCTCTCGCTCTCTCTCGTTGTATCTCTCTCTCCCGCTCTCTCTCTCTCCCGCTCTCTCTCTCTCTCCCGCTCTCTCTCTCTCTCCCGCTCTCTCTCTCTCTCCCGCTCTCTCTCTCTCTCCCGCTCTCTCTCTCTCTCCCGCTCTCTCTCTCTCTCCCGCTCTCTCTCTCTCTCCCGCTCTCTCTCTCTCTCCCGCTCGCTCTCTCTCCCGCTCTCTCTCTCTCTCCCGCTCACTCTCTCCCGCTGTCGCTCGGTGTCTCTCTCTCGCTCTATCTCGATCTCTCCCTCTCGCTGTCGATCTCTCCCTCTCGCTGTCGATCTCTCCCTCTCGCTGTCGCTCTCTCTCTCTCGATCTCGCTGTCTCTCTCGATCTCGCTGTCACTCTCTCGATCTCTCCCTCTCGCTGTCTCTCTCTCTCTCTCTCTCGCTGTCTCTCTCTCTCTCTCTCTCTCTCTCTCTCGCTGTCTCTCTCTCTCTCGCTGTCTCTCGCGCTCTCGCTGTCTCTCGCGCTCTCGCGCTGTCGCTCTCTCTCGCGCTGTCGCTCTCTCTCGCGCTGTCGCTCTCTCTCTCGCTGTCTCTCTCTCTCTCTCTCTTGCTGTGTCTCTCTCTCTTGCTGTGTCTCTCTCTCGCTGTCGCGCTCTCTCGCTGTCGCGCTCTCTCGCTGTCGCTCTCTCTCTCGCTGTCGCGCTCTCTCTCTCGCTGTCGCGCTCTCTCTCTCGCTGTCGCGCGCTCTCTCTCTCGCTGTCGCGCGCTCTCTCTCTCGCTGTCGCGCGCTCTCTCTCTCGCTGTCGCGCGCGCTCTCTCTCGCTGTCGCGCGCGCTCTCTCTCGCTGTCGCGCGCGCTCTCTCTCGCTGTCGCGCGCGCTCTCTCTCGCTGTCGCGCGCGCTCTCTCTCGCTGTCGCGCGCGCTCTCTCTCGATCTCGCTCTCTCTCGATCTCGCTCTCTCTCGCTCGCTCCCTCGCGCTCCCTCGCGCTCCCTCGCGCTCCCTCGCGCTCCCTCGCGCTCCCTCGCGCTCCCTCGCGCTCCCTCGCGGTCTTGCTCGCTGTCGCTCTCTCTCTCGCTCTCTCTCTCGCTCTCTCTCTCGCCGTCTCTCTCGCCGTCTCTCTCGCCGTCTCTCTCGCCGTCTCTCTCGCCGTCTCTCTCGCCGTCTCTCTCGCCGTCTCTCTCGCCGTCTCTCTCGCCGTCTCTCTCGCCCTCTCTCTCGCCGTCTCTCTCGCCGTCTCTCTCGCCGTCTCTCTCGCCGTCTCTCTCTCTCGCCGTCTCTCTCTCTCTCTCTCTCTCTCTCGCCGTCTCTCTCTCGCTCTCGCCCTCTCTCTCGCTGTCACTTTCTCTCGATCTCTTTCGATGTCTCTCTCTCTCTCTCGCTGTCGCTCTCTCGCTGTCGCTCTCTCGCTGTCGCTGTCTCGCTCTCTCTCGCTCTCTCTCTCGCCCTCTCTCTCGCTCTCTCTCTCGCCGTCTCTCTCGCCGTCTCTCTCGCCGTCTCTCTCGCCGTCTCTCTCGCCGTCTCTCTCGCCGTCTCTCTCTCTCTCTCTCTCTCGCCGTCTCTCTCTCTCTCTCTCTCGCCGTCTCTCTCTCGCTGTCACTTTCTCTCGATCTCTTTCGATCTCTCTCTCTCTCGCTGTCGCTCTCTCGCTGTCGCTCTCTCGCTGTCGCTGTCTCTCTCTCTCTCTCTGTCGCTGTCTCGCTGTCTCTCTCTCTCTCGATCTCTCTCTCGCTGTCGCTCTCTCTCGATCTCTCTCTCTCCCTCTCGCTGTCGCCGTCACTCTCGCTGTCGCCGTCACTCTCGCTGTCGCCGTCACTCTCGCTGTCGCCGTCACTCTCGATCTCTCTCGGTCGCTCTCGGTTGCTCTCGATCTCTCTCTCACTGTCTCTCACTGTCTCTCACTGTCTCTCACTGTCTCTCACTGTCTCTCACTGTCTCTCACTGTCTCTCACTGTCTCTCTCGATCTCTCTCGATCTCTCTCGGTCGCTCTCGGTCGCTCTCGGTTGCTCTCGATCTCTCTCTCACTGTCTCTCTCGATCTCTCTCGATCTCTCTCTCTCTCGATCTCTCGCTGTCGCTCTCTCTCTTGCCGTTGCGCTCTCTCTCTCGCTGTCGCTCTCTCTCTCTCTCTCTCTCGCTGTCGCTCTCTCTCTCTCTCGCTGTCGCGCGCTCTCTCTCGCTGTCGCGCGCTCTCTCTCGCTGTCGCGCGCTCTCTCTCGCTGTCGCGCGCTCTCTCTCGCTGTCGCGCGCTCTCTCTCGCTGTCGCGCGCTCTCTCTCGCTGTCGCGCGCTCTCTCTCGCTGTCGCGCTCTCTCTCTCGCTGTCGCCCTCTCTCTCTCGCTGTCGCCCTCTCTCTCTCGCTGTCGCGCTCTCTCTCTCGCTGTCGCGCTCTCTCTCTCGCTGTCGCCCTCTCTCTCTCTCTCTCTCTCTCTCTCTCTCTCTCTCGCTGTCGCTCTCTCTCTTGATCTCTCTCTCTCTCTCTCTCTCGCTGTCGCTCGCTCTCTCTCGCTGTCGCTCGCTCTCTCTCTCTCTCGCTCTCTCTCTCTCTCGCTGTCGCTCTCTCTCTCTCTCGCTGTCGCTCTCTCTCTCTCTCGCTGTCGCGCTCTCTCTTTCTCGCTGTCGCTCTCTCTTTCTCGCTGTCGCTCTTTCTCTCTCTCTCTCTCTCGCTGTCGCGCTTTCTCTCTCTCTCGCTATCGCTCTTTCTCTCTCTCTCTCGTTGTCGCTCTCTCTCTCTCTCTCTCGTTGTCGCTCTCTCTCTCTCTCGCGTTGTCGCTCTCTCTCTCTCGCTGTCGCTGTCTCTCTCTCTCTCTCGCTGTCGCTCTCTCGCTGTCGCTCTGTCTCGCTGTCTCGCTCTCTCTTGCTGTCGCTCTCTCTGTCGCGCTCTCTCTCGCTGTCGCTGTCGCTCTCTCTCTCGCTGTCGCTGTCGCTCTCTCTCTCGCTGTCGCTGTCGCTCTCTTGCTGTCGCTGTCGCTCTCTTGCTGTCGCTGTCGCTCTCTCGCTGTCGCTGTCGCTCTCTCGCTGTCGCTGTCGCTCTCTCGCTGTCGCTGTCGCTCTCTCTCTCGCTGTCGCTGTCGCTCTCTCTCTCTCGCTGTCGCTCTCTCTCTCTCGCTGTCGCTCTCTCTCTCTCGCTGTCGCTCTCTCTCTCGCTGTCGCTCTCTCTCTCTCGCTGTCGCTGTCGCTCTCTCTCTCTCGCTGTCGCGCTCTCTCTCTCTCTCTCTCGCTGTCGCTGTCGCTCTCTCTCTCGCTGTCGCTGTCGCTCTCTCTCTCGCTGTCGCTGTCGCGCTGTCTCTCGATCTCTCTCTCGCCGTCGCTCTCTCTCGCCGTCGCTCTCTCGCCGTCGCTCTCTCGCCGTCGCTCTCTCGCCGTCGCTCTCTCGCCGTCGCTCTCTCGCCGTCGCTCTCTCTCGCCGTCGCTCTCTCTCTCTCTCTCGCCGGCTCTCTCTCTCTCTCTCGCCGTCTCTCTCTCTCTCTCGCCGTCGCGCGCTCTCTCTCTCGCCGTTGCTCTCTCTCTCTCGCCGTCGCTCTCTCGCTGTCGCTCTCTCTCTCGCCGCCGCTCTCTCTTGATCTCTCTCTCTCGCTGTCGCTCTCTCTTGATCTCTCTCCCTCGTTGTCGCTCTCTCTCTCTCCCTCGTTGTCGCTCTCTCTCTCTCCCTCGTTGTCGCTCTCTCTCTCTCGCTGTCGCTATCTCTCTCTCTCTCTCGCTGTCGCTGTCTCTCTCTCTCTCTCTCTCTCTCTCTCTCTCTCGCTGTCGCTCTCTCTCTCTCGCTGTTGCTCTTTCTCTCTCGCTGTCGCGCTCCCTCACTCTCTCTCTCTCTTTTTGTCGCTCGCTCTCTCTCTCTCTCTCGTTGTCGCTCTCTCTCTCTCTCGTTGTCGCTCTCTCTCTCTCTCGTTGTCGCTATCTCTCTCTCTCTCGCTGTCGCTATCTCTCTCTCTCTCGCTGTCGCTATCTCTCTCTCTCTCGCTGTCGCTGTCTCTCTCTCTCGCTGTCGCTGTCTCTCTCTCTCTCGCTGTCTCTCTCTCTCGCTGTCTCTCTCTCTCGCTGTCTCTCTCTCTCGCTGTCTCTCTCTCTCGCTGTCGCTGTCGCTCTCTCTCTCGCTGTCGCTGTCGCTCTCTCTCTCGCTGTCGCTGTCGCTCTCTCTCTCGCTGTCGCTCTCTCTCTCGCTCTCGCTGTCGCGCTCTCGCTGTCGCTGTCGCGCTCTCTCTCTCGCTGTCGCTCGCTCGCTCTCTCTCGCTGTCGCTCGCTCGCTCTCTCTCGCTGTCGCTCGCTCGCTCTCTCTCGCTGTCGCTCGCTCTCTCTCTCTCTGTCTCTCTCTCGCTGTCGCTCGCTCGCTCTCTCTCGCTGTCGCTCGCTCGCTCTCTCTCGCTGTCGCTCGCTCTCTCTCGCTGTCGCTCGCTCGCTCTCTCTCGCTGTCGCTCGCTCGCTCTCTCTCGCTGTCGCTCGCTCGCTCTCTCTCTCTCTCTCTGTTGCTTGCTCTCTCTCTCTCTCTCTCTCTCTCTCTCTCTCGCTGTCGCTCGCTCTCTCTCTCTCGCTCGCTCTCTCGCTGTCACTGTCGCGCTCTCTCGCTGTCACTGTCGCTCTCTCTCGCTGTCGCTGTCGCGCTCTCTCTCTCTCGCTGTCGCGCTCTCTCTCTCTCGCTGTCGCTGTCTCGCGCTCTCTCTCGCTGTCGCTGTCTCGCGCTCTCTCTCGCTGTCGCTGTCTCGCGCTCTCTCTCGCTGTCGCTCGCTCGCGCTCTCTCTCGCTGTCGCTCGCGCTCTCTCTCGCTGTCGCTCGCTCGCGCTCTCTCTCGCTGTCGCTCGCTCGCGCTCTCTCTCGCTGTCGCTCGCTCGCTCTCTCGATTTCTCGCTGTCTCTCTCTCTCTCGATCTCTCTCGCTCGCTCTCTCTCGCTCCTGGCTGTCCAGTTGCAGTTACTGCTTATTCAGCAGCCGTTGACCTTATCCCTGCAATGAGCATCAGGTTACTTGGTTTAGAAACTACAGCCACCCTTTCAAGCACGTCTTTTCTTAAAAGAACTCTTTCTGATTTCAGTCCGTGTGTTCTTCTTTTCTAAAAAAAACGCAAAGTTTTTAAAAAAAGACACCTTTCCTATGCATTGCCTTTGCCCACAAGGTAACATGGGAATCTGGAACTCCCCACCCTTTTAGAGGATCACTGAGGGGTCAATAGGAGATTTCAGAAGTGATGTTGTCTGTGACGTAAGGACATAAAGGCTGATGGAAGCGAGACAGGTTAAGTTAGGACACAGATCGACCATATGACGGAGCGTGCTTGAAGAGCTGAACAGCCTCTTTCTGCTCCTGAAGGGCTGCAGAAGGGGATTGCCAGAAATCTCATGGCAGGAATCAGCTGGTCAAACGCAGCGCCTCGTGAGTCAGGTGGGTTCAAGTCCCGACCAGGCTATGGTCACGCGTGCGGGGCCTGCCTGGTGCCGTCTACTGTATGTATCTAAGATGGGACACTGTACTGAGACTATGTCCCCTCAGCCGAAATTCTCGGCCTGTTCTTGCCCGGGAATTCTCCTTTTTGGCCTGGCCATAATTCAACTTTTAGGTCAACGCCACTGAAACCTGGCCAAGTGCCTCATCGCCTGTTTGCAGGAGCTTACTGTGGGCAAATTTCCCGCTGCAATTCCCAACACATTGATAAAGAAACAGGCCCCTCGAGACTGTTTCACCATTCAGTAAGGCTCACCTCTGGCCCGGGTTCCTGTCTTAACCGTAGCTCCCTTATTGATTCCAGTCTTTTGTGTACTCAGCAACGAGCATACTGCTACAACTCTGAGCTAGCTTCCTTAAACTAAATCAGACTCACTGTCACTAGGTTCGGAACACAGTGAAATGAAAACATTTAATGACCCTTAAAACTGCCTATTCATTCCTAGCCTGACTTTACAAATAAAGGGTCTTGACCACCTAGTTCATATCTTAAGAATTAACTATTTATTATTGAGTATATAACTTTTCAAGAACATAAGTAGTAAGGCAATCTAATATACATGACCTGAAGTCCAACCATTCAGATTATAACCCCCAATTGATAGACAGACAGGCTTTGGTAAGAGATGAAACAAAAAGCAAACAAAGGAATTGTAATTTGCCAGCTCATTATTCCTTCTCTAGTGATGGATAGCAGACCTTCACAAAACCCTTGAACAATGAGTTGTTCACAGGCGAGTAGAACTGCATGTCATGAATGGCAAACACCAGTGAATCAGATTAGTTGCAGCACACTTCCAGAAACCTCCTTATTCCTTGCAGATTGGGGTTCTTTTCTCAGGACATTCAACAATTTGATAGCTCGACTGAATACCAGAGAACCAAGAGAGAGCAAAACATAACAGCATCTGTGGAGCTTCCAAAAATCTCTTTTGCCAAAATGCAGTTCTTTTTCCAACCGGAATACTGTGGTTGGCAGGTTAGAACAAAGAACAAATAAAATTACAGCACAGGAACAGGCCCTTTGGCCCTCCAAGCCTGCACTGATCCAGATCCTCTATCTAAACCTGTCACCAATTTTCCAAGGACCTGTACCCCTCTGCACCCTGCCCATTCATGTATCTGTCTACATAAATGTTAAATGACACTATCGTGCCCGCCTCTACCACCTCCGCTGGCAACGTGTTCCAGGCACCCACCACCCTCTGCGTAAAGAACTTCCTATGCATACCTCCCTTCATGACCCCTATTTATTGAGTCCCCTACTCTGGGGGGGTGGGGGAAAGCTTCTTGCTATCCACCCTGTCTATACCTCTCATGGTTTTGTAGATCTCAAGTTAGCTATGGTCTCCTCCTTATTAACCAATTCACTGCCAGCAAGCTGACAGCCCTGAACATAACCACAACAGCAACTCGGTGCTGCTTCACCTACACAGTACTTAGAACGGTAATTAGGGCGTATTATCTTCAAGGCCAGCTCCCATCAGCGGGCCCCGGTCTTTGTTCTCTTCTCTTTTAAAGCCAGCTGTTGTTCAAAGTTCAACTCTTGACATCAACACTCCGTTCCGATTAAAATGAGCAAAATATGAAAGGTGGTGACGACCCCTGCAATTCACCGTCCCGTGGTCAGTGTAAGGGTATGGTGGCGGCCAGAGTAGGCCATTGAGGATTGCAATGAAGAGAAATGTCTTCACCCAGAGAGCAGGGAGCCTGTGGAATTCCCAGACACAGAAAGCAGTTGAGGCCAGAATATTGAATGTTTTCAAGAATGAGTTCGATACAGTTCTCGGAGCAGGATGGGGGAGGAATTGTGAACAAAGCTAGATGAAGGGCTGTGGTCACGTTGAATGGTGGAGCAGGCTGGGAGGGCTGAATGGCCTCAGTGGCCACCCAACCCAGCCCAGGTGGCAGTGTTCACCAAACTATTGCCACCTGACCACCAATACCCGATAATTCGGGCAAGGCCCGGCCTCGCTGTACAGCGGTCGGGCCAGAGGAGTGGAAATCTCCGAGCAACCGCCGCGGCAACCCGAGGCCCACACAGGTCAAAGGAGAAAGTCCGCCAAACTTTACAAAGGCGTTAACCGAGTGCCGGCACCACCGTGTGCCACGGGAGGAATGGTGCTGTGATTTCCAGCCTTGCTTGTTTCCCCAGCTGTGAGTTTCCCCGGGCTGTGGTTCTGCTGTGGCCCTCTAGTTGTCTATTACCTCAACATCGCCGGCTGCCCACCTCCTAACAGCCCAGCTCATCGGCTACTGGAGCCCCCAGCCCTGCCGTCCATCTTCTGCCTGACGGGGAGGTGGGATCACATGGAACCCCTCGACTCCGACCATGCCCTGTCCACCCACGGACCTAGACTGGCTTCTGAATTGGTGGCATGTTGACTTCTGGAGCTCCCGCTCTCGTTTGACACTCCTCACCCTGCTCCCCCACCTCCCTCTGCTCATGCAGCCCCACCACCCTGTGAGGTAACAGCACTCCCTCCGCCCTGGTCCCCCCTCCCCAAGATGTCTGTACAGCTCCTGCAGTCCGTACCGTCAGCTGAATTGGTCGTGAGCTCCCACTCTTACCCTCTGACCTGCTGTGACTCTTTCCCCCTTGCAACATGGGAGCAGGAGGAGGTCACTGTTCAGCCCCTGTTCTAAATACAAGCGGTCCTCCAAGAAAACACTGGCTGGCATCCCTGTGAAGTTAGTATCGGAGCACAGTTCCTGCATCGCCCTCCTTTTTCCGTTCGGCCACTCCTGCCACGTCCATGCTGTGACTCCCTGCCCCATTCAGCTGTACCCGTTCCTGCAGACTGGGCATTCCTGCAGGGATGCTGACGTTGGGCAGTCTGTTGGACGGTAAGCGGTCTATTGTCACACCACAGCAGTTCAAGGCTTAAGCCACAGATCTTCCTGCTCCACCTGAGACACAGCACCCACAACTGATCCAGGTCAGGGGAAGGGGCTCGGGATTACTTAAATCATTTGAAATAATGCCTCCCACATTGAGATTGGTTGGTCGCTCCTGTGTGAGAAGTTCCACAATGGAACTCCTTTCAGAGCAGGCGGGGAGCCTTCAGAAAGTGTTTTCAGTCACGGAATATGTCTCCATGTTATGGTCACGTGTAACTAGCAAGACACAAACAGCACAGTTTAGATACAGGGTAAGGGTCCCTCTGCTCTTTCAAACAGAAGGTAAAGCTTCCTCCAGACAGTTCCCCCATTGAAACACATCCAACACGAACAGTATGGGATTAGATAGACAGTAAAGCTCCCTCTGCACTGTCCCCATCAAACACTCCCAGTGCTGGTACAGCACAGAGTAAAGCTCCTGTTAACATTGATGCACTTGTTCAGCATTCCCCCGGGATGTGTTTGAGGAATAAGCAGATACCAGTTTACATTTCCCAGGCTTGGTAAACTGGAGCTGCTCTACAAGGGAAGCCCTCGTTTCGCTCTAACTGGGAGATGTGCCTGTGCTTCCTTGTGGATTAGGGCTAATTACCAAATTACCTTCCAGTTCCATTGTGATAAATGGAATTGTTTTTGACAAGCTGGGGGCGCTTGTAGCCCCGGGGGTATACTGGAGCGGGTAGTTAACGTCGCTTTGGAGTTAAAGCTCTCGTTGTCGCAGAGGGACACAGAGATCGGGGACCTGTCAAAAGAATTCAGTTCAATTGAAGCATTTTTCGTCCTGAGATCAGATCTGTCGTGTCAGCGTTTGCAAAGAGATGGTAATTTAATCTCTGCAAGAGCAGCAAGGGTAATGGCGCACATTCCTCCTGGCTTTGCTCATCTCCAGCTGTCAGGAGACCTGGCACAATGAAAGCAAGGTGTTCAGTCATGTGTAACTTTTTGACGGTTCATCAGTCCCTCCTTTTAGCTCACTTCAGATGCAGCCTCTCCCTCCCTGTCTATGAAGGTGCTGATCTCTTCTGATCCAGTTCCTCCCTCCCTCTGCTGAAGGTGCTGATCTGTTTCAATCCAGTGACCCTCCTGCCCCTGAAGGTGACGATCTGTTCTGATCTAGACCCCCTCCCCCCACCTTTTGAAGGTGCTGATCTATTCTGATCCAGTCCCTTCCCCATCCTGTGTGGGTGGTCATCTGTTCTGATCCAGTCCTGAACGTGGTGATCCGGTCCCTACCCACACTTTGGCCCAGTGGCAGCACAGCCTCTCGGCGAGGGTTTGCTGAGGTAACGAAGGGTTGGACTGGGGACTCGGGCCGAGTTTCCTGGCACTCACTTGGGAGGATTAGCCCTGTGGGTGCCCTGGGATGGTGGGTTTGTGTTTGAAGCCTGGTTCCTTTGGGGATAGTGCGGGTTTAGAAGACAGTGCCTCCTGCCCCATCCCGACACTATCATAAACACATTCGACCCCAAGAGGTCTCACTTGGCTGCTCCTTTGCTTCGTTTCCCTACATTTTTTTTCCTACAAACATTTTTTTTCTCTCTGATAAAGTTAATCCCTGACTGAGAAAGAAAACCCGGAGACACGGCGTGGGGTGAACCTGAGAAAGGACCTCAGGGCTGGGACCTGCTCGAATTGTGATGGCCCTTTGGTCAGTAGGTGGTCGTCCTCAATGGGCTGAGTTAGCGGGGGAGGCTTCAGGAGCCGGGGTGGGGTTAACCAGGGACAGATGAGCTGTGTTTGAACTGACCGAGAGAGGCTGGCAGAATGCTGCTCCAGTACGGACGCGTCTCAAGGAAGGGAATGGCGCGGGAATGACGAGGCGCTGGTCAGGGGCAGATCTGCTCATGGGAGCGTCAGAGAGAGTGAGAGTCATTGGCGTGGGAGGTGGGGAAGAGCCTCATGCTCTGCGTTGAGTTGGCCATTGTATGGTGAGGAGATCCGACACCTTTTCTCTCCGTGGGCCGCGCCGGCTGGTGTCCTGGGAGGTTGGGGGTGTGGTGGTGGGTTGGTGGGGGGGTGGCGCTGTGTTGTGTGTGCTGGTGGTGGTGGGCAGAAGACTGGGGAGGGTTGGAGAAATGAGTCGATGTGTCGACCCTTGGGCTTTGACGGGGCAAGGGGTGGATGGGTGTGCGCTGTGCGGGAGAAGATGTCTCCTGATGGCTCCGTCTGCCTCCCTGCAGGTATCCAACTGGTTTGGAAACAAGCGAATCCGATATAAGAAGAACATTGGTAAGTTCCAGGAGGAGGCTAACATTTACGCTGTTAAGACCGCCGTCAGTGCTACAGCTGCCTCCCAGAACAGCCAGGCAAACTCGCCCACCACTCCCACCTCGGCAGGTAGGTAGGCTGCTAACCTAGCAACAGTATCCTCTCTACTGACTGTTGCTCTTTCAGCACGACAGACAAAAGGCGCAGGGGGCTTGAGCAAAATGAACAGATTAAGGAACAAAGACCTGATTGGGCTGAGGCCATTTCATTATCCTCCTCGGGCAGCTTTACCCGTACCATCCAGTCTGAGTCACCTCTTTTGTTCCTTTCTTGCTTTGTTTTAGAAAGAGAGAAGCTCCACCTTTGTGATCGCACCCTCCCTTGTCTCTCACATCCTGTTGGACGTCTCCCATTTTTCTCTGTGTCTGGCTTTTGAGGTTTTTCCGTTTTGCTCGCTGTGTTTGCACTTCAGCCTTGGCATCTCGTGTCTTTATTTTCTTTGGTTCACCTGTGATGCTGCGGGCTTTGCTTGTGGCCCTTCTGGTCCCCCTCTACTCTTTGCTAGCACTGCCCGTGTGTTTCGGTCCCTGCTGAACTTGCGGGAATATCGGAGAAACCGCAATGCGGGAAGAATGCCTGGGGACCTGGGGTTCGATCCCACCCTCTGTGTGGAGATGGCAGATCACTGCACCACCCCCCCCCCCCACCGTCTGCGTACGGTTGCTCTGGTTTCCTCACACAGTCCAAAGATTACGTGTGTTAGCCGCAGGAAATGCAGGGTTACAGGGATAGGGTTGCAGGGCGGGATAATGGGTCTGGGCGGAATGCTCTTTTGGGGGGGGGGTCAGTGTAGGCCCGATGGGCCGAATGGCCTCCTTCCACACTATGATGTGCACTGTGCCCTTCACTCAGAAAGTCTTAACTTGCTTCTCTCGCACTTTCCCACATTCTGCATCTCCCATCACATCACCTTTCTCCACCTCTCACTCTGCTTCTTCTTTTCATACTCCCCTCTCCCTCCCTTCATTATCCCTGCAAACAATTTCATCTTCCTTCCTTGCTCTCGCTCTCTGTCTCTTCCCCACTACCCCACCTCCTACCTTCACTCCAGCTGTTTTTTTTGTCTCTTTCATGCAAATACACGAACTCAACCAGGCAGTTCGGCCCTTTGAGTCTGCTCTACTGTTCGATATGATTGTAGCGAATACATGCGCTAGCTCGAGTCCGCCGCCCTTCCTCTGTGTCCGTCATGCGCGTGCGCGCTCTCTCGCGCTTGTGCGCGGTCTCCCCACCCTCCTCCTTGGTCACAGTGTCACTCCCCCGTGCTCCCCCAGCTGTTGAGGCCAGTGGTGCCTGTAGCCACTGAACTAAAAGCCGCCCCCTTCCACCTCGGGCTGTAGTACCTGCACTGTCCTGTCCCTGCAGTAACCTTGTTGCAGCTCTCCGTGTTCGCCGAGGCTTTATCGCTTGGCGACTGGGGGTGGGGGAGCTTAGCATGGCCCGAGAAAGGAGATATGCAGGGATTGAGTTCAGCATTGCCCTTCTGTTCCAAGGCCCGGGCTCTCTAGCCTTGCAGAGATGGAGTGTCTTTTTAATAACCAGAGGACCTCACAAGAGGTGCTGCTCCTTGTCCTTTCCCGGGTGGGTGGGGTTCCGAGAATGAGAGAATGCCTTTCGCAAACATCTGCACCGCGACCCGTGCCCGAAGTTGGTTCACCCCGGCGCAGCCCCCACTTTCGGGACTGTGGGCATGCAGTGGCACCCGCCCCAGCGTGAAAGCAGACCTTGTGAGATGATACCGACCCTGCACCCCAGGCTCTCCCAGCGCTTGCTCACTTGCTCTGCAATTCCTTCGGCAGTCCAGTGAAATCCTGAAGGGTTGGCAACAGTCCATGGACTCCCTTGGGCTTCGGGAGGAAGGGGGAAGGGAAGGGTTTCCAGTTTTGAACAGCTGCTTTGGGGGGCGTGGGTCTATCTCCCGGGGGTACCCTCACTGTACTGGGTTGGACGACCCTGTATTTGGGGAAGGTGTGGGGCTGGGAAGTCCTGGGCAAGGCAGCTCACGTAACCCAGCTCCACTTCTCCCAGTCTGTGCTGAGGTTGCAGGAAGGATAGACTTCTGCTTCATCGCGATTCCTTTGTGGCAGTCTCTCCTTGACCCTCCCTCCTGCTTTCCCCCCAACACCCTTTCCTGGTCAAGGGTTTGTGTGGTATGAGGGGCGAATGGTGGGATTTGTAATGGAGAGGGGCTTGGTGGTGGTTTGCTGTGCATTAATGATATCTCTGCAACTTGAAGCTTCCCTTCATCTCGATCCTGGTGGTTCTTTCTCCTCAATAGCTCCTGCCTCCTCCATTTTTGTTTCTCTCACTATCTGTCACCTCCTGTATCATCTCCCCCCCCACCCCCCCACCCTGCTTGATCCCCTTCTCTGTTTCTTCCCCCCCTTAGATCCTCTTCTACTCCTCTTGCCCCTCATCTCACCCTTTCCTCGCCCCACTCTGCATTCACCCCCACCCCATCCATGCACCCTCGACCCCACTCTGCCCTCTGTCACCCTGACCCCCTCCTCCTCACATCCAGCGCACTCTCTGCCCTCTCTCCTCCACCTCCTCTCCTCCACCCTCCCTCGCTCCTCTCCTCATCCCCTCTTCTCTGCTTCTTCACTCAGCCAGCACACCCCATCTCTCCACCTTTCCCTTTGTGTTTCACTTGCACCTTCAGTTGAGTGAGTTTCTGACTTGTCCATTCACTGAGGTTGATGTATTTTTGTCCCTGTCTGGGTTCAGCCCCAACCCCTCACTGCCACCATGTGCACGGGTTTGGGCAGGGGTCCAACAATAGCCGGTGCCTGCTTCTGGGCTGGAGTCTGAGAACCTGCTGGGGGACCCCTCCACCTGAAACCCACAGCCCCGCCTTCCCACACTGCCAGAGCTGTGCAGGTGTCTGATCCTCTCTCTGCCCCTCACACAGAGAGTTTGGAAACTCCATCTCAAGGGCAGACCCCTTTCTAAAGGAAAGAAATGAAGCAGCCCGTGCCCCCTTTATGCCTGATGACATCCATCTCGTAGGTCAGGGTGAGTAAACTTAATCCCCAACTAAGGGTCTGAACCTCAAGGAGTAATGTTGCACCAATGAGACAGCTCCCCCCAGGCTTTACACTTCAGTCGTTGTTGATTTCCATGGATGAGGCAACGGCCTAGTGGTATTATCACCTCGAGACCTTGAGTAATGCTCCGGGTTCGAATCCTGCCACGGCAGATGGTATTCGGATTCAGTTTTAAAAAAAAATCTGGAATTAAGAATCTAATGATGACCGTTGTCAGGAAAAATCCATTTGGTTCGCTTACGTCCTGCAGGGAAGGAAACTGCCATCCTTACCTGGTCTCGCTGACGTGATCACCTTCTCATGCCGGGCTCAAAATCCTGGGAATGAGTTTAAAGCCGTTATCACATTTGGTCTGACTTGTTCCCTGATGGTGGTAATTAGTAAGGTCCATGCTGTAATGGAACCTTCTTGGAAAGACTGGGGTTGGAGTCAGTGGAGGGTGGGATGGGGGGGGGCGGGGGGCGGGCGGGCGGGTGGGCGGGGGGGCGGGGTTGGATTTTGGTAACGCAGATAAAACCAACATGGCAAACCTCAGTTGGGACATCTCTCAACCTTGCGAGATCTCTCAGTACCTCCAAGAGAGTTGTCTCTCCGAGCGAGGGGGCTATCTTGGCTGGTGTGGTCAATTCACCCAGCAGTAAGTAGCCTGAGAGACTGTGGGCTCATGGAAAGCCCAGGATTCCTGTGTGGAATGTAGATGGGCCCTCTGGGCTCTGCATTGCTAGTAGAGTCAGTGCACTCAGGCCCTGACTACCTTATCACGTGGGACAAAACCACAGCACAGCTGTGTTTTTACTTTGACAGGGGGAGGTGGGGTCAGGACTTGAGGACCCAGAGCCCTGGTCCTTCCTGATGTTGAATGAAGAACACACAGGCAATCTGCTCATCCTTGTGACATTTGGGCTCATCCAGGTTTGCTGCGGGCAACTTGGTTGCCCGCGCCAACAGTGATGGCGCTCCCGCATTGCTCATTGGGCAGGAAATCCTTTTGGGGAGAGTCCTGAGGTCATGGGACGCGCTGCAGAAGTTCAAGCTGGGCCATGGAGCTACGTAGCCCTATAATGCGGTTTTGGGATGATATTTGGACCTGGGCACTTTGATGTCTTCACCACTGAGCTGAGAACTGAGCCTTCCCACAGATGCCTTTGGTTGACCAACCGCTCATATCTGACGACAGTGGGGTAGATTGGGGTTTTCTCCAAGGGTGATGATGTTACAAGCATAGGAACTGAAGTGGGAATCAGGAGCCAGCCTCAACCTTGATCTCATAGAGCGGCTGTTCAGGCCTGTCGGGCTGTGTTGCTGTCTCGCTCACAACCTACCTGTTGAGCTTCACTGGCATGCTAACCTGCTCTGAGCTCCTGTCCAGTGCCATGATTGGCCCCTCCATGAAGGCCAGCACGGTGGTTGGCCCTGCTGCCTCATAGTGCCAGGGACCCGGGTTCGATTCCAGCCTCGGGATGACAGTCAGCGTGGAGTTTGCACATCCTCCCCGTGTCTGCGTGGATTTCCTCCGGGAGATCTGGTTCCCTCCCACAGTTCAAATTATGCAGGTTCGCTGGATTGGCCATGCTAGCTTGCGTATGGTGTTCAAGGATATGCAGCCTTACGTGTGTGTGTGTCTGTGTGTGTGTGCGCATGCACCTGCTTGACAAGTGCCCATCTTAACCCAGAGGATGAGAGAATCTCCTTATCTGCACCTGTTTCGTTTGCAGTTCACCAACCACTTGGCAGAAGCATTGATTTTCTTCCTGTGCTTCTGTTGTTTTAAAAAAAAGTAACAGACAGCAGAATATTAGCATTGACTGTATGTTTAAAAATGTATGGATTTGACCTAGGTTCATGGTGCAACAGCACTGTGGATGGGCTGTCACTGACTCTGTGCCCCCTTTAGTTTAATTTGCGCACTGCCCCTCTCTCTCTCTCTCTCTGTCTCTCTCTCTCTCTCTCCCACCCCCGTCCACTCCCTTTTACTAATACACGCTTCCTTTACGCCCTCCACTCCCTTCCCCCCCCCAGGTTCAATGTCTCACATACACCTGCTACTCCCTGTGAGCCCACTCTAGGCTAAAGTTCTTAGACCATGGGTTCAAATCCCAGCACAGTAGATAGTGACATTTAAACTGAAAAAAAGTCTTTTCACCCTCACTGTTAAAAGCCCATCAGATTTGCAAATGTCCTTCAGGGAAGATAAGGTTGAACCATTCGCAGTAATCTTCAGCCAGAAGTGCCGAGTGGACGATCCATCTCGGCCGACTCCAGTGGTCCCCAGCTTTACAGATACCAGTCTTCAGCCAATTCGATTCACTCCACATGATATCAGGAGACAGTTGGAGACACTGGATTCTGCAAAGGCTACGGGCCCTGACAACATTCCGGCAATAGTACTGAAGACTTGTGCTCCAGAACTTGCCGTCCCCCTGGCCAAGCTGTTCCGGTACGGTTACAACGCTGGGATCCACCCAACAATGTGGAAAATTCCTCAGGTATGTCCTGTACACGCAAAGCAAGAGAAGCCCAACCCGGCCAGTTACTGTACTGTGGGTCTACCATCAGTACAGTGGTGAAAGGTGTCACTCACAGAGCTGTCAAGCAATGCCTCCTCAGCAACAACCTGCTCAGTGACGCTCAGTTTGGGTTCGGCCAGGGCTGCTCAGCTCCTGACCTCAGTACAGCCTCGGTTCACTCATGGACAAAAGAGCTGAATTCAGCTGGAGTCAATGGGCACCACGGGGAGAACTCTCCATGGTTGGAGCCATGCCCGATGCATAGAAGATGGTCGTGGTTGTTCAAGGTCCTGGAGCTGAGATGCCTGACATCCCTGCTGGAGGTCCTCAGGGTAGTGGCCTAGGGCCAATAAACACGTGTGTGCAAAGACGTGATGACACACACAGACAAACAATATTGCCTTGGATATTCATGATCAACAGCAAAAGTTGAATTGATGTGGAAGACCAGCCACAATCATCATCGACGGTGGAGCAAGCTTGAGCGGCCATGCAACATTGTGCTGCCGCTATTTGACTTGTTCTGTGGAAAGGAAGGAAAATGGTCCAAGTGTCAAAAATGCCGAAGACCACATCATTCTACAACCTCAAAATTTGATTGTGTTCAGCATGTTGTCACTCCTGGTACCCCTAAATCCTGGTCTATCATCTCAGCAGCTCGACTCTGCCCAAAAGCTGGTTACTTGTGACATTTTTGAGGGATCTTCCCAAGTCTGAAAATCATTTTTGTTTTTGTACAATCCGAGTTGGCCAGTGTGGAAGGAGGTCGTTTGGCATATCGTAGCTCTTTGAAATAACTCCCCAGTTCGTCCCCCTCTGCTTGGCAATGACTTCAACCACTTATAAAATCTCTTTAATGGAGGGAGACTTTGAAGGCATCTGATTGGAGTATTAACGATCCCAGAATACAACTGAGCCTTATTAAGTTGTTAGTTCTGATGATCAAGAGCTTGATGAAAGAGGATTGTTTGAAAAAGTGCCTTAAAAGAGGAAATGTACAGAGGCTAAGAGGTGTAGGAAGTTAGCGAGTTTTGAGAGGATTTGTTGCTTGGGTTGAGGTTCTGGATGTGAGTTTGCTCGCTGAAGGTGTAGGAAGTCTCTTCTTGGGTTTGAAGCCGACACAATTAAATGTTTGGCAACTAGTAGTGGGCTGTTTAAAATCAAGAGTGGGCAAGCGGACATAATTAGACGAGTGCAGATGTCCTGAAGTATGGTTGGACTGGTGGAGATTACCAAAATAGCGATAGGCGTAGCCAAGTAACGATTTGTAAACAAAAATGAGAATTTAATAAAATTACTGTTAATAGTATCAGTCAGGTAGAAAGTACAGAGAATAGGAATTGGTTCAAGTTGAGACTCAGGCAGTGGAGTTTTAGACGACCTCAAGTGTTCAATGGACAAATGTGGGTCTCCGTCAGGGAATGCATTGGAATTGTCAGGTCCAGAAGTGAAGTAGTTCCAGGTGAAGGTTTCACTGCTAATGAGCCGAGGTATACAAGATAATGAGAGGCATAGATAGAGTTGATAGCCAGAGACTATTTCCCAGGGCAGAAATGGCTAGCACGAGGGGTCATAGTTTGAAGCTGGTTGGTGGAAAGTATCGAGGGGATGTCAGAGGCAGGTTCTTTACGCAGAGAGTTGTGAGAGCATGGAATGCGTTGCCAGCAGCAGTTGTGGAAGCAAGGTCATTGGGGTCATTTAAGAGACTGCTGGACATGTATATGGTCACAGAAATTTGAGGGTGCATACATGAGGATCAATGGTCGGCACAACATTGTGGGCTGAAGGGCCTGTTCTGTGCTGTACTGTTCTATGTTCTATGTTCTATGTTCTATTTCCTTGATTCGCTTACCTGCCTCCTTTCTTCCTCATCCTCCCTTCTCCTCCTTCCCCCCACTGCCCCTTTTCCTCTTGCTGTCTACCTCTTCCAATACTATCTTGGCTTCACTGACAGCTCCTCTGCTTTTACCTCCTTTGTACCCCCTTTTCCTTTTTCCCCTCCCTCTTTCATTCTGCCTCGAAGGTTTTCTTCTTTCTCTCCATTTTTTTCTCTTTTTTTTTCTCACTCCATCGCGCTCACAACCACTGTGGCACATTCTCGCTGGCGCTGTCTGTCTCTCTCTGTTTCTTAGGGCCATCCAGTTAGACTTCCTGCTCTCCTCCCTGTTCTGGCTGCTGGTGTGTGTGTGTGTGTGTGTGTGTCTGTCTGTTCGGTGGGGGGTGGGGGAGCGATGGTGGAATTATTAACGTTAAAGTCTTCTGTGATGAACATCTTGCACACCGAATCCATTTTGTAAGTGTGATATTGGTCTACAGTACTCTTGATATTTCCTCGCTCTTTCTCTTCCCCTCTCTCTCTCTTCCCGCTCCCCTCTCCACTCCTATCCCCCGCCACCCCGTAAGGTTCCTCTGGATCGTTTAATCTATCTGGCTCTGGCGACATGTTCATGGGAATGCAAGGGTTAAATGGGGATTCATACCCTGGGGCTCAGGTTAGTAATGCTCATATTCTATAACGTAAAGCTCTCGTGCTCTGCTCTGGCAGCACAGTGGTAGTGCCTGCACCCCTGGAGGTCACGGTTGTGCAGGATTGCAGTGGCCGCCCAGGTGAGGGTGGTCATGGCAACGCTTGGCCGTTTTGAAGGCCTCAATCGTGAACGTCCTCTGTAAAGTGGCTGTCCCTCGGACTGGTAATCCCGGGATGGATTGGATTACCACCGTGGGAGCTCAGGGAACTTGAACACAGTTATAATTGACGATAATCATCTGACGTTAATATAAATGGCCGGCTTTTTTGTTTGGGGCGGGGAGAGGAAAAAAAACCCAACCGGTTCACTAATGCCTTTTTAGAGGGAAGGAAATCCGCTGTCCTTCCTACGTCTGGCCTACATGTGATTGATAGCAGTGACTCTGAGCTTCCCCCTGTGTGATTCTGGATGGGAAACAGGTGTTGGCCACACCCCATGAACGGGGTGGGGGAGTAGTAAAAATAAGCATAAGGTTGTGGGATTTAAATGTGAGGCGGTTTCGCTTTTATGGTTAGCATGTCTTTTCTTTTGGTCCTGAGCCCGAGCAGCTCAGAAGGTTCTTATCAGAAGGTAGAATCACACCCTTGTCCGTCCGCTGTCCCCTCGCGGGCCTCGGAGGTCCATGTTTGTTGGTACTCCATTGGCCCCATGCAGTGCACCCCATCCAGGACAGCAGGATCGTTCTTTGTCCATCTCCGTTAATGCTTCGGCCCCCCTCCCAAGTCAGTTGTCCTCCGTGCACCAGGGATTAGCATGATTGGAGCGTTCCCCAAGGAGGCTGGGACACAGGCCCCCGGTCAGCTGTCGGGGCAGGTGCGTGAAGCCGCTGATGTGGTCGCTAGGGCTCGCAGGGACCTTCGTGGTGATGTGTCAGCATAGACACGATGGAGCTCTCCTGTAACCTTGCTGCCGGGCGACACTGCCTTAGTTTGCACGGCCAGAGAGCTCATAAGAAATGCCCCAATTCGGGGGTGTGTTGTGGCCTCCCGTCCCACTGGAATCCCCGGTTCCCTGGAGCAGTATGGGACCCCCTCCTTTCCTTTCATCAGGTACCAGGGCTCCTGCCCAAGGAGCAGGCCGTCCCTGGGCGGGTGGAAGAGGTGGGGGAATTCCCTGCCGGGGTTGAGTTGGAGGTAGGGGGTTGGGGGGTGGGGGGGAGGGGGGGGATGCAGAGAAAGCGTCTTGACCAGGGAAATGCGGGACGGTGGTTGGGAAGCTCCATTGCATGATGGCGTGGGAAATTGGAGATCTGGGATGGGCTATCCCCGTTGACGGGCCACATGCCCCTCTGCTGTGTTAGGTGGCCAGGAGAGGGGTAAATTCAGGGTCCCCCTGACACCCCCTAGCTCTGCTCAGCGGCGTGAGTGCGTCCTGTGGGGAAGGGGTCTGGGGGCACAGTGATGTCTAGGCCATGGGGCAGCTCAGTACCTGGAACGTATGTATGTATCTCATGCTGTCCTCGTCACACTTGTGCATGCGGTAATGAAAATGCACTGTCAGGTGTTTGTGGATATCTCCCTGAAGGTCCTCTGTCTTAAACTCCCCCCACCCCCCAACAGGTGGAGTCACTACGTCACTCCCTGAACCAGACTGGGAGCTACGGCGAGGGACTGGGTGTCAGTCAGATCTACAGCCCCCGGGATGTGAGGGTAAGGTGAACGCCTACTCTGACGTTGTGGGAGGGGAGGGGGTGTAGCTGGGGGTGGTGGTGTAGGTGGGTGGGGGAGGCAGGGGAGCGGGGTCTGAAACACCAGATTACGGAGGTCCACCCTCTCTTTCTTGGGATTAAACCACACCCCTCCGCCCCAAAAGCTGTTCAGTGAGCTCCTTGCAGCAGCTCATCGCTGTCCTACCCATGAAATTAGGCAGTAGTAGGCCATTCAGCCCCTTGAGCCTGATCTAACATTCAGTAAGATTGTGGCTGATCCATGAGCTGTCTTCAAATACCTACCTTGGACCCAAATGCCTCAATGCCCTTGATCAACAGAAGTGTGTCTAGCTCAGATTTAAATTTAACAATTAAATTAGCATCGACCACCGTTTGAGGAAGAGACTTCCTAACGTCCACTGCTCTAGATGTGTGAAAGTGCTTTTGAATACCTCTCTTGAATGGTCTAGCCCAAATTGTCAGACACTGTCCCCTGTTTCTAGAATATGCAAACCAGGGGCAACAGTTTATCAGAGATAATGGGAGCTGCAGATGCTGGAGAATCCAAGATAACAAAGTGTGAAGCTGGATGAACACAGCAGGCCAAGCAGCATCTCAGGAGCACAAAAGCTGACGTTTCGGGCCGAGACCCTTCTTCAGAGAGGGTCTAGGCCCGAAACGTCAGCTTTTGTGCTCCTGAGATGCTGCTTGGCCTGCTGTGTTCATCCAGCTTCACACTTTATTATCTTGCAATAGTTAACAACTGTCTTGTCCCTGTTACTATCCTGAAGACCTCTATTTGATCATCCCCTTGACTTCTAGATTCTAGAGAATGTTGTTTAGTCTTCCTCAAACCTATGTCCAAAGTCCCGGTATCGTTCTTGAAAACCTGTGTTGAACTCCCCCCCCCACCCCACACACACACACACACACACACACACACACACACACACACACACACACACACACACACACACACACACACACACACACACACACACACACACACACACACACCAGGACCAGTATATCCTTGCAAAGGGCTGGTGCCCAGATCCGCGCTCAGTCCTACATTTGTGTTCGAACTAGGGCTTTGTATAATTGTGCAACACCACGCCTGCATCCCTATACACCAGCATGCTGTTAGCTTTCTTGAGAATTCGCTGCACCAGCCCGAGTCCTGTCGGCTGGCCAGTGCTGTTGCTCTCCTGGATTCGGAGCTGGCGATGTTCCGCCCTATATAGATTGCGCATCTCCCATTGCGCTGCGATAGGTGACAGGGTCAGGTCGGTGTGAACCTGTGAAGGGAGGGTGTGTTTTACTGGCCGAGGAGCGTCCTCGGCCCTGACTGCCACAAGGATGCAGAGTGATGCCTGTGTGTCACTGCGACCGTGCTGCTGGAAGTGGGAACATGATGAGATGGTGTGTGCTGGTACAGGTGAGGGCTGTCTGGTTAAAGAGCGCCCTCGACTCTCTCTCCCCACCGCCGCCCCGGTGCTGTTTGCTAGTCTGTTGCTCCAGTTTGTGACTGAAGCAACAATGGCTTGGAATTGTATGGCAGTTTCAGCAAGATGTAACAATTACATCCCACTAACTTAATTGAGTTTTGTTTTGAAGTAGTAACAGTGAAGACTTATGAGGACAGAGTGATGGATGTGATCTATGTAGACTTGAGGAAGGTATTCGACAAGGTTCTTCATGGTGGACTGATTAGCAAGGTTAGGTCGCATGGAAGAGTGGAAGGTCTAGCTCGAAGGTAGAAGACGGAGGGTAATGGTGAAGGGTTGCTTTTCAGCCTGGACGCTTGTGTCCAGCAGTGTGCCACAAGGATTGGTGCTGCATCCACTGCTTTCCTCATTTCTATGAATGTTTTGGGTGGCATGGTGCCTGAGTGGTGAGCATTACCGCCTCACAACACCAGGGATGTGCGTTTGTTTACAGCCTTGAACACCCTGTCTGTGTGGAGTTTGCCCATTCTCCCTGTGTCTGTGTGGGTTTCTGTCTGGTGCTCCAGTTTCCTCCCAACTTCCACATCCTTGCACTGTAATTGGTTTGGCCATGCTAAATTACCCATAGTGTTCAGGGATGTGTCAGTTAGTGCATTAGCCACAGGAAATGCAGGGTTAGAGAGGTAGCAGGATGGGTCCGGGTGGAACGCTGTTCACAGGGTCAGTTTCGGCTTGTTGGGCCAAATGGCCGGTTTCCACAGTGTTGGGATTCTATGATCTCCCCAACGTGAGGTGTCGGCTTGGGTGGCCAAAGGCTTGGCCCAAGTTGACAAGCAGGTACCTCGCAAAAACTGCCCCAAGAAAGATGTTGGGACAGTGAGGTGTGTGTGTGAGAGTGTATGAGTGCGCGGGTGCGGCGTGGGGGTGGGGGAGCCGGGGGTGGGGGGGGGTAGATTTTCAGAGTTGAGACGCACCGTCTACTTGAGGCATTTGGCAGGATGTGCCCACTTTGCAAACCCTCCCTTTAAAAACCACTGTCCTCTCCGATTGAGTTTTCAACTGGATTGCCCGCACCATCCCGCCTCTGGACAATGGGGGTCAACTTTTTCCAAGTTTGGATGTTTGCACGGGACGACAAACCAGCGTTTCTCACACCTGCTCCCCCAGCCTGACCCCGATTTCAAGGCTTAAAACTCATTGTGGCTGAGAGGCGAAGAGATCGAGAGTGGGAGGACCTGAGCCGAAATCCCTGGCCTTAGCTTGTAATCCCACTTTGCAAAGCTCTGCGCATTGACCTACCTGGTCGGGAAGGGAGAAATTCCATAGCCAGATTTTGGAGGAGTGGGAGAGGAGGAATCTCTCTGCAATCGCCTGGCCGCACTTATCCCTGAACCCATCTTGGATTGCTGGGTCGGTGTGGGTTTGCTGCTCACGGGAGCTTGCTGTGCACTGCAGCCAGAGGAGCATGTACCAAAAATGCTACAGTAGTTTATGAAGTGCTTCAGTGGGGTGGGAGTGGTGGGGGGGTGCGCGTAGTCCTGTGGAAGGCGCTGTGTGCTCCCCAGATGGAGAACCGGTTATCCCACTAGGAAGCAAGGTCAGACAGAGGGGCTGTCTTCGGTGACAAGTGCAGGGGGGTGGCGCTGGGGCTCCACCTGCTCAGCCGTGTGCGTCAGCGACTTGGTGCAGAGGTAGTGTCCCAACCTCTGAGCCAGGAGGACGAGGCTCAAGTCCTATCTCCTCCATAGGTGCGTGTGCTAACAGCTCTGAACAAGTGGCTAAAGCTGCCAGTTCTCAAGTGGGTGCTCTGTAAATGCCCTGGTGGGTTTATCGTAGGGCCCTTTGTGAGGTAGGTGGTAGTGTCATACCCATTGGACTGGGAGGCCCGGGTTAGAGTCCCGTCCGCTCCAGGGGTGTGTGATGACAACGCTGAATGGGCTGGTAAGAAAAATTACAGGTTGAAAGGAATTTGGATGAAGGAAGGCAACTGTAAAATGTCCAAATTTACCGATGACCGAAAAGACCAGACTTATGGACGAAAAGTTGCCCCTTCGGTCCCTTTTAAATTCCGTCCCCCACCACCCAAAAAAGAGCCCGTCCTCCCCTGAGAGGGAGTGGTAGAAAAAGACCTCAGCCATTCACCCTGTCGATGACCCTCATAAACCTCAATAAGGTGCCCCCCCCCCCAGCCTCCGATGCTCCGGTCTGTTCGGCCTCTCCCCGCGACGGCTCAAACCCTGCAGCATCCTTGTAAATCCTTTCTGCACCGTCCGGGTACGTTTCAGGTGGGAAAGCTCGGCGCGGCCAGTGGCCGGTTCTTAACTCTTTTTCTCTCTGTCTCTCTTTCCTTTCTCCTTCCCCTCCCCCCACCCCAGGCTAATGGAGGGTGGCAGGATGCAACCACTCCCTCTTCAGTGACATCACCTACGGAAGGTCCCGGAAGCGTGCACTCGGATACCTCCAACTGATCTCCCCACCACAGCCCCCCTCCCCACACGCCTACCCCCACCCAGGCGATGGAACCGTGTGACCACCCCCACCCCTTTTGCCCGATGGGCTCTCTCCAAGTGCTGGCCAACCGGAAGAGAAGACGACCATAAAGGAGAGATGATGAGTTTGGGGGGTGGGGGGTGGAGATTTTTAAGACACGGACACACACATACGGACACACACATACGGACACACACATACGGACACACACATACGGACACACACACACGGACACACACACACGGACACACACACACGGACACACACACACGGACACACACACGGACACGGAAGTTGATGGGGGTGGGGTATGGGTGATGTTGATACTAACCCATCACCTTATGTTTCGCTGTAAAACCTTTACCTTCAGTGTGACGATAAAAGGAAAGGATGCTATACAGGATGGGGGTGAAGAAAGAAGCAACAAGAGCAAGGCATCGCTGTGCGCCGTTTGCAGTGACAGTGGGTCCTGTAGACCACGCCGCATCGCCCACTCTGGTCTGAACTGAGTCAGCACCAAAGGTGGGTGGGGTGCCAGCCAAGCGCTAACCCGGCTATGAAAAATGGTGCATTTGCTATTTCTCATCATTGGGGCGCTGTCCACACACTTCGGGGTGTGCCGGAGCCGGCCTGAGAGGAGGAGGCGGCGGCGACGGGCACAGGACTCGGGTTGCTGGGCGGTCTCTGGGAGACTTTCCAGTTTGTAGGCTGTATGCGAACCAGCTGACTGATTCCCCATGCCCCAGTCCCATCTCCGTGCTTCCTGACACTGTGTTTCAGGCTCTGTTTGACTGTGAGTCAGTCTGGGGTCTCCGCGATGATGGGGCAGGGCCGGTCCGAGTGCTGGACCTTAACGTGGAGATTCAGGCCAAAAGCAAATCAGACCAGTGGCTCAGCCGTCCACATCCGATGCTTCTCGGTTTGGCGAGATCTGACGATGGTGCAGTTGACACCATGTCCAGTTTACTTTCGTGAGTTGGATGAGGACAGGGAATTCTCTCGCCACCATCACTTGCATCTTTCCCTCATTCGCTGTTTCTGTCCCCTTTTGTGTACTGCTTCCTTTATCATGTTTCCATAGAATCTCATTACGGCACAGAGCAACCCTTCAGGCCCCTGAGTTTGCACCAACTCTCAATCAACACTAAGCTCCATTTTCCAGCACATGGCCCACACACTGATGTTTTGAGTTTGTTTTGTTGATGTCACCTTTTTACAATCTGTCTTGCATTTCGAATCTCTGTTTTCCTCCCTCTGCTTCCCCCTTTCTCACTGCCTTTCCACATTTACCCCTTCAGCCTATCACCCTTTGATTTCCAGCTTTCCCCTGTTTAAAAATGGGATAATGTTGTTGCCTGTATGAGTTTTGCCAAGGTCAGACTGTGCTTCCTAGGTGAGATGAAAGAGTATCTCTTTTGAAAGAGCCCCCAGCAGCGCTGTTTAATTTGGCAGTCATTCCTTTTGCTTTTGGTGCAGGATATTTAGTGTAACTTAAAAAGAATTGACTTGGTTTTATATGTGAAGGGCATGACTGAAGTTAATGAGTTTGTCAAATCTGGGTTCAGTTTAGAGATAATGGGAACTGCAGATGCTGGAGATTCCAAGATAATAAAATGTGAGGCTGGATGAACACAGCAGGCCAAGCAGCATCTCAGGAGCCTCTCTGATGAAGGGTCTAGGCCCGAAACGTCAGCTTTTGTGCTCCTGAGATGCTGCTTGGCCTGCTGTGTTTATCCAGCTTCACACTTTATTATCCTGGGTTCAGTTTAGGTTGTTTTTCTGTAAATTGGGCCGATCTTTGCAACTTGTTAGTTCAGAACATTGGCGTTTGATAGAAGCCGAGAAGGATCACTCTCGCTCGCTTTTGGTTTCTCGCACTGTCTTTCCTGTCTCTCTCTTTCCTCGTTGTCTCTTTTCTGTCTCCCTCACCCTTGCTGTCTCGCTTTACCTCCTCTCCCACCCCCAGCCACCTTCCCTCCCTCCGTCTCCCTCTATAATTCCTATTGCCAGCTCCAGGCAGTAAAGGTTAGGCAGCTGCCTATCTGGACCAAAAGTGTTTGATTTGCTGTGAATTGCTGTTTGGTTTGGACATCTGCTTTAATTATTATTGGTGGAATTGGTTGTGATCGCACAGTGGAGAATGGCCTCACTGGGTAACAGGGAGTTGGTTGACGCCGTGGAATGTGGGAAGGCAGTGATGGATGTGTTTGTAAGCCATGGTGGGAGTGGGGTTTGGGATCACATGGAAATATCTCCAGGAATTCGTGGCCAGCTAAGAGATGGTCAGCATCAGTTTGGGGGATGTCTCTGTTGGCTCGGGGAGGTTATGATTTTTCTTTTAACTTGCAGCCCAGGTCAGGGGTGGGGGGTGGTGGAGGTGGGTATGTGGTGGCGAGATACAAATTCACTGGCAACCAGTTGGGGACAGGCTTGGGACTGGTGATTGCGGAGGTCTGATTGGAGATAACTGGCAGCACGGTGGCTCATTGGTTAGCAATACAGCTTCAAAGCGCCAGGGCGCCAGGTTCGATTCCACCCTCGGGGCGACTGTCTGCGTGCAGTTTCTCCCCTCTGTCTGCGTGGGTTTCTTCCGGGTGCTCCGGTCTCTTCCCACAGCCCAAAGGCGTGCAGTTTAGGGTGAATTGCCCACATGCAGGGCTAGCCATGGGAAAGGTAGGTTACGGGAATAGGGTAGAGGGGTTGGGTCTGGGTGTGGTGCTGTTCGGAGGGTCGATGTGGCTGAATGGCTAGCTTCCACAGTGGCGGGGATTCCATGAACTCTGGGCTGACATACAGGCAGGTTGGAAGAGGGCAGGTGCCCGTTTTTCAGAATGGAATGGGCCTGGAAGCCCGACGGACCTCATGCCACACTTCCCTTGACAGCAGGGTGAGCAATCGAGAATTTAAAACCCTGCACCGGTGGCATTTGGTGATCTGAGCCCCTCTGCTTTGTTCCAGTGTCGCCCTCGAAATGTC
This sequence comes from Stegostoma tigrinum, assembly GCF_030684315.1. Taxonomy (NCBI): domain Eukaryota; kingdom Metazoa; phylum Chordata; class Chondrichthyes; order Orectolobiformes; family Stegostomatidae; genus Stegostoma; species Stegostoma tigrinum. The sequence continues at coordinate 18,937,243 of NC_081387.1, read as the reverse complement.
CGATAGGCCAAGGTAGTAGATGTGGCTGTTCAGGGCTGTCCGAATAGTTTTTTTTTCTGTTCCGCCTATTCTCGAGGGCCCCAAGCACCACGACGTGAAGGTGTGTCTGCGTTTTATAAATTTTAAAGACGAATCGAAGTGGGTTGGGGGTCGGGGTGGGTGAGCGGTGGTCGCAGTGGGTTGGGACTGCCTCGCCGATGTTTTGCGGCTTGATTGCACACTGAAGGCTGGGGTTTTACAGTGAGGTTTTTAACACTGCGTTTTAGTTGTGTCTGCTTGCGAGGCACACTGTATATACTGTAGAAAGACGTATTTGTACATGACTAGCCAATCAGAGAAAAAAAATGAAAATAAGACAGCTTTATTACCTCATGCAAGCTCATATAAACCAATAGAATTACTACACATTCTACCGATTTTAGACTGCTCACATACTACCTCTGACTCCATTCACTCTATAGAGAAAAAAAAAAGTTTTTTGAACCTTTTTTGATTGTTTTTTCTCTTCCTTTTTAAAGTGTTATTCAGGTCAGCACAAAATTGCAGTGTAATGATTTTTATCTGAAGGCACTCGGGGTTTGGGGTTTGGGGTGTTGGGGGGGTGGGTGGTGGGAGGAGGGTAAGTATTAATTCTGACCTTTCCTCACTTGTTGCACGATTCTGCTGTCTACATAATCTTGTATTTTCATTTGAAGTGTAAGCCAAAGACCCAGTTTTTAAATGATGCTTGTGGCCGATTTTCAAATGTACCTCAAAGGGCCAACGTCGCCGCGCACCCCAGGCTTCAGCAGGGGGTGGCATTTCACCAGCCCCCCCCCACCCCCGAGACCTGGCTGTCTGTCCTCACCCCCCCTACCACACCCACACCCACACCCACACCCACCACCGTGGCGATTAGCCCTCGCGATGGGTCTGTTGGGCCAAGCCATTTTCAATGGCAGCGGTCCCCATTCACGGGGGCAGGTGAAGGGCAGCGATGGGCGCCGGATCAGCTGGGTGTGATGGGGATTGGGGTGCCGGGGGTGTCACTCCCCTTTTGGCGGCCAGGGTTCGGGCACTTTCATGTCAGGCCAGTCAGTTGGCGGGGGTTGGGGGGAAGGGATGAGGCAGCCGAGTGTGGTCTGGGTGAAGGATGCTCAAGACGGCAGTGAATATAGTGGAAATGTGCCTTCCCCCGTTTTCCAGCACTTTGAAAACCTCTTCCACGTCGGCTTTCAACGTGGATCTCTTTGGGATGGATATCTGAGGAGGAACGGGGGGGGTGGGGGGTAGCGCTCGGGGGGTTTTTGAGAGAGAGCCTCTGTCCCGGGCTCGGTGCAAACCTGCCTTCCCTGGAACAAGTCTGATTGTGTAGAGGTCACTGCAAATTGTCACCCCCCCACCCTTGCCTGCCCTGTCCCTAAACCGAAGCAGCTTTGCTCGAAGGAGAACGTCCCCGCGATTAAAGCAAAAGCAAAACCCACATAGTGTACTCCCAATGGCCCCCTCTTGGGATAGATTGGAATCTGCCCAGAAACCAAACTTCAACTCTCGGCTACTATTCGTATCACCCCTCCTCCCCACATTCTCCCAGCCCACAGCCCCACCCCAAAGCCCTTGGGTTGTGTGAAGCTCACCGCGGGGAATGAGCTGGGGTAGCTGGGTCTCAGATTGCCTTGACCCAGAGCAGAGTCCCCCACACCGTCCCCATCCAGGGCCTGAGGAACGATCGGGAGGTTACATTTGAAAATTGGCTCAAGCGTGGCCAGCAGCCAGTCGGTGTCTTGGTTTGGCTTAAAACTGCCGAGCCACTTCACGTCGTGTTTTATCATCCTTCCTTGCCCCCCACTCAATCCCCTCCGTCCAGTTTTGTTGTACTCTTTTTGTATGCTTTATGATAACATAATGTGCACGTGTCTCATTTTTTTTGTTAAATATTGAAAAGGAGAAGAAAGGCAAAAAAAAACCAAATTTACAGCCGCTGAGAATGGGTTGCTGTTTCTCGTGTAAATGAATTTTTAAAGTTGCTGTTTCTGTTACAAATGGTGTTTCGTTCTTGGCAGAGTTCTTCACAGTCGACGCTTAAGACGCCTGCCAGCGCCACAATCTGTGGGGGTTGAGGGTGAGGGGTTGGCAGGGGATGGAGGGGCCGAGGGCGTGCTGGGGAGGCTGGGGGTGGTGGGGGGTTGGAGGCGGGGAATCGGGGACGGTGGTAACGTGGCCTGTCTCTTTGAGCATTATGCTGCCATTCTGTGCTGCTCGGTAACCATGATTGCTTTGAATAAACTTCATTGTTCCACATAGTTTCTTTTTCTCTCCTCGCCCATAACCACCCCCCGCCAATCTTCTGTTCGGTGTTTTTGTCAGCACGATTGTGTTTTCCAGTTTCGCCTCCCAAGGATAAATGTTGCCATCGGACTGAGGGATGGGGTAGTTTGGTTGGGTGGAGGGGGGGTGGTGGGGGGGGTGTTGCTGGTTTTAAGATGGTCCCCCATGCTCCCTCACCCCACTCCCCTGGATGTCTTTAGAGGCCAAGTTAAGTCAATATGAGAGCGCAGCGCCTCCACCTTGGTGGGCCTTCACTCTTAGGACTGGCTTTGATGGCACAGCCCTGTGGGCCGTCGCTTGAAAAGCTTTCAGCCTGTTTGCATCTCTCTCTCTCTCTGTCTCTGTCTCTCTCTCTCTACACTTTTTGCTTCTACTGTTACACATTTATGTTCCACTTTGCGGGGGATGCTGTTGGTTCTGCGTTACCTTGGCCTGTGTTGAAATGCCTGGCCTTGTTTTAGGCTCCTTCCCTGCCCCCAGGCCCGTTGCCCAGTCCGGACTCGAACTCAAAAGTATCTGTGTTGGTTTCAGCTTCCTCCTGTCCCCAATTCACTTCGCGCGATCAGCAGAGCCCTGCCTCCCTCAATGCATTTGTATATTTTACCTTCAGCACTGTTTGTGACTTCCCCAACCGAACCAGGTCCTGGGGTGAGGATCAGCTGAAATGAAAAGAGTTCTGAGGAAGGGTCACTTGACCTGAAATGTTCACTCTTTATTTCTCGCCACAGATGCTGCCAGACCTGCTGAGATTTTCCAGCAATTTCTGATTTTGTTTCTGAATTCCAGCTTTTTCTGTTCCTTAAGGTGTCTTTTTTTTCAGTCATTTACTAGGCCCCTAAGTTCTCGATTCTCCCACAAGTGGGAACATCATCTCCACATCTGCCCCCAGTTGAGACCCCTCAGGATTGTATCGGATTAAATCGGGCACCCTCCTTTGTCCTGATGAAGGGTCTGGGCCGAAAACGTTGACTCTCCCGCTCCTCTGATGCTGCCTGACCTGCTGTGTTCCTCCGTCTCCACGCTTATCTCGGACTCTCCTACTCTTCCAAACTCCAGCAGGTATAAGCCTTGACTGTCCAGCCCTTCCTCATAAGGCAATCCACCCATTTCAGATATTGGTCTGGTAGCTCAGTTCTGAACTATCTCCAATGCATTTCCATTGAGGACAGTGATGGTCGAGTGGTTATCTAGTAGCTAGATGATAAATCTAGGTCATTTTCTGATGGCAAACCGAATTTGAATTCAACAATAAAACAAAATGTGGAATTCAGAGTCTAATGGTGACCCAGAAACTTTTGTTGAGTTGTTGGAAGAACCCATCTGGTTCAGTAATGTCCTTTAGGGAGGGAAACTGCCATCCCTAGCCGGTCTTGCCTACATGTGACTCCAGACCCACAGCAATGTGGCAATGTGGTTGATGCTTGACTGCCCTCTGGGCAATTAGCGATGGGCAGCAAATGCTGACCCGGCCAGTGATGCCCTGTCCCTTAATGATTTTTTTAAAAACAGATCCTTTCCTAAATTGGTCAAATTGCATAGTGTCACAGGTGCAGCCTCGCCTTCTGACTTTTCTGTTTAATTCTTATGATGAATCCTGTTCGATTTCCTTCCCTCTCATCACTTCTTATGCCTGCATATTAACTTTTTATAACTTATGCACTGGGACACCCCAATCCCTCTGTACACCCTAACTCTGTAGTCTCTAACCATTTAGAAGCAAAGAACTACAAACAGGAGTAGACCATTTGGCGTTTTGAACCTACCCCCTGTCATTCAATATAATCATGGCAGATCATCTCACTTAGCCCCTTGTTCCTGCTCTCTCCCTTTTGATACATGAAGACTTTGAATACTTTCAAGGAGTTAGATCTATGTTTTTGCCTCTGACAGACTCGATCAGCGCTCTCTGGGTGAAGACATTTCTCCTCATTACAGCCCTTGCATCCTTAGACTCTGGCCCCCTGGTTCTCGACTCCACTGTCATCAGGAACAACCTTCCTGTACTTATCCCATCTCGTCCCGTGAGAATTTTATGGGTTTCCATGTGATCTTTCATTCCTGTAAATTCCAGTGACTATAATCCTAAGTGATTCAATCTCTCCTCCTATGTCATCTCTGCTCGGAATTGGTCTAGTAAATCTTCATTGCACTCCGTCTACAGCCAGAACATTCCCCCGTCAGATTGGGAGATCAAAGCTACACACGGTATTCTGGGTGTGGTCTCACCAAGACCCTGTTCGTTTGCAGCAAATCCTCTTGATAGGAAGGCCAACATGCCATTTGCCTCCTGCGTCACCTGCTACAACACGCAGTGCTGACTGTGCAGGAGCTGTGACCTGACATTTGGGTCACCGGACCCAAAGTGTTAACTTCTGATTATTTCCTTCACAGATGCTGCCAGACCTGCTTCCCCAGTAACTTCTGTTTTTGAGCCCTTGCTGCTGGTTAAGAGCCTCAGTAACTCGGAGAAACTGTCTCGCCCTGCTCCTAATGGGCATAGTCCTATATCTTAGGGACTGCGTGCCTATTCAGAGGGGCCTGTTCGCACTCAGTCACTAACACCAAACAGGGACCATGAGGTTGGGAAAGGTTTAAGATGGGGCTATGTTTGTGAATAGGGTGCAAGATTAAATAATGGATCGCTGTACGCTCTGGGTTTTGTATCAGTATGTTATTAGGGGAGGCGAATGGCCGAGTGATAGCATTGCTGGACTATTAAGCCAGAGACCCAGACAATGTTCTGGGGACCCAGGTACAAATCCTGCCATGGCAGATGGTGGAATTTGAAGTCAATAAATATCTGGAATTAAGAAGCTAACGATCGCCGTGAATCAATTGTTGGAAAAAGCCACCTGGTTCACTAATGTCTGTTAGGGAAGGAAACTGCCGTCCGTACCTGGTCTGCTGTGCATGTGACTCCAGACACACAGCAATGTGGTTGACTCGCAACTGCCCTCTGGGCAAGTAGGGATGGGTAATAAATGCTGCCTGGCCAGCATCTTGTGAATAAATAAAGAAAGAAAAACAATCTCCTGTGAGCTTACAGTCCTATCGAGTGGAGTCATCTGTGGCAGCCCCAGGGAGGCGATGGCTGAATGGTATGAGTGTGAGGCACTAATTCAGACACCCAGGTGATGCTCCTGGGATCCAGGTTCAAATCCTGCCATGGCAGATGATGGAATTAGAATTCAAAAGTCTGGAAATTTAAGAGCCTATGGCAACCATGAAACCATTGTCAGGGGAGGGGGAGAAAAGACCCTGCTGGCTCACTAATGTCCTTTAGGGGAAAGAAACTGCCATCTTTATCAGTTGGGACTCCAGACCCACAGCAATGTGGTTGACTCCTACTTGCCATCTGGGGAGTGAGTGCTGACCGAGTGTAGCGATGCCCATCCACTGTAAATGAATAAAGAAAAATAATCTTGGATATTAGCCCTGGGTTTCCCTGGAAACAAGATGCATAAAAGAAACTAATCAAACGTTTAAAAATAGAAAGCTAAGCTCACACAAAGATGCCAAGACTGTGTTAAAACACAAACACATGAACAAAAATGAATGGAGGCGAATAGACATTTTTGCCTTGGAATTTTAGTTCCATTTTCACTGACGCTGCCGGAAAGATGCTCAAGTGTGAGATAAAGATGATGGAGGTAAGTGCCAAAGCAAACTCAGGATTGCCAACTCAGTAAGTAAACTGGAAATGCAAAGCAGACCAATAGTCTCTTGGAGGAAGGCCAGCGATCATACAACACCAGATTATTTGAAAACACAAGCTTTCCAAACCTCAGTCCTCCATCAGGTGTTAGTGAGAGAGGCCGCCTCGCACGCTGAATTTATAAGGAAAAGGTGAATGGGTCATGCCATTGACAAGGATGTATGAAACAAACCTAAGATGCTGTTAACTCTTTAATCCGTCAGAAGGTTTTAATTAATTAATAGGTATATGTAAAACCCCGAATTCCTTTCAAGCCCCTGTCCTGTGAGAACTAAAGGTTTTATCAGCGTCAAGAAAAGGTGACATTTTAGGTCAGACCATGCATGTTAGGTGTGAGGCCTTGTTTAGAATCTGTGTTTTGGTTTGGAGTCAGACTGGTTTTATTTCTAATTTATAAAATGTCACATTGACTGTTTATAAATCGTGTGCTTTTTGAACAAAATAGAGTATATCTGCAAACACAAATTCACCCCATAGAAGCACACAGTTTACTGTCAGTTAATGTGACATTTTATAAATTTCTACTTTTAAAAATAAAACTAGCCTGACAAAACACAAACAGATTCTAAAGAAGGCCTCACATGTCACGTACACTGACCCAAAATGTCACCTCTTCTTGATGCTGATAAAATCTTTAGTTCTAACAGGACAGGGATTTGAAAGGAATTGGGGGATTTACATATACATATTCATCAATTAAAACCTTCTGATTAAAAATTTAACAGCAGCTTAGGTTTGTTTAGTGCATCCTCATTGGTGGCGTGACCCTTTGGTCTTTTAATTATAAATTCTGTGTCTGATACTACCTCTCTCACTAACACCTGAAGAAGGAGTAAGACTCCAAATAAACCTGTTGCATGATAGCCTGGTGTCATGTGATTTCGGATCTTGTCCAACCCTGAGACCTCCATATCTTGAAAAGAGAAGAAGGGGATTAACATTTTCAATGTGCTGTTTCCGCTGGGCAATCCAATAAAAGTGGCCTGTAATGGGAAACTGATTCCCAGAGAAAATTTTGCTTCCCTTGTCCAAACCAGATTATCAGCTGTGGCATTTAATGGAACATTCTCTTGTTTTGCTCCCAAATCCAGATCCCCTTCCTTTTGTGTGAAAGGGTCAGCAGGGAAACGGTGGGGATGAGGGTTGGAGGATGTGGCATGTGGAGGAATCGTTTCCTTCCCATGACCAAGAACAGAAGTTGCTGGAAAAGCTCAGCAGGTCTGGCAGCATCTGTGAAGAAAAAAAATCAGAGTTAAGGTTTCGGCTCCGGTGACCCTTCCTCAGAGCTGCTCACAGATGCTGCCAGAATCTTCTCCAGAAACTTTGTTTTTGTTCCTGATTTACAACATCCGCAATTCTTTCGGTTTTCATTCCCGTGAATTTGGGACCCGCTTCAAGGCCAAAAGCCCAGTTTTGGACGTTTTGAACCAACCTGTTTGAAGATATTATTGCACAGCTTTGAAGCAGATGGGAATAGGAACTAATCCTGAGGCAGGGACGGTACTACCGAGCCACAGTGGACCAGATGAAAGATGCTGGGAATTTCACTTTGAACACAAACTTGTTACGCCTTCTTGGGCTGTGTGGGGAAAGGGGTGGTGGCATTGTTATGATGTGTTATTATAAGTAAAACAGGGTAATTTTTGATTCATAACATATCGGCGAAAGCATGACTTTTGAACAAGTCGTATTTTGGGATGATTTTGTTGTACCTTAAATGTTACAGACCACGCCCCTTGTCTCTATTTTGCTCACTTCTGTCCAGGGGGTTTTTAGCCCTTCTCGATGAACCTTGCCCCAACTGTCCTGACTTTGTTAGGGAACAGTGAAATTTGGATGGAGGGGAGGGGAAGGTGGTATTTCTGTTAAAGTTGCTCATAAAAACACAAATTGGTGGTCAGCGCGAGACAAACCCTTGTGTCTTGTAGTGGATTTTGTTATGGATGAGTCGATCATCTCCTCACTCCTCAGGTGTTATAGAAATCCACAACACAGAAAAAGACTTCAGCCCATTGAGTCCTTGCCAGTCAAAAGAAAACAGACGCCAAACTATCCCTCTTCCAGCACTTGGCCCATGGCCTGTTTCTGTTGCAATTTTCAACACATATTTATTTTAGAGTCTAAAAAAAGTGGTAAATCACATTTTATTTTAGCACTTATAATTAGAGAAACACTTCTGGGTGTCTGACTCCAGGATCCGTGAGTCCCTCGATTAGTCCACATGACAGGCGAGTGCACTGTTAACCATTGCGAGGGTGACATGCCTCATTGAGAATTCCTGGAGACTTGTTTGGCCTGGTGTGATACAGCACCTCGGTGTGCTGCTGCCCTTATAATCCTAAACACCTCAGCCACAAAACAGGACCGGCTTGAAGAGAGGCACTCTTGTCTCTGAGCCACACTTTGTACTTTCTGGTGGCTGAGCGGTTAGAACTGCTGCCTCACAATGCCAGGGACCCGGGTTTGATTGAACCCTCAGGAAACTGTACGCACATTCTCCCTTGTCTGCATGGATTTCCCCCGGATGTTCTGCACAGTCCAAAGGTGTGCAGGTCAGGTGGATTGACCATGCTTAAAAATTGTCCGTAGCATCCAAGGATGTGTGAATTCGCCATGGGAAGTTCTGGATTTCATGGAATAAGTTTGGGGAAGAATGGGTCTACATGGGATTCACTTTGGAGGGTAAGTGCAGACTTGATGGCCTGACTGGCCTGCTTCCACACTATGCCACAGGGCACATTGCTGTGGGCCTGGGGCCACATGTGGTCTCAAGACCACCAGGTAAGGACAACAGTTCCCTTCCCTAAAGGACGTTGGTGAATCAGTTGGGCTTTTCTGACAATTGACAATGGATTCATGATCATCATGGAATAGAATCTCAATCTACAGTGTGGAAACAGGCTATTCAGCCCAGTAAGTCCACACTGACTCTCCGAAGAGCATCCCACCTAGACTCACTCTCACCTACCCTATCTCTGTATTTCCCATGGCTAACCCATTTGGCCTGCACATCCCTGGACACTACGGGCAATTTAGCACTGCCCATCCACCCCAACCTGCACATCTTTGAACTGTGGGAGGAAACCCATGCAGTCACAGGGAGAATGTACAAAGACCAGACGGTCACTTTAGGCTGGAATTAAATCCAGGTCCCTGTGAGGCAGCGATGATAACCACTGAGCCACCCCATTTAAGCATTAGACTCTTAATTCAAGATTTTTATTGGATTCAAATTCCACGATCTGCCATGGCAGGATTTGAACCTACCCCAGAACAGTATCTGGGTCTCTGGATTAACAGTCCAATGGTAATACCAGTAGGCCATCACCTCCCCTTAACATTTGCTGGGGTTAGTCGGAGTTTACTGGTGTCTGAGGAAGTTTGCCCTGAGCTATTAAACTCCCATGTTCCATACACTACACAGATGTGCTTCTGAAGGCATCTCCTTGCTGCTGAGGGGTAGCCTGGACACTGGGAAAGCCTCTATTCTGGGGTATGACAGTTACTTGGACAGTGCATCTGAGCTGACTTTGTTCTGACCACTCCATCCAGGAGACTGGGCGCTGACAGATTGCAACCATTCACCAGCCCAGCCCCCTCCACCCCAAGCCGTTCCCCAGTGTCACTTTGCAATGAGAGTCAACGCCAACCAGGCCAGACTGGGACCATCGGGTCAGCTCCTATTCGAAGATGGGCAATTTCTCCAGCTCCACTGCCTGGGGCCACTGCACAGTCTAACAGCTTCACTGAATACACAGCAGCCTGTACCTGCCCTTCGAGACAATTGCAAAGGGACTGACACGCTGATTATTTACTCACTGATGTTGACAGATGTCAGCCTCATCACCTACTACCTCCACCTCCACCCCAAACCCCCGGTGGCGGATGAGCAGAGATGGACTAACCTGAAGGTGGCATCACTCAGGGTGTGTCCTCCGCATTCAAAGCTCACAGGCTCAAGCAAACCACTGCTGGAGAGGATGGTCGGTCAGCCAGTTAACCTGCTGAGGAACAGGGAGCACGTTGGCTCCAGGTCTCCGTGCACTTTCTGGGTCCACTCTGAAATCTTCAGTGTTTTAGAATGGATTCCAGCCTGGAACTCATTCCCAGGTATCCCATTATTCTATATATATAACAGCTGAACCCTTCAATTATATTCCAGCCAGTACTAAACACCCAGGAATCCATTATTCTATATATAAACCTCCGAACCCCTCGATTAGATTCCAGTCTGTAACTCACCCCCAGGTATCCATTATTCTATATATAAACCATCTGAACTCCTCGATTAGATTCCAGTCTGTAACTCACTCCCAGGTATCCATTATTCTATATATAAACCATCTGAACCCCTCGATTAGATTCCAGTCTGTAACACACTCCCAGGTATCCATTATTCTATATGTAAACCATCCGAACCCCTCCATTAGATTCCAGTCTGTAACTCACTCCCAGGTATCCATTATTCTATATATAAACCATCTGAACCCCTCGATTCGATTCCAGTCTGTAACTCACTCCCAGGTATCCATTATTCTATATATAAACCATCTGAACCCCTCGATTAGATTCCAGTCTGTAACTCACTCCCAGGTATCCATTATTCTATATATAAACCATCTGAACCCCTCAATTAGATTCCAGTCTGTAACTCACCCCAAGGTATCCATTATTCTATATATAAACCATCTGAACCCCCTGATTAGATTCCAGTCTGTAACTCACTCCCAGGTATCCATTATTCTATATATAAACCATCTGAACCCCCCGATTAGATTCCAGTCTGTAACTCACTCCCAGGTATCCATTATTCTATATATAAACCATCTGAACCCCTCGAATAGATTCCAGTCTGTAACTCACTCCCAGGTATCCATTATTCTATATTTAAACCATCTGAACCCCCCGATTAGATTCCAGTCTGTAACTCACCCCCAGGTATCCATTATTCTATATATAAACCATCCGAACCCCTCCATTAGATTCCAGTCTGTAACTCACTCCCAGGTATCCATTATTCTATATATAAACCATCCGAACCCCTCGATTAGATTCCAGTCTGTAACTCACTCCCAGGTATCCATTATTCTATATATAAACCATCCGAACCCCTCCATTAGATTCCAGTCTGTAACTCACTCCCAGGTATCCATTATTCTATATATAAACCATCCGAACCCCTCGGTTAGATTCCAGTCTGAACTCACTCCCAGGTATCCATTATTCTATATATAAACCATCCGAACCCCTCGATTAGATTCCAGTCTGTAACTCACTCCCGGGTATCCATTATTCTATATATAAACCATCCGAACCCCTCCATTAGATTCCAGTCTGTAACTAACTCCCAGGTCTCCATTATTCTATATATAAACCATCCGAACCCCTCGATTAGATTCCAGTCTGTAACTCACTCCCAGGTATCCATTATTCTATATATAAACCATCCGAACCCCTCGATTAGATTCCAGTCTGTAACTCACTCCCAGGTATCCATTATTCTATATATAAACCATCCGAACCCCTCGATTAGATTCCAGTCTGTAACTCACTCCCAGGTATCCATTATTCGATATATAAACCATCCGAACCCCTCGATTAGATTCCAGTCTGTAACTCACCCCCAGGTATCCATTATTCTATATATAAACCATCCGAACCCCTCGATTAGATTCCAGTCTGTAACTCACTCCCAGGTATCCATTATTCTATATATAAACCATCCGAACCCCTCGAATAGATTCCAGTCTGTAACTCACCCCCAGGTATCCATTATTCTATGTATAAACCATCCGAACCAATCGATTAGATTCCAGTCTGTAACTCACTCCCAGGTATCCATTATTCTATATATAAACCATCTGAACCCCTCAATTAGATTCCAGTCTGTAACTCACACCCAGGTATCCATTATTCTATATATAAACCATCCCAACCCCTCGATTAGATTCCAGTCTGTAACTCACTCCCAGGTATCCATTATTCTATATATAAACCATCTGAACCCCTCGAATAGATTCCAGTCTGTAACTCACTCCCAGGTATCCATTATTCTATGTGTAAATCATCCGAACCCCTCGATTAGATTCCAGTCTGTAACTCACTCCCAGGTATCCATTATTCTATATATAAACCATCTGAACCCCTCGATTCGATTCCAGTCTGTAACTCACCCCCAGGTATCCATTATTCTATATATAAACCATCTGACCCCCTCGATTCGATTCCAGTCTGTAACTCACTCCCAGGTATCCATTATTCTATATATAAACCAGCTGAACCCCTCGATTAGATTCCAGTCTGTAACTCACTCCCGGGTATCCATTATTCGAGATATAATGCATCTGAACCCCTCAAGTAGATTCCAGTCTGTAACTCACCCCCAGGTATCCATTATTCTATATATAAACCATCCGAACCCCTCGATTAGATTCCAGTCTGTAACTCACCCCCAGGTATCCATTATTCTATATATAAACCATCCGAGCCCCTCGATTAGATTGCAGTCTGTAACTCACCCCCAGGTATCCATTATTCTATATGTAAATCATCTGAACCCCTCGATTAGATTCCAGTCTGTAACTCACTCCATTATTCGATATAGAACATAGAACATTACAGCACAGTACAAGCCCTTCGGCCCTCGATGTTGTGCCGACCTGTCATACCGATCTGAAGCCCATCTAACCTACACTATTCCATGGACGTCCATATGCTCATCCAATGATGACTTAAATGTACTGAAAGCTGGCGAATCTACAACCGTTGCAGGCAAAGCGTTCCATTCCCTTACTACTCTCTCAGTAAAGAAACTACCTCTGACATCTGTCCTATATCTTTCACCCCTCAATTTATAGCTATGCCCCCTCGTGCTCACCGTCACCATCCTAGGAAAAAGGCTCTCCCTATCCACCCTATCTAACCTTCTGATTATTTTATATGTTTCAATTAAGTAACCTCTCAACCTTCTTCTCTCGAACGAAAACAGCCTCAAGTCCCTCAGCCTTTCCTCGTAAGACCTTCCCTCCATACCAGGCAACATCCTCGTAAATCTCCTCTTCACCCTTTCCAAAGCTTCCACATCCTACTTAAAATGCGGTGACCAGAATTGTACACAATACTCCAAGTTCGGCCTCACCAGAGTTTTGTACAGCTTCACCATAACCTCTTGGTTCCGGAACTCAATCCCTCTATTAATAAAAGCTAAAACACTGTATGCCTTCTTACCAGCCCTGTCAACCTGGGTGGCAACTTTCAAGGATCTGTGTACATGGACTCCGAGATCTCTCTGCTAATCTACACGACTAAGAATCTTACCATTAGCCCAGTACTTTGCCTTCCAGTTACTCCTACCAAAGTGCATCACTTCACACTTGTCTGCATTAAACTCCATTTGCCACCTCTCAGCCCAGCTCTGCAGCTTATCTATGTCTCTCTGCAACATACAGCATCCTTCGGCACGATCCACAACTTCACCAACCTTAGTGTCGTCTGCAAATTTACTAACCCATCCTTCTACGCCCTCATCCAGGTCATTTATAAAAATGACAAACAGCAGGGGACCCAACACCGACCCTTGTGGTACACCACTAGTAACGGGTCTCCAGGATGAACATTTCCCATCAACTACCACCCTCTGTCTTTTTTCAGCAAGCCAATTTCTGATCCAAACTGCTATATCTCCCACAATTCCATTCCTCCGCATTTTTGACAATAGCCTACTGTATATAAGGCATCTGACCCCCTCGATTAGTTTCCGGCCTGCAACTCAATCCCAGGTATCCATTATTCTATATATAAACCATCTGAACCCCTCCATTAGATGCCAGTCTGTAACTCACTCCCATGTATCCATTATTCTATATTTAAACCATCCGAACCCCTCGATTAGATTCCAGTCTGTAACTCACGCCCAGGTATCCATTATTCTATATATAAACCATCCGAACCCCTCGATTAGATTCCAGTCTGTAACTCACACCCAGGTATCCATTATTCTATATATAAACCATCTGAATCCCTCGATTAGATTCCAGTCTGTAACTCACTCCCAGGTATCCTTTATTCTAAATATAAAACATCCGGACCCTTCGATTAGATTCCAGACTGTAACTCACTCCCAGGTATCCATTATTCTATATATAAACCATCCGAACCCCTCGATTGGATTCAAGTCTGTAACTCACTCCCAGGTATCCATTATTCCATATATAAATATCCAAACCCCTCCATTAGATTCCAGTCTGTAACTCAGTCCTAGCTATCCATTAATCTATATATAAACCATCTGAACCCCTCGATTAAATTCCAGTCTGTAACTCACTCCCAGGTATCCATTATTCTATATAGAAACCATCCGAACCCCTCGATTGGATTCAAGTCTGTAACTCACTCCGAGGTATCCATTATTCCCTATATAAATATCTAAACCCCTCGATTAGATTCCAGTCTGTAACTCACTCCCAGGTATCCATTATTCTATATATAAACCATCTGAACCTCTCGATTAGATTCCAGACTGTAACACACTCCCGGGTATCCATTATTCTATATATAAAACATCCGAACCCCTCGATTAGATTCCAGTCTGTAACTCACTCCCAGGTATCCATTATTCTATATATAAACCATCCGAACCCCTCGATTAGATTCCAGTCTGTAACTCACTCCCAGGTATCCATTATTCTATATATAAACCATCTGACCCCCTCGATTCGATTCCAGTCTGTAACTCACCCCCAGGTATCCATTATTCTATATATAAACCATCCGAACCCCTCGAATAGATTCCAGTCTGTAACTCACACCCAGGTATCCATTATTCTATATATAAACCATGCGAACCCCTCGATTATATTCCAGTCTGTAACTCACTCCCAGGTATCCATTATTCTATATATAAACCATCTGAACCCCTCGATTCGATTCCAGTCTGTAACTCACCCCCAGGTATCCATTATTCTATATATAAACCATCCGAACCCCTCGATTAGATTCCAGTCTGTAACTCACTCCCAGGTATCCATTATTCTATATATAAACCATCCGAACCCCTCGATTACATTCCAGTCTGTAACTCACCCCCAGGTATCCATTATTCTATATATAAACCATCCGAACCCCTCGATTAGATTCCAGTCTGTAACTCACTCCCAGGTATCCATTATTCTATATATAAACCATCCGAACCCCTCCATTTGATTCCAGTCTGTAACTCAGTCCCAGGTATCCATTATTCGATATATAAACCATCTGAACCCCTCGATTCGATTCCAGTGTGTAACTCACCCCCAGGTATCCATTATTCTATATATAAACCATCTGAACCCCTCCATTAGATTCCAGTCTGTATCTCACTCCCAGGTATCCATTATTCTATATATAAACCATCTGAACCCCTCGAATAGATTCCAGTCTGTAACTCACTCCCAGGTATCCATTATTCTATATATAAACCATCCGAACCCCTCGATTCGATTCCAGTCTGTAACTCACTCCCAGGTATCCATTATTCTATATATAAACCATCCAAACCCCTCGGTTAGATTCCAGTCTGTAACTCACTCCCAGGTATCCATTATTCTATATATAAACCATCCGAACCCCTCGATTAGATTCCAGTCTGTAACTCACTCCCAGGTATCCATTATTCTATATATAAAACATCTGAACCCCTCGATTAGATTCCAGTCTGTAACTCACTCCCAGGTATCCATTATTCTATATATAAACCATCTGAACCCCTCGAATAGATTCCAGTCTGTAGCTCACCCCCAGGTATCCATTATTCTATATATAAACCATCCGAACCCCTCGATTACATTCCAGTGTGTAACTCACCCCCAGGTATCCATTATTCTATATATAAACCATCCGAACCCCTCGATTCGATTCCAGTCTGTAACTCAGTCCCAGGTATCCATTATTCTATATATAAACCATCCGAACCCCTCGATTACATTCCAGTCTGTAACTCACTCCCAGGTATCCATTATTCTATATATAAACCATCTGAACCCCTCGATTCGATTCCAGTCTGTAACTCACCCCCAGGTATCCATTATTCTATATATAAACCATCTGAACCCCTCCATTAGATTCCAGTCTGTAACTCACTCCCAGGTATCCATTATTCTATATATAAACCATCTGAACCCCTCGATTCGATTCCAGTCTGTAACTCACCCCCAGGTATCCATTATTCTATATATAAACCATCTGAACCCCTCGATTCGATTCCAGTCTGTAACTCACCCCCAGGTATCCATTATTCTATATATAAACCATCTGAACCCCTCGATTAGATTCCAGTCTGTAACTCACTCCCAGGTATCCATTATTCTATATATAAACCATCTGAACCCCTCGATTAGATTCCAGTCTGTAACTCACCCCCAGGTATCCATTATTCTATATATAAACCATCTGAACCCCTCGATTAGATTCCAGTCTGTAACTCACTCCCAGGTATCCATTATTCTATATATAAACCATCCGAACCCCTCGATTCGATTCCAGTCTGTAACTCACTCCCAGGTATCCATTATTCTATATATAAACCATCCAAACCCCTCGGTTAGATTCCAGTCTGTAACTCACTCCCAGGTATCCATTATTCTATATATAAACCATCCGAACCCCTCGATTAGATTCCAGTCTGTAACTCACTCCCAGGTATCCATTATTCTATATATAAAACATCTGAACCCCTCGATTAGATTCCAGTCTGTAACTCACTCCCAGGTATCCATTATTCTATATATAAACCATCTGAACCCCTCGAATAGATTCCAGTCTGTAACTCACCCCCAGGTATCCATTATTCTATATATAAACCATCCGAACCCCTCGATTACATTCCAGTGTGTAACTCACCCCCAGGTATCCATTATTCTATATATAAACCATCCGAACCCCTCGATTCGATTCCAGTCTGTAACTCACTCCCAGGTATCCATTATTCTATATATAAAACATCTGAACCCCTCGATTAGATTCCAGTCTGTAACTCACTCCCAGGTATCCATTATTCTATATATAAACCATCTGAACCCCTCGAATAGATTCCAGTCTGTAACTCACCCCCAGGTATCCATTATTCTATATATAAACCATCCGAACCCCTCGATTCGATTCCAGTCTGTAACTCACTCCCAGGTATCCATTATTCTATATATAAACCATCCGAACCAATCGATTAGATTCCAGTCTGTAACTCACTCCCAGGTATCCATTATTCTATATATAAACCATCCGAACCCCTCGATTAGATTCCAGTCTGTAACTCACTCCCAGGTATCCATTATTCTATATATAAACCATCCGAACCAATCGATTAGATTCCAGTCTGTAACTCAATCCCGGGTGTCCGTTATTCTATATCTAAACCGTTTAAGCCCCTCGATTCAAAGGATTCTGAAAATGACTGAAGATCTGAAGGCAATGCTAACTGGACATGACCTTAACTCCGTTTCTTCTCACTTTCCTCGGATACGGCAAGACCTGCTGAGTTACTGTTGCCTTTGTTGGGGTGAAATTTTACTGGTCCAGAGAGAAGATTGTGCGAATTTCTCTCACCATCTCCCACTCTGGTTAGCAGTGAGTAACTGCATGCAGAATCAGTCGTTCCGTATGCCAGTGGGGTCCGTCGTACCTAACTAGTGGGTGGAATCTGGTGACTTTGTGCCCACAGGCATGAAAATCATTGCAGGGTGTGGGAGTACCATAAAATTAGGAGCACAGGTAAGCCATTCAGCCCTTCAAACCTACTCTCATTTACTATGATAAGGGCCGATCATCCAACTCAGAACTCTGTTCCTGCTTTCTGACCCTACTGTTTGTCCCCTTCAGCCCTTAGAAACAATATCCTTTCCTTTCAAGGTTCAGTGGGTATCCTGGAGTTAGATATGCTTGTAGCCCTCTATTTAAAAAACAGTGTACTCAAACCTGCTTTATTGGCTGGTTGTACCCACTTCCCATTTTCCTCTCATTCCCTCTTTGGCAATCCAACAGTTCCCATGTTTGAGTGCCAGAAAAGCCACCCTTGTGTGTTTAATTGGGAGAGCATTAAACAGAAATTTATACAGCCTTTTTTTTAAAGAAAAAAGTTTCACGCTGGCATTTTGAAGAGGTTCCCATTAAATAAAACGGAGGCTGGGCATTTTCCATGACACATTAATGACCACAGCGGAGAGCAGCTTTATTTTCTTTGATCGCAATATATTTACTGCCCTATAAACAGAACGACAGCCCTGGGATCTGTAAAAGGGGACTGCGGTCTATGCAATACGAGGGAGATGTGATTGTATTCACTGTGATCAATGTCTGCTTCCCTCATCTCGCCCTGCCGGTGTTTACCAGGATGACAGAGTCTAAGTACAGAGTCAGAGTCTTAAAGAAGGAGTCTGACCTCTCAGGAATCATAAGGGTAACGCATTTATGGAGGGGGAAGGTATGGCTTTTTAATGAACATTATGCCTCTGTCTTGACAAAGGAGAGGCGAAGTGCGTATCCAACAATTAGTGTGAAATACGAGATGAAATTAACCTAGTGAGAGGAGAAGTATTGGGAGGTTTAACATCACTAAAAGTCGATAAATCATCAGCCCTGAGTTAAATATATCTTCGGCTCTTAAGAGAATTGAACAAAGAAATAGTGGAATGTTTGACCACTGTTTTCCAAAGGACTGGAACACAACTAATATATAACAAAGGCAACTTGGGTAGGTTGTGTAATTCTCGTCCAAACAGACTAACCTCAGGCATGGGAAAAATTTTGGAAAGTGTTCTGAGGCACAGGCTAAAATCTTAATGTAGAAGGGCACAACAAGACAACGACAGTGTGGATGTGTTAAGTGGAGGCCGAATCTGACTGACGTGTTTGAGTTTTTTAAAAGCGAGAAGGTAACACATAGGGTCAGTAAGGGTCATACATTTTGCATAGCCCCCATGGCGTTTAATAGGTCCCCATGTTGCTGGTCGCTAAAACAGCACGTGGGATCCCAATGCAAAGTGACAATTTGTGTCCAGCACTGGCCGAGAGACTGGAAGCGTGGGCTAGTAGCTTGATGGGGGGGCTTCTGTTTCTGCAAGGCTGGTAAGAAGGTTCAGTCAGGATCAGTTCTAGAATCCCCCTGTTTGTAGCAATAAATGGCAATGATGGTTATCAATGGAGATGGCCTGCAATGGAATGGTTTCCCAGATGATTCAATAACTGCTCGGTTAATTTTTTTGATTCATCCATGGGGTGAAGCTGTCAATAGCTGTGGCAGCATTTATTGCCCATCCTGAACTGCACAGAGAGACGTCAAGAGTCAGATGCATTGCTGTAGGTATGGAGTCACATATAGGCTAAAACATGTAGGTCTGACAGTTTCCATCCCTAAAGGACATCAGTGAACCAGATCAGTTTTCCCCCAAAACTGACAATAGTTTCAAGGTCATCATAAGACTCTTAACTCCAGATTTTTACTGAATTCAAATTACACCATCTATCATTACAGGATTTGAACCTAGGCCCCCAGAATGTTACCTGGTCCTCGGGATTAACAGTCCAGTGATAATACCACTAGGCCGTCATCTTCCCTGCCGACTGGGGTAGGATTGAAGGGCAGAGATTTAGGACTGAAGGTTTAGACTAGAGTAAACGTCTCTCGCACAGAAGGGATTGGGGGTTTTGAAGTTGTTGTCTGAACAGCACAGACACGTTTAAAAATATTCTTAACTCTGCCCTTGAGGTGTCATAACACACAAATGGGTAGCGACTAAACTGGAAAGTACAATTCAGCTGAATGGCTAGCATAGACATGATGGGCAGAGTTGCGACAAAAGTCTATGATCAGATGTTTGTGTGTGAAGTGGGAATTATATCCCGAAAATATTGCCATCCAGTGCCATCAAAAATTAATAACTGGAAGGAAGGAAGTGTAGCCAGATTTACAGCTGACACAAAAATAGGTGCAAAGGTAGATTGTGCACAGTTTACAGAGAGATTTTGACAGGTTAAATGGGCAAAAGATTGGCAAATGGAGTATAAAGTGGAAAATTGTGAAGTTGTTTATTTCAGAAGGACGAAATGAAGCAGCAGTTTTATTTAAATAGAGATAAAGTGGAGAAAGCTGGACCATAGTGGGACTCGGAGCTAATTGTGCACTAAACACAGATAGCTAGCTCACAGGGGCCTCAGAGAATCGGAAGGTTCATGGAATGTTGGTCCTTAGTTAAAGGGAGTTGGAGTATTGAGAGCTGGGAAGTCTAACTGCAATTGTCCAAGGTGGTGATGGAGGACGGTGAGCAATTTTGGGCCCGTTATTTGAGGAAAAATATCATTTCATCAGAGGCAGTTCAGAGAAGGCTCACTAAGACGATCCCTGGTATGGAGGCAGTAGGAACTGTTGATGCTGGAGAATCTGAGATAACACGGTGTGAAGCTGGATGAACACAGCAGGCCAAGCAGCATCAGAGGAGCCGGAAGGCTGATGTTTCGTGTCAGGACCCTACTTCGGAAATGGGGGAGGGGAAGGAGATTCTGAAATAAATAGGGAGACAGGGGGAGGTGGATAGAAGATGGATAAAGGAGAAGATAGGGTGAGAGGAGACAGATGGGTCCAAGAGGTGGGGTTAGAACCAGTGAAGGTGAATGTAGGTGGGCAGTTAGGGAGGGAATAGGTCAGTCCAGGGAAGACGGGCAGGTCAAGGGGGGGTGTGGGATGCGGTTAGTGGGTAGGAGATGGGGTGTAGGGCTTGAGGTAGGAGGAATGGTTAGGGAGGCGGGGACGAGCTGGGCTGATTTTGGGATGTGGTTGGGGGAGGGGAGATTTCGAAGCTTGTGAAGCCCGCATTGATACCCTTATGCTGCAGAGTTCCCAAGCGAAATATGAATTGCTGTTCCTGCATCTTTCAGGTGGCATCATTGTGGCAAAGCAGGAGGCCCAGGATGGACATGTCGTCCGAGGAGTCGGGGTAGGTGGTGGAGTTGAAATGGTTCGTGACTGGGAGGTGTAGTTGTTTGTTGTGAACTGAGCGTAGGTATTCCGCAAAGCAGTCCCCAAGCCTCCGCTTGGTTTTCCCGATATAGAGGAGGCCACAACGGGAACAGCGGATACAGTATATCACATTAACAGATGTGCAGGTAAACATCTGTTTGATGTGAAAAGTCTTCTTAGGCCCTTGACCTGTCCGTCCTCCCTGGACTGACCTATCCCCTCCCTAACTCCCCACCTACACTCACCTTCACAGGCTCCATCCCTGCCTCTGTCTCCTCTCACCCTATCTTCTCCTTCATCCATCTTCTATCCGCCTCCCCCCGTCTCCCTATTTATTTCAGAATCCCCTTTCCTTCCCCCATTTCTAAAGAAGGGTCTAGGCCCAAAACGTCAAACCTTCCTGCTCCTCTGATGCTGCTTGGTCTGCTGTGTTCATCCACCTCCACACTTTGTTATCCCCGGTATGGAGGGATTGTTTTATGAGCAAAGGCTAAACAAGGGACTCTACTCACTCAGGGATAGCAGGAGTCTGAGATAACAAGGTATAGAGGTGGATGAACGCAGCAGGCCAGGCAGCAACAGAGAACAGGAAAAGCTGACATCAGCTTTCCTGCTCCTCTGGACTCGGCTCACTGGAGTTTAGCAGAATGAGAGGTGATCTCATTAAAACATATTGGATCCTTAGGGGCATTGATGGGGTAAATGCTGAGACGATGTTTCTCCTCATGAACAAATCTAGGAGCAGAGGCACAGTTTTAGAATAAAAAGGCACCAACTTAAGACTGAGAGGGTGAGGAATTTCTTGGAATTTCTTGCAGAGGAGAACTATTTGGGGTAGAGTCCTCATGCACATTTAAGGCTGAGATAGATAGAGTCAGCGACTCAAGGGTTAGACCCACAATCCTCCCAGTAGAGCTGGAAGACCCTTCCCACCACAGTCTAACCCTGCTCCCCCTTCCCACAGCAGCCCCCAGCAGAGCCCAATGTCCCTACACACCACAGTTTAAACCTGCACCCCTGCCCCCACCAGCACCCAGAAGAGCCTAATGTCCATCCACACTACAGTCTGACCCTGCTCCCTGTGACTCCAGCAGCCCCCAGAAGAGCTGGGTGTCCCTCAAGACCACAGTCTAATCCCCTGCCCCCAGCAGAGCCCAGTGTCCTTCACACCATAGTCTACCACTGCTCCCCTCTCCCGAGCAAAGACCAATGTCCCTCCACACTACAGTCTAACCTGGGTCCTCTCCCCCAGCAGCCTCCAACTGAGCTGGGTGGCCCTCGAGGCCACAGTCTAACACTGCTCCCCAGCCCCCGCAGCCTAAACTGCTCCCCCCGAGCCCCGCAGCCTATCCCTGCTACCCCCCTCCCCCGCAGCCTATCCCTGCTCCCCCCAGCTCCGCAGCCTAACCCTGCTCCCCCCTCAGCCCCGCAGCCTAATTCTGCTCCCCCATCCCCTGAAGCCTAACCCTGCCCCCCTCCCCCGCAGCCTAACCCTGCTGCCCCCAGCCCCGCAGCCTATCCCTGCTCCCCCCAGCCCCGCAGCCTAACCCTGCTCCCCCATCCCCCGCAGCCTAACCCTGCTCCCCCCCAGCCCCGCAGCCTAACCCTGCTACCCCCCCAGCCCCGCAGCCTAACCCTGCTCCCCCCCAGCCCCGCAGCCTAACCCTGCTCCCCCCCAGCCCCGCAGCCTAACCCTGCTCCCCCATCCCCCGCAGCCTATCCCTGCTCCCCCTTCCCCCGCAGCCTAACCCTGCTACCCCCCCAGCCCCGCAGCCTAACCCTGCTCCCCCATCCCCCGCAGCCTATCCCTGCTCCCCCTTCCCCCGCAGCCTATCCCTGCTACCCCCCCAGCCCTGCAGCCTATCCCTGCTCCCCCTTCCCCCGCAGCCTAACCCTGCTACACCCCCAGCCCCGCAGCCTAACCCTGCTCCCCCCTCCCCCGCAGCCTAACCCTGCTCCCCCCCAGCCCCGCAGCCTAACCCTGCTCCCTCCCAGCCCCGCAGCCTATCCCTGTTCCCCCCAAGCCCAGCAGTCTATCCCTGCTCCCCCCAGCCCCGCAGCCTAACCCTGCTCCTGCCCTCCCCCCACCCCCGCAGCCTATCCCTGCTGCCCCGCAGCCTATCCCTGCTTCCCCGCCAGCCCTGCAGCCTAACTCTACTTCGCCCCCCCAGCCCTGCAGCCTAACCCTACTTCGCCCCCCAGCCCCGCAGCCTAACCCTGCTCCCCCTCTCCCCCGCAGCCTATCCCTGCTCCCCCCCAGCCCTGCAGCCTAACCCTGCTCCCCCCCAGGCCCGCAGCCTAACCCTGCTCCCCTCCCAGCCCCGCAGCCTAACCCTGCTCCCCCTCTCCCCCGCAGCCTATCCCCGCTCCCCCCCAGCCCAGCAGCCTAACCCTGCTACCCCCTCCCCGTAGCCTATCCCTGCTCCCCCCTCCCCCGCACCCTAACCCTGCTCGCCCCCCAGCCCCACTGCCTAATCCTGCTCCCCCATCCCCCGCAGCCTATCCCTGCTCCCCCGCAGCCTAACCCTGCTCCCCCCGCCCCACAGCCATGAGCAGGACCAGTCACACCAGCCCAACATGATTGTGCCTTGCCCTGGGAATGACCTTCTCAGGCTCCTTCTTGCTTTCCCACCGAGCTACAAAGCTGGATGCCCGTGGTGATTCACTGAGGGATGGTGTCAGCTTTGACAGGATGCGGTGGGGAACTCTTGGCACCCGGTATGTGTTTATCTTCTCAACATTTGTCTATTGTTGTGGGACAGCTGGAAGTGAGAGATGATTTGTCAAGTCGAGCAGTCGCAGAGATCTACAGCACAGAAATACAGCCCTTCAGAGTCCGCAGCAATCAAAGAGAACCACCTAACTATTAAAATCCCGTTTTCCAGAACTTGGCCCATAACTGTGGCATCATAAGAGCACATCTAAATGCTTCCTCAATATAATGAGTGTGTCTGCCTCTCCTACCCTGACAGGCAGTGAGTTCCAGATTCCAAACAGAGATATTGGGCTGAATCTAACCTTTCTTTGGCAAAGTGGCAGTTCCTTCATGTAGGGTTTCTCTCCATGAAGTCTAGCTGGATAGAGAGCAAGAGTAGGCCACGCGGCCCTTCAAGCCTGCTCCGCCATTCAATTTGTTCATGGCTGATCCCCTATCTCAACACCCATATTTCTGCTTTCTCCACACACCCCTTGGTGCCTTTAGAATCTATATCAAATGTATCTGCCCTTTCTAGATTGTATTGGCCTCCATCGCCTTCCATGTTAGAGTTGTTGGGAGTGATGAGTAAATATGTCCCTCTGAGACAGGCAAGAAGGGGTAAGATTAAGGAACCTTGGATGACGAGAGCGGTGGAGCTTCTAGTGAAAAGGAAGAAGGTAGCTTACATAAGGTGGAGGAAGCTAGGGTCAAGTTCAGCTAGAGAGGATTACATGCAGGCAAGGAAGGAGCTCAAAAATGGTCTGAGGAGAGCCAGGAGGGGGCACGAGAAAGGCTTGGCAGAAGGAATCCGGGAAAACACAAAGGCATTTTACACTTACGTGAGGAATAAGAGAATGGTCAAAGAAAGAGTAGGGCCGATCAGGGATAGCATAGGGAACTTGTGTGTGGAGCCTGAGGAGGTAGGGGAAGCCCTAAATGAGTTTTTTGCTTCTGTCTTTACGAAAGAAACCAACTTTGTAGTGAATGAAACCTTTGAAGAGCAGGTGTGCATGCTGGAATGGATAGAGATAGAGGAAGCTGATGTGCTGAAAATTTTGTCAAACATTAAGATTGACAAGTCGCCAGGCCCGGATCAGATTTGTCCTCGGCTGCTTTGGGAAGCGAGAAATGCAATTGCTTCGCCACTTGCGAAGATCTTTGCATCCTCGCTCTCCACTGGAGTCGTACCTGAGGACTGGAGAGAGGCAAATGTAATTCCTCTCTTCAAGAAAGGAAATAGGGAAATCCCCGGCAATTATAGACCGGTAAGTCTCACGTCTGTCGTCTGCAAGGTGTTAGAAAGGATTCTGAGGGATAAGATTTATGACCATCTGGAAGAGCATGGCTTGATCAAATACAGTCAACATGGCTTTGTGAGGGGTAGGTCATGCCTTACAAACCTTATCGAGTTTTTTGAGGATGTGACGAGAAAGGTTGATGAGGGTCGAGCTGTGGATGTGGTGTATATGGACTTCAGTAAGGCATTTGATAAGGTTCCCCATGGAAGGCTCATTCAGAAGGTCAGGAGGAATGGGATACAGGGGAACTTAGCTGCTTGGATACAGAATTGGCTGGCCAACAGAAGACAGCGAGTGGTAGTAGAAGGAAAATATTCTGCCTGGAAGTCAGTGGTGAGTGGGGTTCCACAGGGCTCTGTCCTTGGGCCTCTACTGTTTGTAATTTTTATTAATGACTTGGACGAGGGAATTGAAGGATGGGTCAGCAAGTTTGCAGACGACACAAAGGTCGGAGGTGTCGTTGACAGTGTAGAGGGCTGTTGTAGGCTGCAGCGGGACATTGACAGGATGCAGAGATGGGCTGAGAGGTGGCAGATGGAGTTCAACCTGGATAAATGCGAGGTGATGCATTTTGGAAGGTCGAATTTGAAAGCTGAGTACAGGATTAAGGATAGGATTCTTGGCAGCGTGGAGGAACAGAGGGATCTTGGTGTGCAGATACATAGATCCCTTAAAATGGCCACCCAAGTGGACAGGGTTGTTAAGAAAGCATATGGTGTTTTGGCTTTCATTAACAGGGGGATTGAGTTTAAGAGTCGTGAGATCTTGTTGCAGCTCTATAAAACTTTGGTTAGACCGCACTTGGAATACTGCGTCCAGTTCTGGGCACCCTATTATAGGAAAGATGTGGATGCTTTGGAGATGGTTCAGAGGAGGTTTACCAGGATGCTGCCTGGACTGGAGGGCTTATCTTATGAAGAGAGGTTGACTGAGCTCGGTCTCTTTTCATTGGAGAAAAGGAGGAGGAGAGGTGACCTAATTGAGGTATACAAGATAATGAGAGGCATGGATAGAGTTGATAGCCAGAGACTATTTCCCAGGGCAGAAATGGCTAGCACGAGGGGTCATAGTTTTAAGCTGGTTGGTGGAAAGTATAGAGGGGATGTCAGAGGCAGGTTCTTTACGCAGAGAGTTGTGAGAGCATGGAATGCGTTGCCAGCAGCAGTTGTGGAAGCAAGGTCATTGGGGTCATTTAAGAGACTGCTGGACATGCATATGGTCACAGAAATTTGAGGGTGCATACATGAGGATCAATGGTCGGCACAACATTGTGGGCTGAAGGGCCTGTTCTGTGCTGTACTGTTCTATGTTCTATGTTCTATGTTCTAGTTCCACAGGTACACTGCTTTTCTTAGCTCAATCCTAAATGATCCAACCCTGTATCCCAACACTGTGAGATCTCACAGTGCATTAGCCCAATCCTAACTACATATCCTGCCCCTAAGGTCTCTCTCTTGCCCATCGTATCATGAGCCATTCCCGGAAAAGGTCATTGCTGTCCAGGTGTCCCAGAATTAACCAACATCCCTGGTACTGATACCCTCTTTACAAACCCTGGACAATCACTGATGGTTAGCTGTCCTGTCATTTTCCCAAGCCATGGCAGACAGGGTGTGGTATCAGTGCCTGGCTGCGTGGGCAGGGATCTAGAGATCCTGCTGGATGGGAGGAAGCAGAGACGGGATGTCCTCTTTTCCCAGGACCACCAGACCATGCCTGCTCCAAAGTTGCCACCTGGGTCAGTGCGGACTCAGCCATCTGCAGGAATGGCCACAGGTAAGAAAGAAGGTCAGTGAACTTTTCCATTCCCCCCACTTCAGGGTTGCCATCCTCCCTCCTCTACCTCACACTCTATCTCTGCCACTGTTGCCACCTCTCACCAAGCCGCATGCCCCTCAACACTTTCCCTTACCCTCTGTCACCCACCCCACTAACCCTGAAAGCCATCTGCATTGCCCACTCGCTCACCCAGGACAACTCTCCACCTTTTGAGTGTCTTATCTCCCTCAATACCTGCCACTCTCATTCCAAAGAACTATAAGATATAGAAGGAGAATTAAGCCATTCAGCCCATCAAGTCTGCTCCAATCAAGGCTAATAGGCTCATCAACCCCATCTCCTGCCTTCTCCTATGACCCTTGGTCCCTTGACTAATCAAGAATCTGTCTCTGTCTTAAAGACACTCAATGACTTGGCTCTACAGCCCTCCGTATGAATGAGTTCCACTCTCTAGCGAAAGAGATTCCTCCTCATCTCGCTGCCCTTGGGTTCCAGTGTCTCTTACCAGTGGAAACATCTTCTACACATCCACTCTGTACAGGCCTCTCACTATTCTATGAGTTTCAATCAGACACCCCCTCATCCTTCTACACTCCATCGAATACAGACCCAGAGTCCTCAATTCCTCCTCAATCAGGCCCTAGATCTCCACAGTCAGTCATTCTTATAAACTTCCTCTGGACCCTCTCCAAAGTCAGGATATCCTTCCTTAGATACGGGACCCTATAGTATAGAGGTATACTATAAGGTGCCTACCACAAGCTGCTCCAAAAAAACCCTTTCGTATATAGTCTGTGTATTCCTTTTCTTAAGATCCACTAATGCCTGATTTTCCCAAACCACCGACACATTGAAGTCTCCTGTGATTGTTGTAATGGTGTCTTTCTTAAATGCCTTTTCTCACTTCTGATTATTTTCTTCCCCATATCTTGACTACTGCTAGGAGGCTGTACACAATTTCCATCGGGTTCCTTAACCCGTTGCGGAGTTTCTCAACTCTAACCATGCAGATTCCACGCCTTCCGACTCTATATCCCTTCTTGATATCGATTCAATTTGATTCCGTACCAACAATGTAACACTGGTCCCCTCTGCCCATGCTTTCAATAACCCCAACCCCTTGCAACCACATCTCTGTGATACCACAGCATTGTATCTGCCAGCCTCAATCTGCGCTACCTGGTCATTTCCTTTGTTTTGTATACTGCATGCGTTTAAGTACAACACGCTCAGTCCTGAGCTGACTGTCCCCCTTCTCATAGTTGTCCCTTACTACATGTGCCTGAAGTTAGATTCCTGGTCCTTTCCATACTATGTTCTATTACTCATTCTGGAGACTTTACTAACCTCAGCTGAGCCGTCACTTAAACCTTCTCCATAATTTTCAATTCACATGCACCCCCTCCCCCCACTCCCCACTATTTAATTTAAAGCTGGATGTACAGCCCGTTTTATGCGATTCACCAGGACTCTGGTCCCAATGTGATTCAGGTGGATCCTGTCCCATTGGAACAGTTCCTTCCTTCCTCAGTATTGGTGTAAATGTACCCAAGAATTCGAACTCATTTGCCCACACCAATCATTGAGCCACATGTTTATCTCTTGAATCTTGTGGACGTTTGTGCTAGTTAGCGCACAGCTCAGGTTCTGCTTTCTGATTTAGCCCCAACCCTGTTCACATTCCCTCAGCAGAACCTCCTTTTATGTATCTTCTCGTTACCAACATGGACCACATGGATCCTCCCAATCCCACTTCAGAGTTCTTCTGCAACCCACCTTTGGGACTCTCGTTCCAGGTCACACAGGGCATTTTAAATTCCCCTGACTATACTATCACCGAGTATGACTACTTTCCTCTTTCACCCCCCCTCTCTGAATGGCTGTAACATGCAGCTATGGACAGTTTGCTCACCCTCCCTCCAGGTCCCACCCTTATCCACACGCAGAGTGAGAATCTCAAACCTATTGGACAAGCTGAGGCTCCTCTTGCACTACCTCCTGTATCATGCCTCGCATATAGTCATAGCCTCCTGTCCCTGACTGAATTCGAGGCAGTCGATTTGAGGTAGTTCCAGGAGGAAAATAGCTCACAACAGGGCATTAAGAGTTGAGGATGGGGAATGGGCTGTCCAATGGTCAGCTCCTTACCCCTTATGTAGAGAACGTCCTGACTCCCACTACCCCATGTGACTGACTAACCATGTTCATTGCTGTCAGGGGCTGCCTTTGACTTTCTGGGGCTAGGGACCACCCTGAGCGAAGGGTATCTCCCCTCACTTGACTGCAGCGTGCTGACAGCCTTCCTGGGCTTTAATCTGCACTAAAATGGCAAGGCAAGACAGAAGTAACACGAGCCCAGTACCACTGGCAGAGGGGTCCAAATTTAAAACAGCAAGGCAAGGCAAAGATGCTGTGAATGACCAGGCAGGCTCAGAGTCAGTGAATGAGTCCAGTCCAGAAGCTGCGTGTGTGTCCCTGAGCGTACAGTGTCGTGGCTACCCCATTACAATGATAGCCTGAGGTATAGCAATGAAGTGCAGAAACATCGAAAAGTGGATTGGATTTTACCACACAGGATTTAGAGACTGGTATGTTAGACAGACAGAATCCCTACGCTGTGGAAACATGCCCTTCGGCCCAACAAATCCACACTGACCAATAGAGTATCCTACCCAGACCCATCCCTGAACGCTACAGGCAATTTAGCATGGCCAATCCACCTAGCCTGCACATCTTTGGAATGTGGAAGGAAACTGGAGTACACGGAGGAAATCCACGCAGACACGGGGACAGTGAGCAAACTCCACACAGACCGTCACCCAAGGGTGGAATTGAACCTGAGTTCCTGGCGCTGTGAGGCAGCAGTGCTAACCGCTGAGCCACCGTGCCACCCTAAAGCTACCAACCTCACTCGAGCTGGGGTGGGATTTGAACCTACAATCTTCTGATCCAAAGTCAAACGCATTATCCATTACGCAACTCGCCCCCATGCCCCCTATGTTCTAGATACCGACGTCATTGGATTGGGGCGGCGGGGGGGGGGGGGAGTGTGGCTGGCACTCGTAAAGCATGGCTTGAGATGGGGTCTGTTTCTGTGAGGTGCATTTCTATGACTCTTCGAACCGACTCGACCACGCCGAGCAGCTATCGTAAACTGATCTGGTTCCATTAACCAGCGTTTGGCCCGCATCCCTCCAAGCCCTTCCAATTAATGCTCTTGGCACCTAGCGTCCAATATGGAGGCCCTTCGGAGTCAGCAGTGACTTAGTCAGCTGGTATCTGCTCTTGATACCTGACTAACATCAAAGATCCGCGACAAGAGCTCGGATAGGAAGCTGCTGAGGTGAGCTGTGCACTAAATAAAGTAAAGTAATTAACAGGGGGTAACTCATGGGTTGCTGCCTCATAAGAATCTTGCCCCAATTCCCTGAGTTAACTCAGTTAAAAGATCCCGATGTTGCGATGGGCTTTGCTGGATCCCTTGTGCAATCTGTCTCACTGTCGCTAATGTTGTTCAACTCCCTGCGAGATCTTACCCATTGTCCTTACATGACCAGCACTAAAGGTGAGCCAAGTCTCATCTCAACAAGAAAACAACAATGTCAACAAATGGTGCTTGGTAGAGATATTGATTCTAATGTACACGCGATCAATAGCAACTGAGCTCAGCATCATTTTAGTCAGTAACACGTGGGTTCATTCCCTCAGTGACCCAGGTTATTATCCCACTCCAGAGGCCAAAGCAGATAAGCCTAGGCTTCAGCCCAACACTGAAGAGGGGCTCTGCTGTGCCTCAGAGGAGACCTCTTTCAGGTCAAACACAGCAGGCTGTTTGCACACTGCAAGGCCCAACACACAGCAGCCCATTCGTCGCTGCTGGCCAAGGATTCTGTAACCCACCCTTGCCAGAGTTGTGGCCATGGGATTGTACATGCCCAGAGGATGGATAGGGCCCTGGTATTACATCTCCTCTGACCATCAGCGCTCCCTCAGCGTTGCACTTGTTGGGCCCTGGGTGAGGGTTGGGGATGCATCAGCCCAGAGGCATGGAGTTTGTACTCAAGTGGGCCTTTAAACCAGAACGCTCAGACTCACAGAGTGCAGAGACACCCACTGAGATACGATTGGCACGACAGCTCCTGCCCTGTGCCAATGAGGAGGCTGGAACGTAACTGTCAATCAAACCTTTATACACCACTCTTCGCTGTGTCTCAAGAAGTGCAGGCACGCCATCTTCTGGTTGGTTGAGAAGAGATTTTTTTAAAAAAAAGTCCCCCCATCAAAATGGGCAAATGGTGAATCGATAATAATTCATTCCTAATTCCAATCAATGTACTAATTTGATCCTACTTTTGTTCCAAAGCATGATGTGGGAGAGGCTGAATGGAAAGGGCTAATGGTTACACCCCTGCTGGAAATTCCTGAAGGCAGGTTGGCAGAGTATAGAACTGGAGCCAGTGTTCACATGGGTTAACAGTCCCTTAAAAGGGTTACACATTGCAGGGAAGCAACTTCTAACCCCAACACCACACTTGCAATCAGTTTCTTCTTTATGGCTCTCTAATGATCGCCCAGTTAATGCTCACCACCTGGATACAATTAAGCATAATTAATGTACAATGAGCATAGAGCATTTCCCGAGCAGTTATTAACCCCCGCCCCCACCCCCACCCTGAACTGTAATCACTGTTGTTCGACAGAGAAACCCAGCAGTCAGGCTGCGCACTTCAACCTCCCCAAAACATCGGCGAGGCACATGAGCAGCTCCATCTGGTATGGCGGTACCTCCAGGACAGCTCCCGTGATCCTTGTACAACACAATTTACATTGGACCGTTTGCAGCGATGCACCAAAGCAGTTTTAAAGCCCAGGCTGAATCTTTCCAGGGAGATTCCAGTCGGAAAACCCAACTTGACAAAGCGCCCAATATGCTTGCATGGTGTCTACGAAATCAAAGACAAATCTATGGCTTCAGGGCCCTTTTGCTTTTGTACCAAATACAAAGTGTAAATAATGGCCAATGCTGTTTGAGGGGATTTATGGCAGTGTCCCTATCTTTGGACCAGGAGATCTAGGCTCAAATGCCACCTGTTCGAGTGATGTGTCATGACGTCTCTGAACAGGTTTGATTAGAAAGTGTCTACACAGTGTTGGATAGAGTACTGGAGGACAGGAGCTCAGCTTTTTGTTTATTTCTGTAAGCAGACTCCCATCAGGTCAGGATAATAAAATGTGAGGCTGGATGAACACAGCAGGCCCAGCAGCATCTCAGGAGCACAAAAGCTGACGTTTCGGGCCTAGACCCTTCATCAGGTCAGGATGAGGTTTCTTCCGTTCTGGGAGAACAAACACACATTTGGTGACTGCTTTGTAGAAAACTTCCCTCCAGGAGAGCTTGCAGTCGCTTCTCATTTCAATCTTTCCATCTTCTCCCTGGCTGGCCCCTCTGCCCTCAGCACTGGTAAAACAAAGATCACAAAATACAGCACTGTAATAGATTAATGGCTAGAGGAAACTTATATGACAAGGCTGAAAGTTATCAAACAAAAAACAATGTTGTCCAGGATGATGATACACCTCAGCCCCTCTGGTACTCACTGCCTCTAAAATCCTATCCATGGACTCCTGAGCGCGGATGTGATGACGAAAGGTGGGCAGACAGTCAGCAATGATGACCTCCTCTGTTGGCCACTGCCTGGACCTGCTAATGACCACCTTGGCCAGGCCCAGAACTGCAAGAAGGCTCTCCGACTGGTCTGCCTCTCACCAGCACTGTAGATCAGGAGCATGGGACTGAAGAGCCAGCCGTAAATTTAAGTAATGGAAGAAAGGGACTGTGAATGGAAACACTGGCTGTCCCAGTGATACACTGCTTCATCCAGGCCACAAAAAATCTATGCACCTACAATTGCATGGGAGCACCGTGTGCAACATTCTCCAATGCAAGTCCCTGATGGAAAGTGGGAGGACCGCTCTGCAGTGGGCTCTCCACCATTGGAGAGTATAACACTACACTGCCTTGTATCCGAGCGATGGGTGAAGTGGGGAAGTAGACAGTGCATAGCTGCAGCCTGTACAGGGACGTCTCCACACCATACACTCTTCCTATAAGAGCCAACGCTTGAAGAACAGAGCCTTATCTTTCCATTTGGTGTTTTACAGTCTTCAGTTCTCAAAACCGAGTTCAACACTTTCAGTTGTTGTTGGCAGGCAGAAGGCCTTTCATTAATAGTGGGTCACTGGTAGCTAGACCAATGAGCTACTTGTTGCTGGCTGAAACATCCAACGTCAACACCCCCTGGCTCCACTACTGCTCGAACAAGCAGCTGTGTAAACAGCACTGAGAACGAGGGTCAGGTAACTTGCTCTAAGAAGATGCAGCAATGGCTGATTTTTAACTGTTCTTTTCCCATTTCAATCCAGAATAAAAAAAAAGGTGAAAGGATGTGGCCTTTAATTTTGTGTTTCTTATGACTGTGTGCAAGAAGTATGCAGGTGTGCCCACTTCTGGCTGGCCTTTCAAAATGATGACCGACCGCACAATATTTCACTGAGTCTTTGTGTACAATTAGATGTAAATCTTTGGAGGGATTTTTCAAGTCTGTCTACCTCTGAGGACGTGTTTGTATGATAGGGGTCAAGGAATGGGAGGAATCATTGCAGGCCATACCGCCTACCTTTCCACAGCAACGTCCCACCTTATAAACCCCTCTAAGTCCCTGCTCCTCTTACCCCAATGCATACAGTCACCCAGCATCTCATCTTTGTTCAATGTGGGAATATCACACACAGGAAAGCCTTTGGACAGTTCAAACCATTCACCAACATTAGAATTAGGATTAGGTTTATCGTTATGTGTGCTCAAGTTGCAAAAGAACAGGGTAATAATGTGTAAAATGTTGCCAACACAGCGCATCATCTTAGGGACAGAGTGCCTAGGTACAAAAAAGAGAAGAAAATAAATTACATCAAACACGAAACGTGAACAGAAATGAAACAGTCAAATCTGCATCTCAGAACAGCTGGGAGTTGCTTGCCTCTTGAGCACCAGATAGTTTGACATTCATTGAGTGGCCATTGTGCCTAGCTCTTGTCTACCAGAACCAGGTGTTAATGAAGTCTTGTTTGTGCCTGATGCCGCTGTGCCTTATCCAGCTCTATGTCCTCTTCCTCCTCAAAAAAAACTGCTGCCACTCTCCCAGCTCCTTGGCCTCCATCATGTTCCCTCTTTGCTCACTCCAATCTGGTAGAGAGCAGAGTACTAGGCAATATGGCCACATTCTGGCTGGTTCATACTTTTGGGGCTTGCTGAGACCAATCCCAGCAGCAGAACCTCACCTTCGGCATGCTTACTATTTGCTCCAAGTTGATCCTGGTAAAGCAATGGGTTGCATTATATTTACACTTTGGGCCTCATGTTAGGAGGCTCAGTAATGGAGTAGTCAGTCACACTCAGAGTGAAACTTGTCTCCCAGTAACTATCCTCATTAGGTCTACAGGTCCTAAAACACAACAGCAACTTCTCAGGGCCATTGGCCTCATGGTGACTGCAAGGGTATAGAATTCTTAGAAGTGCAAGAAAGCCATTCAGCCCATTGAGTGTGCACTGACCCTCCAAAGAGGATCCCACACTATCCCTATAACTCTATTTCCCATGGCCAATCCACTCAGCCTGCACATCCCTGGACACTATGGAGCAATTTAGCATGGTCAATCCACCCAACTTGCACATCTTTAGACTGTGGGAGGAAACTGGGGCATCCGGAGGAAAGCCATACTGACACAGGGGGAATGTGCAAACTCCACACAGTTGTCTAAGGGTAGAATCAAACCCAGGTCCCTGGCACTGAGAGGCAGCAGTGCTAACCACTAAGCCACCGTGCCACTCTACCTGACGGTCACAGGTGAATTGCACATTGATGGAATGGAAGGCTTTTGATCAGCGACCTCTGCTGCATTGCGATATGGGCCCATCAGTTCATTGTAGCTATGGTCTTCCTCACCTTGCCACTTTACTGTCACGAGGCTGGCATACATTGCACATGGGCTGTGTGCACTATGGACCTGGAAATGTTGGCACTGGGCGTCCAATATGGTGGCCCAGAGGAGCAGACAGCTGGCGTTGCAAGCCACCAGCTCAGACTTTGCAGTCAGGGAGTCTTTCTGGGCTAGGTTCTATCCTGGAGAGTGAGAGAGAGGGTGAAAATGGGGCATAGTTTGGTAGGAATGAGAGGTGAGCGATAGCGGCGAGGGAAGCCTTCAGGATCTCTGCCTCCACCCACAACTTGGGCAGTGAATCCCAGAAACAGACTAGCCTATGGGTATAAAAGGGCTTCCTCACGTCCCCTCTAATCCTTGGACAGGCTGCTTGGCTCCATTTGGATGCATTGGCTGTACTTGGAGAAGTAAGAAGGAGAAACGAGGAAAACCCAGGGATTACAGGCCAGTTAGCCTAACATCCATGTTTGGGAAATTATTAGAGTCTGTAATCAAGGACAAGGATAAGGAAAATGTTCAATCAATCAAGGAGAGCCAGCATGGATTCATGACGGAAACTCATGCCTGACAAACAGAAGTTTTTTGAAGGGGTTACTACGAAAGTGGAGAAGGGAATGGCTACAGATGTTGTTTGTGTGGACTTTGAGAAAGCTTTTGATGAAGACCTCATATAAGGAATTGTTAACTCAAGAAGAAACCCATGGAAGTGATGGCCAAAACCACCTGGTTTGAGAAATTGGTTGAGTGGCAGGTGATAGAATGTAGGGTTAATAGGTAGGTTACTCAAAATTGATAGGATGTGACCTGAGGTGCCCCATTAGGATCTGCATAAGGAGCTCAATTATTTACAGCATTTATTATCAACATGGATAACAGCACAAAGGCATATATTCAAATTTGCTGACGTCACAACATTGGCCTGTAGATGATGTAGACGACAGCTTAAAATTACAGTGGGATATTGGTAGATGAAGTGAATAGGCAAAACAGTTGCAGATAGATTTCAATGGAAGCATGAGGCTATCCATTTTAAAATCAGAAAAGGTTATGTGAAGTTAAATACACATGGGTATCCAAAGAGACACGAGGGTTCAGGTGCACAGATCTTGATAATGACATTAACAAATGCGGAAAATAATCAAGAAAGCTCTTGAGTAGAAGTTGATCTCATGTGCAAGTTGACCCCCTATTTTTGACCAAAATATCTGGAATTTTCCATACATCTCATGTAAATGTCAACCCTAGCTCTTTACAGATAACAGATTGGGTGGCATGGTGGCTCAGTGGTTAACACTGCTGCCTCACGGCACCAGGGACCTGGGTTCCATTCTACCCTTGGGTGACTGACTGTGTGGAGTTTGCACGTTCTCCCCATGTCTACGTGGCTTTGCTCTGGTTTCCTCTGACAGTCCAAAGATGTACAAGTTTTGGTGGATTGGCCATGCTAAATTGCCCATTGTGTTCAGTGATGTGTAGATTACAAAGGGATGGGTCTGTTTGGGGTGCTGTGTGGACTTGTTGGGTCAAAGGGCCTGTTCCCACTCTGCAGGGGTTCTATGACTTCTCCAGAGATCAACATTTGTTGACAGCCTCTAGTCTTCTGGCCACTCCACTCCTCCAGAATTACTGTCATTTTCTGTGTTTTGTTTTCTTTATTTGTTTAGGGGATGAATTGGGCTTCTACTAATGATATGGTATTATGGGCTGTCGTATGAATTTCAACCCCTCAAAAGTAGTACCCATGTAATAGTCCACCCCATAAATTTAACCTTATAAAATCTTAAGAAATTTCACTTCTACACGAATATACATGGTAATGGAATGCTGGCCTTTTTTTCTAGAGGACTGGAGGACAAAGATGTAGAGGTTATGTTGCAATTGTACAAAACCCAGGTCAGACCCCACTGTGAGCAGATCTGCGACCACACTTTGGGAGGGTTATGTATGCCTTGGAGTGAGTGAAACATAAGTTTACAAGAATGATACCTGGACTTCAGGGATGAAATTATGGGGAGAGATTATACAAATTAGACCTGTTTTCTCTAGAATTTAGAGAACGAAAGTGTGATCTGATCAAAGTCTTCAAGATACTGTTAGGAGAAGACAGAGCAGATACAGATGAACTATTTCCACTGGTTAGGGATTCTATATTGAGGGCCATTGTCTGAGAATTAGGGCCAGACCATTCAGGAGAGATGTGAGGAAGCCTTTTACAAACAAAAGGTGGTAGATGATTGGAACTCTCTTCCACAGAGGGTGGTGGATGCTGGATCAGTTGTTAACCTTACATCTGAGATGGATAACTTTTTTTGTGAGGCAAGCGTTGCAAAGAATGTGGGCCAAAGGCAGGTGTACTAAATGAATTTGTTGACTTGCTTACCAATCTGGTTTATTTTTGTTCAGACGTTTTGTCATCATGTTCCTTAATGTCTGTACATTCAGACAATGAAGGCCATCAATTTAATTGGGACACAGTAACCATAGCAGCCCAAGCCAAACATAGACACGCACGGGAACTCCAGGACGCATGGTTCTCCCACCCATACCTCAATCAACAAATATACTGAATTGAACCCCATCCAGGTCAAAACCGGAAATGACAATACTCACTATAACAGACTGGACAGTATACATTCCAAGCAAAGTAGAATTGCTTCATCACTGACGATGTCAGCTAGCATGGTGATGAAATGTCTGAACAAAAACAAGCCAGCTCAGCGAGTAAGTCAACAACTTCATCCATAACCCGAGCTACAGATCTTAACTTTAAGCGGGTGTATGGAGTTAGGCCACATGATTTTATTGAATGGAGGAGCAAGCTCGAGGGGCTGAAAGGCCTAAACCTATCCCAACATTCCTATGCCAGTGAGGTGACTGTCATTTCAGGACAAGGACAGAAGCGTGACGAGCAGGAACTGCCCAGCTATGCGCCCGCTTTGTCTGGCCAGCTATCTGAATTGTCAGGTCTCTCTTTGTTTAGACATTAATTGGAAAGATGAAGTTAATTCCAATGAGTTATTGTTTTAATGAGAGGCAGATTGATCTCAATCACTTACTGACTGTGTACTCGACCAGACTCAGAAGGAGGGAGCTCTCATCGCTGATGTTTATCTTGGTGGTAAGAATGCAAATGTTTGCTTCCGATCTGCTACTCTCTCAGAAACCCTGCATCTCTTTCAAATCTGAAACTCCTCTTGCGGACTCCCCACAAGTGCCATCAAAGCAGCTGAGCCGCTATAGAAAAAAAAAACATTCCAGGACACTCCTTACAAAAAGGAGAGAAATTCTGGACTTTTGTGTTGTTTTGGTCCTCAATCAACTTGTTCAGAAAAGTTGTATCAGAGATAATGGGAGCTGCAGATGCTGGAGAATCCGAGATAACGAAGTCTGGAGCTGGATGAATACAGCAGGCCAAGCAGCATCTCAGGAGCACAAAAGCTGACATTTTGGGCCTAGACCCTTCATCAGAAAAAAGCGATACGGTCTAGGCCCGAAACGTCAGCTTTTGTGCTCCTAAGATGCTGCTTGGCCTGCTGTGCTCATCCAGCTCCACACTTTGTTATCTTTGTTCAGAAATGTTGCCACCCACCTCTGGAGCAGGTGGGACTAGAAGCTGGACCTCCTGGCTCAGGGGGTGGGACACTAAGACAAAACCTCCTAATTTCCTGATGTTGTCAAGCCCCTATAACTGTTGAGGCAGTCCATTGTCCTGTGAAATGTTTGGTGTGTGCTCAGGCTTTGGTTAGGTCACGTGTTGTGTGCAGTTCTGGTCACCACACTGCATGATGGACGTGGAGGCTGTGGAGAGGGTACAGGAATGACTTAGCAGCGTGCCTGCCTGGTTTGGAGGGTACGAACTGTGATGAGAGATTGGATAAACTTTGTTTGTTTCCTCTTGAACACTGCTGGCTGTGGCGGGTGAATCTACAAAATTATGAAAGGCAAAATGGATAGCCAGAGCCTTTTACCCAGGGTAGAAATGGCACTTACTAGGGGACATAGGGAATAAGTTTAAAGGAGATGTAAGTTTTATTTCCCCACACAGAAGGTGGTAAGTTCCTGGAACACGCTGAAAAGAGGAGCTGACAGAGGTGGATATGATTGCGACATTTAAGCGGCATTTTGACAGAGAAAGGAATCTGTGCGGAATACAGGAATATGGACTGCGCAGAGGCAAAAGGCTCTTAGTTTGTGTAAGTGATAATGGGAACTGCAGATGGTGGAGAATTCCAAGATAATAAAATGTGAGGCTGGATGAACACAGCAGGCCAAGCAGCATCTCAGGAGCACAAAAGCTGAAGTTTCGGGCCTAGACCCTTCATCAGAAAAGGGGGATGGGAAGAGGGAACTGGAATAAATAGGGAGAGAGGGGGAGGCGGACCGAAGATGGAGAGAAAAGAAGATAGGTGGAGAGGTAGGGAGGGGATAGGTCAGTCTAGGGAAGACGGACAGGTCAAGGAGGTGGGATGAGGTTAGGTAGGAAATAGAGGTGCGGCTTGAGATGGAAGTAAGGGAAGGGTGAGAGGAAGAACAGGTTAGGGAAGCAGAGACAGGCTGGGCTGGTTTTGGGATGCAGTGGGTGGAGGGGATGAGCTGGGCTGGTTGTGTGATGCAGTGGGGGAAGGGGACAAGCTGGGCTGGTTTTGGGATGCAGTGGGGGAAGGGGAGATTTTGAAGATGGTGAAGTCCACATTGATACCATTGGGCTGCAGGGTTCCCAAGCGGAACACGAGTTGCTGTTCCTGCAACCCCCGGGCGGCACCCCCGCGGCACTTGCAGGAGGCCCACGACGGACACGCCATCCGAAGAATGGGAGGGGGAGTCAAAATGGCTCGTGACTGGGAGGTGCAGTTGTTTATTGCGAACTGAGCGGAGGTGTTCTGCAAAGCGGTCCCCAAGCCTCCGCTTGGTTTCCCCAATGTAGAGGAAGCCACACCAGGTACAATGGATCCAGTATACCACATTGGCAGATGTGCAGGTGAACCTCTGCTTAATGTGGAATGTCATCTTGGGGCCTGGGATGGGGGTGAGGGAGGAGGTGTGGGGGCAAGTGTAGCATTTCCTGCGGTTGCAGGGGAAGGTGCCGGGTGTGGTGGGGTTGGAGGGCAGTGTGGAGCGAACAAGGGGGTCACGGACAGAGTGGTCTCTCTGGAAGGCAGACAAGGGTGGGGATGGAAAAGTTTGTGTATATATTTTTAGCAATGTGTTGGCATAGTCTTGCTGGGCCGAAGAGCCTGCTCTGTGTTGTGCTGTCCTTTATGATGTTGATATCCTGGTGCTGATGCCAGGTGACCTGCAGAAAGGTGCACACAATCCTGGGGAAGGCCCTTTCGTTATCCAGGAGGGTATCCAGTAAACATTAGCACCTCTGTCTCTGACCTGCAGAAAGTCAAGGTCAGTATCTATGCTCCAGCAGCAGAGAGGGAGGCCTGGTATTTGACATGAGGCTGAGCTGTTTTGGTGGGTAGGGGACGGTGCAGTGTGGAGGGCAGTGTGGAGCGAACAAGGGAGTCACGGAGAGAGTGGTCTCTCCGGAAAGCAGACAGGGGAGGGGATGGAAAAATGTCTTGGGTGGTGGGGTCGGATTGTAAATGGAGGAAGTGTCGGAGGATGATGCGTTGTATCTGGAGGTTGGTAGGGTGGTGTGTGAGAACGAGGGGGATCCTCTTGGGGCGGTTGTGGCAATTCTTAAAAATAAAATTAAGATTACGCCCATTTCACGGCTCTGGTCTTAAGGACCAGGCCCCCAAGTTGGAACCCTAGGCCAGGCCCACCACATCATGGAGGCACAGACCAAAGCCAAAAAAGGCCACAAGCAGGCCCAGGCCAACATCGATGGAAACAGCCACCGAAGCTGCCAGATGGAGCCCCAGGCCCCGGCCAGACTGACCAAGCAGCTACAAAGTCACTGCAGAGGCCTGAGGGGAAATTTGGGCCTGGGCCCATCTCAGCTTCAGCCACTACCTTAGCCACCACACGAAAGAGCCAGATCCATGTTGGTGCAACAGCCTTCCGAAGCCTCCTCCCTCTCCCAAAGCCTCTAAAAGAAGATTTCGATGCGATTGATGTCGGGGAAAGATACTCCAAAAAGGAGAAAATAAAGAAGGATGTGCTAGGCCTAGGGCTAAGAAGCGGGTGCACTCAGGGGCCCGATTATCTCTTTCTATTTCATAGAATCCCTACAGTGTGGAAACAGGCCATTTGGCCCAATAAGCCCACACTGACCCACAGAGCACCCCACCCAGACCGATCCCCATATAACCCACCTAATCTACACATCCCTGAACACTACGGGCAATTTAGCATGGCTAGTCCACCTGGCCTGCACTTCTTTGGACTGTGGGAGGGAACCGGAGCACCCGAAGGAAACCCACGCAGACACGGGGAGAACGAGCAAACTCCGCACAGACAGTGGCCAGAGGGTGGAATTGAACCCAGGTCACTGGCGCTGTGAGGTAGCAGTACTAACCTCTGAGCCACCGTGCCGCCCCCATTTGAAGCATAGTGTGGTCAACAGGGATGGAGTGGGGGACAGGGGGGTGTGGAACGTGTTACATTCATTCTCAGGGCAGTCCCAGAGGATGTGAGCCGTGACTTTACGGATTGCTGTTATGATACTGCAGGAGGGGATAAACAGAAACCTGGTTTTGGGGGAACCGAAACGGAGAGATGCAAGAAAGAAGGTGATAGACCTGTGGGGCTTGCGGCAGTATGTTTGAGGAGGTTGGCGAGGGAAGGGGAGGGAGCAAGTTGATTGGTTTTCAGAGAAAGGAGGAGCAGTGGTGGTTAGTTTGAAGAGGATGGGGTCAGTTCCTGAAGATGGCCGCGGATAGGACGCTCCAGCCGGAGTTCATCCACTTCGCTCATTCATTGTTTCTTCCTTTACCTTCTGCCTCTCTTCCTCCTTGCTCTTGGCCTTGGACGCCCAGTTCCAGCCTCGGAAGATGGAATGCCAGTGAGTAGCAGCCCAGTGCGGGAGTCGGGTAGCGGCCTGGTGTGGGAGGAGTTGGGGAGCTAGCCACTGGTCGGACCATGTGATGGTCCCCTGCAATGGTCTGCTGCGAAGCGCCCTCAAAAGAGAAACTGCAATGTTTGTCTTTTTAAAATTTGCTTCTTGTTTTTCTGACTTAATGTTTCACTGTACTCGTGTGACAATAAAGCTCATTCAATTCACCTTATT
Source organism: Stegostoma tigrinum (assembly GCF_030684315.1). Taxonomy (NCBI): domain Eukaryota; kingdom Metazoa; phylum Chordata; class Chondrichthyes; order Orectolobiformes; family Stegostomatidae; genus Stegostoma; species Stegostoma tigrinum. The sequence continues at coordinate 18,895,285 of NC_081387.1, read as the reverse complement.
TGATTTGCTGACATAGACTGCAGCGTGTGTGTGTTTGGATGCACAGGACCTAGAATGGAGTTGATGTTGTCTGTGAGCAGAACAACAGCTGTCTGCATCTACATTGCAACTTGAGTGGAGACGAGGCACTTCACTGGAATGAAATCCAATTAGAGTTAGAAACTAAGCCCAACAAAAAGAAATGAGGACAGGGGGCCTGGAGCTTGGTCAAAAATGGTGGGATTTAAAAGAATATCTTAAAAGGGATAAAGGGAGATAGAAAGCCAGTGGGGAGGGAGTTCCAGGATTCACAAACTTGGAACAGAGAGCAGATGGTTACTAAGCGAGGAGAGACAGAGTGTGGGGAGGAGTGCAGCAATCTTGGAGAGTTGTAGGTCTCAAGGTTGGTTGTAGGTTGGAGGAAGGTGGTGGGGTGGGGCAGGGTGGTAGAGGTGGGGAACGGTGATGAAACAGGGAGGCAGTGAGTCTGCAAAAGGTGTTTGAAAAAAAGGATGAGAAGTTTGCGATTCAAGGCACCTGCTGGTTAATGAAACTGACACAGGACGTATATGGCCAGTGGTTGAGCCAAACTTGCTGGAGAGAGAGAGCTGTATCCGAATCAGTGCTACCTTATGGCACCGACACAGCAATAGACTGTTCATTGAACCTCAGTTCGACAACCACCACTCAATTCCAGAGCCCAACACAGGCTTGGCTCTAACATTAATGAAAGACTGAATACTCAAAGTGAAGTCACTGTCCTGGACATTAGATATCAATTTCAATTTGCCATTGATGATGGGAGCCTGGTAAAATTAAAGTTAGTAGGAATCAGAGGGGAGGCAAACTTTCCACTGTTTGGAGTTATACCTGGCATGTAACAGGATGGTTATGATTGTTAGAGGCCAGTGATTTCAGCTTCAGAACATCTCTGCAGGAGTTCTTCAGGGGAGTGTCTTGCGCCGAACCATATTCAGTTGCTTCATCGATGACCTTTCCACCATCATAAGGTCAGGACTGGGGATTTTCACAGATGATTGCACAATGTTCAGCAGTATTTATGACTCTTCAGTGCGTGCTCCAATGTGACAATATCTGGACAGTGATAATAAAATGTGAGGCTGGATGAACACAGCAGGCCCAGCAGCATCTCAGGAGCACAAAGGCTGACGTTTCGAGCCTAGACCCTTCATCAGAGAGGGGGATGGGGTGAGGGTTCCCTATTTATTCCAGAACCCTCATCCCATCCCCCTCTCTGATGAAGGGTCTAGGCCTGAAACGTCAGCTTTTGTGCTCCTGAGATGCTGCTGGGCCTGCTGTGTTCATCCAGCCTCACATTTTATTATCTTGGATTCTCCAGCATCTGCAGTTCCCATTATCACTAATATCTGGACAGTGGCCAGGTTTAGTCTATTGCTTGGCAAATGACAATATGCCCTGGCATCAACCTCACTCTGGGCATGTGAATTCCACAGATTCACGACCCTTTGAAGGAAATAATTTCTTCTAATTTCTGTTTTAAATCTGCAACTCCCTTATCCTAAAATTATGACCTCTCTTGCTGGATTGCCCCATATGGGGAAACATCCTGCTTATGTCTACTTGGTCAATCTCCTTTAGCATTTCATGTATCTCAATTAGATCTCTTATCATTCTAAACTCCAGGCAGTGTGGGCCTAATTTGCTCAATTGCTCTTCAGAAGACAAAGCCTTCAGCTCTGCTATTAATTGAGGGAAGCTCCTCTGAACTCACCCCTAAAGCTGTGAAAAATATTCAGGTGACACACGCACACGCACAGACAGATCTGCACTGAAGCATCTGAGCAACTGAATTCTAGGCCCGAAACGTCAGCTTTTGTGCTCCTGAGATGCTGCTTGGCCTGCTGTGTTCATCCAGCCTCACATTTTATTATCTTGGAATCTCCAGCATCTGCAGTTCCCATTATCTCTGAGCAACTGAATTCATTAGCTTTCCATCTCACAGCAGGGAGCTGCTTTTTTTTAAAAATGGAGAATTGAAAATAACTCCCTCATTTTGCTGGGATTAAGTTTGTTCCTCTTTACATGATGGTGGGTGCTTGAGTGTGGAGGCCAGCCCTTACACAGAACCTATGGTAGATTTTCTGCCTGATTGCAGCTAACGACAAGTTGACTGTTCATACCCACATTGTGCTGTAAATGTCGACTAGTGTCTGTTTAAAACCATTTAGATTTATATATGGAGGACGACAGCCAAGAGGCAGTGAGGATGCCCTGCTCTAATTTGACTCCTATGAATATGTAATTAATCTAATTTCCATCTCTATTATCATTTAAAATCCTATAATCACCACACTTTACTGTTGTAATTGCTTTTTAATTAGCTGCTTTAATTGCTGTAATTGCTCTGATTGTCAAAGCTTAGGGCTGCCCATGCTAAGTGCTGGGTAATTCATTTCAGCTTGTTTCTCTCTGCCTGTGTGTTGCCATGTTTTCTCTCTGCCATCTTCTGCCCCCACCCTGTTCCTTCCTCCTCGCTGTTTGCCAGGACTGGTCTCTGCAGGTTTGCTCACAGTCCTTGCTGCAGCTTGGGCTGTGGGTGACTGCATATTGGGACAGGGAGGGCACCACAATCAGTCTGATTTGGCAATCTCCTGTTACATGTGAAATAAACATTTGAAGCATCGACGCTCTGTTTCTCTCTCTCTCTCTCTCTCTCTCTCACGCTCACTCACTCACTCACTCACTCACTCACACACACACACACACACACACACACACACACACACACACACACACACACACACACACACACACGTAGGGACACACATGAACTCTAACACACAGATATAGACACAAACGCAGATCGACTCACACACAGAGAAGCACATACATTCACTCTATCACATGCTCGCTCCCACACAAAGACACAGATAGATACAGACACACACAGACACACACACATGCACTCTATCACACACTCTCACACACAGAGACATAGACACAAAACCACAGACACATTTACACACGCACACACACATACAGGCACACACATATATACGCATCTAACACATAATCTCTGACACACACACAGGCACAAACACACAGACACGCATATGCACTCTATCACACACCATCTCACACACAGACACATAGACACACACACAGGCACAAACACACAGACACGCATATGCACTCTATAACACATTCTATCATACACAGACACACACAGAAACACACAAGCTCTATCACACACTCTGTCACACACAAATAGACACACACACACTGTATCACACACTTTCTCACACACATGCCCTCTGTCACAGACAAAAGACACGCACACGCACATGCATGCGCTATATCACACAGACACACACACACACACACAGAAACACATGCACTCTATCACACATACACACATACAGACAGGCAGACAGACACACACGTACACACACAGAGTCACACATATAGATGGAAATTGACACTCATAGGTGTGTAGAGATACACACAGACATACACACACATTAAGACAGGCATTCACACATAGCCATCCATATTTGCATGGATGCAGACAGACACACACACATAGACATACAAAAACATAGACACAGCTGTGACAAATACAGAATGTACATACACACTTTTGCAGCCATATACACAGGCAGGCACAGGGTGATAAACCTAAAACACATCTGAATAATCAGAAACATGCACATGCAGACACACAAATGTACATAAGACACCAACACACCAATTAACACACAGGGCTGCATTAGTCAAGCCTCCCACTCTGGACGGCAGTGGGTGGGTCAAATTGGGTCAATTCCCCTAACCCTGCCCTGGCCTCAATGTGGTTTGTTGACAGCAGGACCAGAAGGGAACAGTCTTTACTAGCCCTCCACAGGGAGGAAGACGCTGTGAGTGTAATGAGGAGCTGTGTTACAGTGTGGAGTGTCAGGCCCAGGGCTGGCCTGGGGGGAAGAGGGAAGAGGTGGTGATGAGGGAGTGAGGGAATCAGGAGTGGAGGAAGGTCATGAGGGTACCCATCAGAATGAGGAAACAATAAAAAGATATGATGTTTTTTCACCAGTTAATGTCTGTGATAACCAGAGGACTTGGAGATGGTGGGAATGGGCTGTTTATGGTCAAGCATTCTCCAGGCACTACAGGTGACAAGAGGACAGTGATAATGGCTAACTCAACAGAAACCCTTACAAACAGATTGTCTATCAAACCAAACTGGATAAACCAATGCATTTTCCAACAGTTAATAAAGTGTGGAGCTGGATGAACACAGCAGGCCAAGCAATGCTGCTTGTCCTGCTGCATTCATCCAGCTTCACACTTTATTATCTTGGATTCTCCAGCATCTGCAGTTCCCATTATCTCTCATTTTCCAACAGTTGCCAGCTTTGATTGGGCATATTCCTGGAGTCTTCTGCACATGACCTCCAGCCTCCAGGTGGCGCCTTCTTCAATATTTTCAAAACTAATAACCGCATTGATGCAAAACAATTGTAAAGAGGCATCACTAGTTTGGAGTGTAACTCATTTTTCGTTCCTGCATTTTCCTACACGATACTCTAAATAATAAAGCCTTTTGTTCTTGGTGGCTTCGGGGTAATCTGGGATGTGGCAATCTGAACGTTTTCAGTGCATGTGCCCATTAACTAGTATATCTTAGTAATTTCGATCCATGCTCCCATTAACCAGCGTATCTGATATTTTTATAACCCATGTTCCCCTTTACCGAGATATCACACTTGTTCAAATCCTCGCTCAATACAGCACCTATCCCAGGTTTTAAACAGGTGACTCTGGTGGCACTGTGGTTAGCACAGCTGCCCCACAGTACCAGGGGCCCAGGTTTGATCCCACCCTTGAGTGACTGTCTGCATGGAGTTTGGACATTCATCCTGTGTTTAAGTAGATTTTCTGCGGGTGCTCTGGTTTCTTCCCACAGTCCAAAGATGTGCTGGTTAGGTAGACCGGCCGTGCTAAAGCGCCCAGGGATGTGACAGTTAGATCGATTAGCCATGTGAAATGCAGGGCTATGGAGTTAAGGAAGGAAGGGTGGATCTGGCTGGGATGCTGTTCGGAGGGGCAGTGTAGACTAGATGGGCCAAATGACCTGCTTCCACACTATAGGGATTCTATGATTAACCTGCAGTCTACACAAGCTAAACTCTGTTGGGTCTCGTAGTGGTGGAGTCATAGAGCCTTCCAACACAGAAACAGGCCCTTCAGTTCAACCAGTTCATGCCGACCCAAATTAAACCAGTCCCGCCTGCTTGTGCTTGGGCCTTATACCTCCAAGCCTTTCTTATTCTTAACCCTATCCAAATGTTTATTTTTAAACATTGTAGCTGTACCCACATTCACCACTTCCTCTGGAAGTTTGCTCTACACACAAACCACTCTCTGTGTGAAAAATTGCCCCTCGCGTCAACATTCTTCTCCACTAAATCTAAAAATAAGCCCCCCCCCGGTGTTGAAATCCCCCACTCTTGGGAAAAGGCACCCACAATTCGCCTTATCTATACTCCTCCTGATTTTATACCCTTACAAGGTCACCCCTGAATCTCCTATGTTCCAGTGAAAAATGTCCCACCCTATCCAGCATTTCTTCATAACTTAAACTTTCTATACCCAGCAACATCCTGGTAAATCGCTTCTGAACCCTCTCCAGCTTAATAATATCCTTCCTATAACTGGGTGACCAGAGCTGGACACGGTGCTCCAGAAGACGCCTCACCTGTACAATCTCAGCATGATGTCCCAACTCCTACACTCAAAGGTCTGCGCAATGAAGGTGAGTGTGCAAAATGAAACTGTCCTGTCTACATGTGACGCAAAGTTTAACGAATTATGTACCTGAACCCCTAGGTCCCCCTGTTTTACTTTAAATTGCATAAGTCCTGCCCTCGTTTGTTTTATCAAGGCACAATGCCTTTCATTTGTCCAAATTAAACTCCATCTGTCATTCTTGAGCCCATTGACCCAAATGATCAAGAATCTGAGATAACAACGTGTGGAGCTGGATGAACACAGCAGGCCAAGCAGCATCTTAGGAGCACAAAAGCTGACGTTTCGGGCCTAGACCCTTCATCAGAGCCATGAGCCTTGTGGCAACAGTACTCCTGAGATTATGTCAATTGCTTGGCTTAGACTTGGTGACAGTAAATAAAGGATATATGCCCAAATCAGGATGATGCATGACTTGGAACAGGGATTGGCAAGTGACAATGATTCTAACATAATAAAATGTGAGGCTGGATGAACACAGCAGGCCAAGCAGCATCTCAGGAGCACAAAAGCTGACGTTTCGGGCCTAGACCCTTCATCAGAGAGGGGGATGGGGGGAGGGAACTGGAATAAATAGGGAGAGAGGGGGAGGCGGACCGAAGATGGAGAGTAAAGAAGATAGGTGGAGAGAGTGTAGGTGGGCAGGTAGGGAGGGGATAGGTCAGTCCAGGGAAGACGGACAGGTCAAGGAGGTGGGATGAGGTTAGTAGGTAGCTGGGGGTGTGGCTTGGGGTGGGAGGAAGGGATGGGTGAGAGGAAGAACAGGTTAGGGAGGCAGAGACAGGTTGGACTGGTTTTGGGATGCAGTGGGTGGGGGGGAAGAGCTGGGCTGGTTGTGTGGTGCAGTGGGGGGAGGGGATGAACTGGGCTGGTTTAGGGATGCAGTAGGGGAAGGGGAGATTTTGAAACTGGTGAAGTCCACATTGATACCATATGGCTGCAGGGTTCCCATGCGGAATATGAGTTGCTGTTCCTGCAACCTTCGGGTGGCATCATTGTGGCAGTGCAGGAGGCCCATGATGGACATGTCATCTAGAGAATGGGAGGGGGAGTGGAAATGGTTTGCGACTGGGAGGTGCAGTTGTTTGTTGCAAACTGAGCGGAGGTGTTCTGCAAAGCGGTCCCCAAGCCTCCGCTTGGTTTCCCCAATGTAGAGGAAGCCGCACCGGGTACAGTGGATGCAGTATACCACATTGGCAGATGAGCAGGTGAACCTCTGCTTGATGTGGAATGTCATCTTGGGGCCTGGGATGGGGGTGAGGGAGGAGGTGTGGGGACAAGTGTAGCATTTCCTGCGGTTGCAGGGGAAGGTGCCGGGTGTGGTGGGGTTGGAGGGCAGTGTGGAGCGAACAAGGGAGTCACGGAGAGAGTGGTCTCTCCGGAAAGCAGACAGGGGAGGGGATGGAAAAATGTCTTGGGTGGTGGGGTCGGATTGTAAATGGCGGAAGTGTCGGAGGATAATGCGTTGTATCTGGAGGTTGGTAGGGTGGTGTGTGAGAACGAGGGGGATCCTCTTGGGGCGGTTGTGGTGGGGGCGGGGTGTGAGGGATGTGTTGCGGGAAATGCGGGAGACGCGGTCAAGGGCGTTCTCGATCACCGTGGGGGGAAAGTTGCGGTCCTTAAAGAACTTGGACATCTGGGATGTGCGGGAGTGGAATGTCTTATCGTGGGAGCAGATGCGGCGGAGGCGGAGGAATTGGGAATAGGGGATAGAATTTTTGCAGGAGGGTGGGTGGGAGGAGGTGTATTCCAGGTAGCTGTGGGAGTCGGTGGGCTTGAAATGGACATCAGTTACAAGCTGGTTGCCTGAGATGGAGACTGAGAGGTCCAGGAAGGTGAGGGATGTGCTGGAGATGGCCCAGGTGAACTGAAGGTTGGGGTGGAAGGTGTTGGTGAAGTGGATGAACTGTTCGAGCTCCTCTGGGGTGCAAGAGGCGGCGCCGATACAGTCATCAATGTACCGGAGGAAGAGGTGGGGTTTGGGGCCTGTGTAGGTGCGGAAGAGGGACTGTTCCACGTAACCTACAAAGAGGCAGGCATAGCTGGGGCCCATGCGTGGCAGGCATAGCTGGGGCCCATGCGATGTCCATTTCAAGCCCACCGACACCCACAGCTACCTAGAATACACCTCCTCCCACCCACCCTGCTGCAAAAATTCCACCCCCTATTCCCAATTCCTCCGCCTCCGCCGCATCTGCTCCCACGATAAGACATTCCACTCCCGCACATCCCAGATGTCCAAGTTCTTTAAGGACCGCAACTTTCCCCCCACGGTGATCGAGAACGCCCTTGACCGCGTCTCCCGCATTTCCCGCAACACATCCCTCACACCCCACCCCCGCCACAACCGCCCCAAGAGGATCCCCCTCGTTCTCACACACCACCCTACCAACCTCCGGATACAACGCATTATCCTCCGACACTTCCGCCATTTACAATCCGACCCCACCACCCAAGACATTTTTCCATCCCCTCCCCTGTCTGCTTTCCGGAGAGACCACTCTCTCCGTGACTCCCTTGTTCGCTCCACACTGCTCTCCAACCCCACCACACCCGGCACCTTCCCCTGCAACTGCAGGAAATGCTACACTTGTCCCCACACCTCCTCCCTCACCCCCATCCCAGGCCCCAAGATGACATTCCACATCAAGCAGAGGTTCACCTGCACATCTGCCAATGTGGTATACTGCATCCACTGTACCCAGTGCGGCTTCCTCTACATTGGGGAAACCAAGCGGAGGCTTGGGGACCGCTTTGCAGAACACCTCCGCTCAGTTTGCAACAAACAACTGCACCTCCCAGTCGCAAACCATTTCCACTCCCCCTCCCATTCTCTAGATGACATGTCCATCATGGGCCTCCTGCACTGCCACAATGATGCCACCCGAAGGTTGCAGGAACAGCAACTCATATTCCGCATGGGAACCCTGCAGCCATATGGTATCAATGTGGACTTCACCAGTTTCAAAATCTCCCCTTCCCCTACTGCATCCCTAAACCAGCCCAGTTCATCCCCTCCCCCCACTGCACCACACAACCAGCCCAGCTCTTCCCCCCCACCCACTGCATCCCAAAACCAGTCCAACCTGTCTCTGCCTCCCTAACCTGTTCTTCCTCTCACCCATCCCTTCCTCCCACCCCAAGCCACACCCCCAGCTACCTACTAACCTCATCCCACCTCCTTGACCTGTCCGTCTTCCCTGGACTGACCTATCCCCTCCCTACCTGCCCACCTACACTCTCTCCACCTATCTTCTTTACTCTCCATCTTCGGTCCGCCTCCCCCTCTCTCCCTATTTATTCCAGTTCCCTCCCCCCATCCCCCTCTCTGATGAAGGGTCTATGCCCGAAACGTCAGCTTTTGTGCTCCTGAGATGCTGCTTGGCCTGCTGTGTTCATCCAGCCTCACATTTTATTATCTTGGAATCTCCAGCATCTGCAGTTCCCATTATCTATGATTCTAACATATTGCTCTGGTTGATCTTTGTGGCAAAAGAACGGACAGGGAACAGAGAACATGGCAGAAGTATGTGCCCATGGCTTTAGCCGAGTGGATGATCCATCTCAGCCTTCTCCAGAGCTCTCAGCATCACATATACCAGTCTTCAACTGATTCAATTCATTCCACGTGGTGTTGAGAAACGGTTGGAGACACAGGATACTGCGGGTCTTGACAACGTTCCGGCTTGAAGCCTTGTACTCCAGAACTTGCCGCTCCCCTAGCCAAGTACTTCCAGTATAGTTACAGCACTGGGATCTACCCGACAATGTGGAAAATTGCCCAACAATGTCCTGTACATAAAAACCAGGACAAACCCAACCCGGCCAATCACCACCCCATCAGCCTCCTCTCGATCATCAGTAAGGTGATGGAAGGTGTCAGTAACAGCGCTATCAAACAGCACCTGCTCAGCAATAACCTGCTCAGTGTCTCCCAGCTTAGCTTCTGCCAGGGTCACTCAGCTCCTGACCTCATTACAGCCTTGGCTCAAACATGGACAAAACACCTGAATTCCAGAGGTGAGGTGAGAGTGACTGCCTTCACTGATGAACATATTACAGTAGTTTTATTGGCCAGAATTACATAAAGATGTGATGAAACTTTAGAAGACAAGCCATATATATGTGGCTGAGAATCGACTTGTAAAATCCTTCTGGTATGCTCCAGTGGGAGGCGCTGAGAGTGAAGGGAGTAAAATTCTTGGACAGCCTTGAGGTTGAAATGAAATCATACCCTGTATCATCGTGCATAGCTCTTGGCTACAATGTGCATGTGAATGTGTATTTCGCCATGGAAACACAGGACCCTTGGTGCAGTGTTCCAACAAAGCACAGCACAAACATGAGGCGCGTCAAAACGAAGCCAAGAACTGCAGATGCTGGAAATCGGGAGCAGAGGCAGAAATTGTTGGCAAAACCCAGCAGGTCTGGCAGCATCTGCAGGAACAGACCAAACTCTGATGGACAGTCACCGGGCTTGAAGCATTGATTCTGTTTCTCTCTGTCTCCACAGATGCTGCCAGGCCTGCTGAGCTTCTCTAGCATTTTTCTGATTCTGCACCTTATTTTCCACTGAGATATGTGAAAACTTTGAGGTCTCAAAGGTCATTCACTGTATTGTATTTGTTCATTTTTCTTATATTCTCTCGCCCGACAAATAGTGTTGTATTTTTGTCTTGTTTATTTTGCCCTTAACACTGAGGGTCAATTTTTTCTCCCTTTCACACGTCTATTTTACATCTTTTTTTTTCTTTCTCCAGTGTTAGTAGCCCCTTTGTCTTTGGCATAGGGTCTCTACACCATCTGCTCTCTTATTCCTCCCCTGCGTTTGTTGACCCCACTCAGCCAGGCTGCTTCTATTGTTCCAACTCTTCTTCAAAAAAAAAACCCAAAGCCTCACAAACTGTTCAGTTTATTGAATTTAAATAGACAGTTCTACCCATCTGTATTAAAATTCCGTATTGAGTTGTGAGGAAGGGCCATCGGACCCAAAACTTTAATTCTGTGCTTTCCCTCATAGATACTGCTGGACCTGCCGACCTTTTCCAGCTATTTTGTTTTTGATGCCTCTATATTAAAACCATTCTTTAAATAAAGGGATAAAATACATCTCTTAAAGCCATGATATCATTGCAGTTCCATAGATTCACCAACTTTTGGCTGAAGAAATTCCTCCTCATCTCAGTCCTAACAAGCTGCCCCTTAACTCTGAGGTTATGCCCTTGGGTCCAGTCTCTCCTATTAGTGGAGACACCTTCTCCATGTCCACTTTACCCAGGCCCCTGTATTATGGGCTAAGTGGAGGTGTGTTGATTTTAGGAGTCTCGGCAGCCTCATATGGGCAGCCAACAATTTGAGGCAATGTTCTGATGGTTGACTGAGAGGCAGCAGTTTAGATTTGGTGCATCGGACACCTTAGGGCAAAGTAAAGAAAGAACCCATGACAGATACTGCTGTGCAGCCATTCTGTAGAATGGTGCTGTCATAGTGTGCCTACCTCTGCATTAGGGGGCCCACGTTCATTACCCCACCTGCTCCTGGAATGTTCAAAAGACATTGCTGAACAGATTGCTGAAGAACGCATGCACCATCCCCATTTTTATGATGTAAAAGTAGACTGGCAAGACCGGGATATTTTTTCCACTGGAGCATAGGAGGCTGAGGTGTGACCTTATTGAGGTTTACCAAACCATGGAGGGGTGTAGATAAGGTGAATGACAAGGGTTTTTTTCCTGGGGTGGGAGAGTTCACAACCATATTTTTAAGGTGAGAGGAGCAAGTTTTAAAACAAACATGAGGGGCAAACGTTTTTTGCACAGAGAGTGGTTCATGTGTGGAACGAACAGCCAGAGGAAGTGGTGGGTGCGGGCACAGTTACAGTGTTAAAAAGACATTTGGGTAGGTGTATGAAAAGGAAAGCTTTGGAGGGGTAAGGGCCAACCGCAGGCAGGTGGGGTTAGTTTAGTTTGTCGGCAAGGACGAGTTGGACCAGTTGCTGTATGACTCTATGGCTCTATTGAAGCACATTGAGCTGCCTTTCTCGCCCCCATTAATCCAAGTATCCGTGATAACAGTGCGACCATCTTCCTTGTGTTTAACATGTGTACATTTAAACGAAGGGAAATGGCTGTACTGTGTACTTGCTGGTCTTTGATTCTTCTGCCCTTTCGGGGTCGCAAGTTTAATGTTCCATTGCCAAATCAGAACGGGCATCAACTTTGCCCTTCCTCTTGTAGCCACTCGTGCACAAAGTTGGAATCTATCCTTGTGACAGGCTTCAACCACAGACTGCTGCCACACTTTGTAACGTGCCTCATTTGCCCTTCAAGCTGATAAATTTCACAATGTTCTTGATCATCAGCTTTATGCCCCTTGGTGACAAATCTTGCCATATCGTATGTCTGTGAAATTCTGCGAAGATTTCATTATAGTGAGATTGTTACATAAATGTCAATTGTGTTTGCTAACTTATACTTGTTAAGTGGCCTCACCCTGCTATGCTTCTGCACCCCATGGATTTGAATATCATCTGCCAGGAGTGAGATTGGTATCACTACCCCACCCCCCACCCCCGTCCCCCTGAACCTCAGATTAAACGGGCGGTGACTACCAAACCCAGCTGACAGAGCCCAGATGGAAAGATTGGCCGATTTCACTCTTCATCGGTTTGCACCTCCTCACCACAGAGCGAGGGGAGTGGGAAGTACGGGGTTTGCTGGGGTGTAGGTGATGTTGTCTCTCTCATTCTCTGCTTCACTCCAACAAACACTCTGCAGCAAAGCACAGTCAGGGAGAATAATAAGGGAGACAGCTTTCTGCCTGGCTTTGGTAATCCATAACAGCTCTAAGTGCAGTTTAACAACCTCCACTTTGGCCTCATGTTGAACACAAGGGTCCAGATCCAGCTTCTTCAAGGGCACTTGCTGAGCATGTGATGCCAGCAAGGGACCTGGAACTAATCTCTCCAAATGTAAAGGAGTTTTTACTCTGCATCGAACCCTGTGCTGCCCCTGCCCTGGGAGTGTTTAATGGAGACAGTGTAGAGAGAGATTTACTCTGTATCTAACCCCATGCTGTCCCTGTCCTTAGCAGTGTTTGATGTAGAGGAAGCTTCACTCTGCATCTAACCCTCTTGCTGCCTCTGTCCTGCAAGTGTTTGATGGCGTCAATGTAGAGGCAGCTACGCTCTGTATGTGACCCCTTGCTGACCCTGTCTGGGGAGTGTTTGGTGGGGTCAGTGTAGAAGAAGCTTTACTCAGTATCTATATTGTCCCTGTTATGGGGTCATACAGCACAACACGGAAGCAGACCCTTTGGTCCCACCAGTCCATTCTGAACATAATCCGAAGCTAAAATAGCCTGACCTGCCTACCCCTGGCCCATATCCTTCCAAACCTTTCCTGATCACATACTATTCCAAATGTCTTGGAAATGTTGTAATTGTAACCACATCCACCACTTCCTCAGGAAGTTCATTCCACACGCGAACAGCCCTTTGTGTAAAAGCGTTGCCCCTCCTCTTTTTTCAATCTCTCTCCTCTCACTTTAAAAATGTGCTCCCTAGCCTTGAAACCCCCCCCCCCATCCGAGGGAAATGATTCCGACCATTAACCCTATTTACACCTCTCATCATTGTATAAACCTCTATCAGGTCGTCTCTCAACCTCCTATGCTCCAGTGAGAAAAGGTCCCAGCCTCTCTAGCCTTTCCTTATAACTCAAACCATCCATACCTGGCAACATCCTGGTAAATCTCTTCTGAAATAGTAGGAACTACAGATGCTGGAGAATCTGAGATAACAAGGTGTAGAGCTGGATGAACACAGCAGGCGAAGCAACATCAGAGGAGCAGGAAAGCTGATGTTTTGGGCCAAAACGCTTCTTCAAGAAATCAAATTTTCTGAAGAAGGGTGTCTGCTCGAAACCTCAGCTTTCCTGCTCCTATGATGCTGCTTGGCTTGCTGTGTTCATCCAGCTCTACACCTTGTTATTTCAAATCTCTTCTGACCCCTGGAGTGTTTGATAGGGACCATGTAGAGGCAGTTTTACCAGCCTGGTAGTTGCACTGAGAGTGGATAATGCTAAGTCACCACAATGTGATAAGGAAATTGAGTGACACCATGAGGGGCAGTGAGTTAGGAAAGAGCAGGTGGGTTTTTTTTAGCCGCTGTGTCACTGGCCACGCTGGAGTGCACTCAGAGTGAAAGGAGGAAGTGCAGTGTCTAAAAATACAAAGCAGTGGCTTCTGGTGCTAAGTCTCACACACATACAGTGCCTGGGGCTGCAGAGGGAGAGTGAGCCTCACACAAACACACACAGACACACGGACACAAACACACACAGACACACGGACACAAACACACACAGACACACAGACACAAACACACACGGACACACAAACACACACAGACACCCATACACACAGACACAAACACACATAGATACACAGACACACACACACACACACACACACACACACACACCCTTACACACACACACACACACACACACGCACACCTCTTACACACAGACACACCCTTACACACGGACACACACACACACACACACACACACACACACACACACACACACACAGACACAAACACACAGTCCCCACAGATGGAGAACTCAATGGCACACAGTCTGAACCAGGACCTGAGCTGTACCATCTGTGCCCAGATGTACACTGAGCCTGTCACCCTGGACTGTGGCCACAACTTCTGCAAGGAGTGTGTCTTGGAGCGGTGGGATACAGGTGCTGCAGAAGTTTCTTGCCCCCATTGTGGGCAGTGCTTTCCCAGGAGGGAGCTGATGACCAACCAGCTCTTGGCAACCATCGTGTCCAGCCTGCGGAACCTGAACCTGCAGGAGGAGGTCAGGCTGGGTGGGCAGATGTGCCTACTCCATGGTCAACAGGCACAACTCTTCTGCTCCAAGGATCTCAGGCTGGTGTGCCCATCTTGCTCCCTGCAGGGCCAGGATGGTGGTAGCTCGACACTTATAGCTGTTGAGGAGGCCTACGCATTCTGTAAGGTAGGCTCAATTTCAGGGAACACCTCCACAGACTCACGTCCTCTGGCATCGCTTGGGCTGTGGCAAGCTTTCTGTAGGAGTGTGTATGTTTGCGAGAGTGTGTGTAAGGGTGTGTGTGAATGTATATGTGTGTGAGTTTGTGTGTGTGTGTGTTGTGTGTGTGTGTTTGAGAGAGAGAAAGGGTGTGTGTGAGTGTGTATGTTTGTGAGAGTGTGTGTAAGAGTGTGTGTGAATGTCTCTGTGTGTTTGTGCGTGTGTGTGTATGTGTGTGTGTGTGTGTGTGTGTGTGTTTGAGAGAGAGAAAGGGTGTGTGCGAGTGTGTATGTTTGTGAGAGTGTGTGTAAGGGTGTGTGTGAATATCTCTGTGTGTTTGTGTGTGTGTGTGTGTTGTGTGTGTGTGTGTGTGTGTGTGTGTTTGAGAGAGAGAAAGGGTGTGTGTAAGGGTATGTGTGAATGTATATGTGTGTGAATTTGTGTGTGTGTGCATGTGCGTGGGTATTTTTTTCCCTATAGTGTGGAAACAGGCCCTTTGGCCCAACAAGTCCATACTGCCCCGTGAAACATCCCACCTAGACCCATCCCCCTAAAACACACTCATCCCTCATAGAAGTGTGTGTATGTGTGTGTGTAAGGGTGAGTGTGTGTGTGTGTGTGTGTGTGTGTGTGTGTGTGTATGTGTATGTGTGTGTAAGGGTGTGTGTACGTGTGTGTGTGTGTCTGTTTAAGGGTGTGAGTGTGAATGGCTGTGTGAGGAGTGTGAGAGTAAATGTGTGATGAGTGGGTGTGGCTGTGTTGGCCTATGTGCATGTGTGAGAGTAGGGTGTGTGTGTGTGTGTGTGTGTGTGTGTGTGTGTGTGTGTGTGTGTGTGTGTGTGTGTGTGTGTGTGAGAGTGAGAGAGAGAGATTGAGTGTACATGTGTCTTTTTGTGTGTGCATGTGTACGCGTGTGTGTGTGTGTTTGAGAGTTGGACCGAGGAACATGTTTCCATGTTTTATGGCTCTAAGACTCTATGGCTCTATAACTATATCCATCCTTCTTGAAAACAGTCAATGATTTGGCACTTTCTGTGGGAGACAATTCCTCTCCCTCATTCCTGAATGGCCTACCCTGTATCATTAGACTCTGACCCTCTGGTTCTGGGCTCCCCAGAAGTCATCAGGAACATCCTTCCTGCCTTTACCCTATCTAGCCCTGTTAGAATTTTATAGGTTTCCATGAGACTGTGCCTCCCCCCGCCCCAGATCCCCTTTCCTCCTACACCCCGGACTCATTCTTCTAAAGTGCAGTTAATACAGCCCTAACCCAACCAGAGATAACATAACCAGAAAAGGGTCTAGGCCCAAAACATCAGCCTTCCCGTTCCTTGAATGCTGCTTGGCCTGCTGTGTTCGTCCAGCTCTAAACTGCGTTATCTCAGACCCCATTTCTGAAGAAGGGCCTAGGCCCGAAACATCAGCCTTCCTGCTCCTCTGGTGTTGCTTGACCTGCTGTGTTCATCCAGCTCTACACCTTGTTATCTCAGGTTCTCCAGCATCTGCAGTTCCTACTATCTCTCTAGCCCAACCAGCCTCTCTTCATGCATTAGTCCTGCCATCCCAGGAATCAGCCTGGGAAAGGCCCCACTTCTCTTCCTCAGGTAAAGAACTGACAGAGATGTGGATGAGATTGGTTGATGAGGAAACATGAGCAGGTTGTAGTGAACTGTAAATGCCTGTACAGACCAAGTGGAGCAAATAGCCTTTCATTGTGTTGTGCGCTTGATATATAACCCGAGGATGGTTTAAGCAGAAGCAAGGATCAGGCAGTGACTATCACAAGCAGCTGCGTCTTTTTTTTCACTTCTTGCCTGCTGTCCTCTTTTCAATCTGAGATTGAAGTACCATTCTCCCACTGCTGAGGAGAAGCAAATCATTCCACCTGGTTTTTACCCAATTCTTTCTCTGCTCCCTGCCCCAATTGCCCCTTGAACTGAGTGCTTAGTTCAGTTAGGAGGCAGCCAAGTTATCGTGGATCTCAATTTAGGCATTGGTTTGGCCAGACCGGGTACGCACGGAAGATTTCCATCCCCATTAGTGATCCAGACGGATTTTACTCCCAGTGATCATGGACGATAGTCACCATCACTGAGACTAGCTTTCAACTCCAGATTTAATCAACTGAATCCTGATTCAAAATCCAAAGTACTTGAAAAATCAAAGCACTCTACCTGTTGATCCCCAATTTAACAGAACTAGTATCAAAGCATCTTTGATTATTTGCTATCAGTTGGAAATCTGACTGCTACCCCACTGAGAGGTCTGGTAACATTTTATTTCGTGTGAAATGAACCCACAGCAATACTGGTGATCTCCTCAACAGTGATGAGGGTTAGTAAGGTTATAAAGTGATCTTGATCAATTGAGTCAATGGGCTGAGGAGTTGTAGATGGAGTTGAATTTGGATAAATGTGAAGAACTGCATTTTGGCAAAACAAAGCAGGACCGAACTTACACAATTAAAGTACGGCCTTGGGTAGTGGCTGTAGAACAGAGAGAGCTAGAGGTTCAGGTAGAAAATTCTTTGACTTTAGGAGTTGGGGCATCATGTTGAGGTTGTACAGGACATTGGTGAGGGCTCTTCTGGAGTACTGAATGCAGTTCTGATCACCTTGTTATAGGAAAGATATTATTAAGCTGGACAGTGTTCAGAAAAGACTTACCAGAATGTTGTCAGGAATGGGGTGTTTAAGTTTCATAAGGACAATTTGGATAGGCTGGGACTTTTTCACTGGAGTGTAGGAGATTGATGTTCATAAATTCATGAGGGATATAGATATTATGAATAGCAGATTTTTTTTCCCTAGAGTGGGAGATTTCAAGACTAGGGACAGTATTTTTAAGGTGAGAGGAGATATCGTTAATAAAAGACATGCAGCGCAACTTTTTTTTACAGAGAGTGGTTTGTGTGTGCAATGAACTGCCAGAGGAAATGGTGGATGTGGGTACAGTTACAATGTTTAGAGGACATCTAGATAAATAGGTGGATAAGAAACGTTTGGAGGGATATGGGCCAAGCTTGGGGAGACGCATTTAGTTTAGTTGGGGTTTATGGCCAGAGTGGACTGGTTGGACCAAAGGATCTGTTTCTGTGTGGAATGAGAAGGAGAGGATTAGGCAAAATGGGAGGATATTTAATTGGGGAAGAGGAAACTATGATGCGATTAGACATGAGTTAGGAAGCATGGACTGGGAGCAATTGTTCCATGGTAAGGGAACTATAGACATGTGGAGACTGTTTAAGGAACAATTGTTGCGAGTGATGAGTAAATACGTCCCTCTGAGACAGGCAAGAAGGGGTAAGATAAAGGAACCTTGGATGACGAGAGCGGTGGAGCTTCTTGTGAAAAGGAAGAAGGTAGCTTACATAAGGTGGAGGAAGCTAGGGTCAAGTTCAGCTAGAGAGGATTACACGCGGGCAAGGAAGGAGCTCAAAAATGGTCTGAGGAGAGCCAGGAGGGGGCACGAGAAAGGCTTGGCAGAAGGAACCCGGGAAAACACAAAGGCATTTTACACTTATGTGAGGAATAAGAGAATGGTCAATGAAAGAGTAGGGCCGATCAGGGATAGCATAGGGAACTTGTGTGTGGAGCCTGAGGAGGTAGGGGAAGCCCTAAATGAGTTTTTTACTTCTGTCTTCACGAAAGAAACGAACTTTGTAGTGAATGAAACCTTTGAAGAGCAGGTATGCAATCTGGAATGGATAGAGATAGAGGAAGCTGATGTGCTGAAAATTTTGTCAAACATTAAGATTGACAAGTCGCCAGGCCCGGACCGGATTTGTCCTCGGCTGCTTTGGGAAGCGAGAAATGCAATTGCTTCGCCACTTGCGAAGATCTTTGCATCCTCGCTCTCCACTGGAGTCGTACCTGAGGACTGGAGAGAGGCAAATGTAATTCCTCTCTTCAAGAAAGGAAATAGGGAAATCCCCGGCAATTACAGACCAGTAAGTCTCACGTCTGTCGTCTGCAAGGTGTTAGAAAGGATTCTGAGGGATAGGATTTATGACCATCTGGAAGAGCATGGCTTGATCAAATACAGTCAACACGGCTTTGTGAGGGGTAGGTCATGCCTCACAAACCATATCGAGTTTTTTGAGGATGTGACTAGAAAAGTTGATGAGGGTCGAGCTGTGGATGTGGTGTATATGGACTTCAGTAAGGCCTTTGATAATGTTCCCCATGGTAGGCTTATTCAGAAGATCAGGAGGAATGGGATACAGGGGAACTTAGCTGCTTAGATACAGAATTGGCTGGCCAACAGAAGACAGCGAGTGGCAGTAGAAGGAAAATATTCTGCCTGGAAGTCAGTGGTGAGTGGGGTTCCACAGGGCTCTGTCCTTGGGCCTCTACTGTTTGTAATTTTTATTAATGACTTGGATGAGGGGATTGAAGGATGGGTCAGCAAGTTTGCAGACGACACAAAGGTCGGAGGTGTCATTGACCGTATAGAGGGCTGTTGTAGGCTGCAACGGGACATTGACAGGATGCAGAGATGGACTGAGAGGTGGCAGATGGAGTTCAACCTGGATAAATGCGAGGTGATGCATTTTGGAAGGTCGAATTTGAAAGCTGAGTACAGGATTAAGGATAGGATTCTTGGCAGTGTGGAGGAACAGAGGGATCTTGGTGTGCAGATACATAGTTCCCTTAAAATGGCCACCCAAGTGGACAGGGTTGTTAAGAAAGCATATGGTGTTTTGGCTTTCATTAACAGGGGGATTGAGTTTAAGAGTCGTGAGATCTTGTTGCAGCTCTATAAAACTTTGGTTAGACCGCACTTGGAATACTGCGTCCAGTTCTGGCCGCCCTATTATAGGAAAGATGTGGATACTTTGGAGAGGGTTCAGAGGAGGTTTACCAGGATGCTGCCTGGACTGGAGGGCTTATCTTATGAAGAGAGGTTGACTGATCTCGGTCTCTTTTCATTGGAGAAAAGGAGGAGGAGAGGGGACCTAATTGAGGTATACAGGATAATGAGAGGCATAGATAGAGTTGATAGCCAGAGACTATTTCCCAGGGCAGAAATGGCTAGCACGAGGGGTCATAGTTTTAAGCTGGTTGGTGGAAAGTATAGAGGGGATGTCAGAGGCGGGTTCTTTACACAGAGAGTTGTGAGAGCATGGAATGCGTTGCCAGCAGCAGTTGTGGAAGCAAGGTCACTGGGGACATTTAAGAGACTGCTGGACATGCATATGGTCGCAGAAATTTGAGGGTGCATACATGAGGATCAATGGTCGGCACAACATTGTGGGCTGAAGGGCCTGTTCTGTGCTGTACTGTTCTGTGTTCTATGTTCTAATAGATTACATTCACTGTGGAGTAGAAATAGGATTTCCAGCAAGTAGAATCAATGGATATACAATAGAAACATGAATTCTGGATGTACCTCAGTCAGTTGGGGTAAAATCAGTCACAACTTTTGATCAATGGGTCTAAATGGTTTATTACAGTTCCCGTGTCTTCTGGTCTTATGGTGATTCATTCAGTTGGAAGAACATGGACATAACATTAAAAAAATGATATCCTTCTAAAAGGATTGCAGAAGCAGAGGGACTTGGATGTATATGTCTGGAGAGTTGGAGACAGCACTTAATAAAGAGGTGTATCGAGGAAAGGTCAAGCAAAGGTATTAAGGAATACGGGCCAAAGGAGATTTTTTTTGGAGAAACGATCATCTCATTGAATGGTTCAAGACGCTGAATGGTCTACTCCTGTTCCTATGTTCCTGAGCTTTATAATAAGGATGTAACGTATAAAAGCAAGGAGATGATCCTGAATTTGTGAAAATCACTTGTTAGATCTCAGCTGCAGTGTTTTACATGGTTCTGGGCTCCACACTCTAGGAAGGATATGAGCAAATTAGACAGAGGGCAGATGAGATCGACAAAATCGATTCCAGGGATGAGAAACTTCACCCAGGAGGTTAGACTCGAGAGTTTTGAACTGTTTGCTTTTGGAGCGGACAAGGCCAAGAGAAGATCTGAAACAAGCTTTCAAGCCAATGAGCTGGCCGGACAAGGTATCCAGGGAGAAGGTGTCCCTGTTCCTGGAGGAATCAAGAACGACAGAGAGTAGATTTAAAGTGACATGCAAAATAAGGCCCAGAAATGTGTGAAAAAATAAAGCATTTACACTCGGGGTATGAAATACATTGTCTGGAAACAGCGGAAGCAGGTTCATTTGAGGCATTCAAGAGAGGCATTGAATGGTTGTTCCAATAGAAACTATCTGAAAGGATATTGGGAAAAGACAGGAGATTGACGCCTTATCATGATGCTCATTGGGGGACTAGTGCTGACATGATGAGCTGAACGCCTTTCTCTGCGCTGTAACACTTCTGTGCTTCTGTGGATATTTATCCAGTTAGGCAAAGTTCAGCCTACCCAAGGCATGTATACACTACCATTTCTACCTAGTGCTGGATGCTGGAATGAGAAGGGTGGGGGAGAGAAAACCAAAATATGGAAAGTTATAGTTAAGAATTCTGATGAAGAGTTGCAGGACTCAAAACGTTAATTCTGTTTTCTTCCCACAGATGCTGTCAGATCTGCTGAGTCTCTCCAGAAAATTCTGTTTTTGTTTATGGAATGTTATTGTTCAGTATGATTACGTTTACTCACCAATTTCCAAACATTTCCTGGTCAGAATGAGAAAAATAGGCATCAGCAAGATATTTTTGTCTTTTGTTTTGAAAGCCTGTAAAATCTCCCTACTCCCGTAGAGACAACGACTGCAAATGGCTTCAGGCATAGGTCATTTCAGCAATTCTCCTTCAACTAAAGTAAATGGAAACAAACAGGAGCCGAGCAAGAAGCAGACAGTAAATACTTCTGTAGGCTTCCGAAGAAGTGGCGTATCAGACCTGAAACCATTCCTTTCCCCCCACAATGTTACCAGGCCCCTCTGAGTTTATCTTGGTGTTCTCTGACTTTGATCCAGATTTCTAGCACCCACAGTGTTTGTTAAGTAGTAAAAAATGGTGGAAACAAAAGGTCAAAGGCCCTCGTACAGTGAAAATACATTGGAGAGCAGAAACTAAATTGGAGTACTTTTCTCACTGTACTCCCTCAGACAGTGGACTCCAATGATCGCAGATGAAGACTTTCAAATACGGTGGGCAGTGAGAATAGTTCTAGACATCTCAGGCCTAGAGGTCCAGCCTCAAATCAGGCTTAGCTTTCCTATGCTGCTGTGTCGGCGTCTTTTACCAGGGGTCACCACATACTTCTTGTCAAACAGTGGCCCACGGAAGGGAATTGTTAGAACCAACAGTCTGCTTGTTTAAGAATCCCTCTGTAAATTCCCATATGTGCTCTGTGCGCAATTTGCAACAGGTCTGGACTCAGGTGAGGGGTAAAAATAACCAATTCAATTTCCCCAAAGTGGTCTGCCTTCCAATTACTTTCCTCTAAACTAGTATGCCCCAACTGGGCAGGGAAGAGGTGGGAATGGACAAATGCCTCCTTGATCGCCCAAAGGGCCAGTATCGGTATGATGGGCCGAGTGGCTTCGTTACACACTCTATCACTTGCTGCATGATTCTGAGTGGCGCCCGACACCATCAAGGCCAGTGGACAATGTTTACGAGCACACTCGTTGCCCCCTCTCGAGTCAATGTTTCTTTTAAACTGCACAATGTCGGACGCGCAGATGGCTGACTCTCCGAGGCAGTGGTTTCTGGTGTCAGAACAAAACCATCAAAGCTGCAGGAAATGAGAGTCATTGAATGCGTGTGACACTGCACCGAGACACAGCAACAGTGCACGCTATAACTGCCAGCGTGTACACGTCACTGAGCTGTCCAAGCGGCAGGCTCTTCTACAGTCAACCTCAGCCATACTTAGCTCCAAGTGGAGGCTCTCAGTCCACACTCACTAGACCACCTCACCACAGTGGCTTCATCTGCAGAAAGTGCTATTCTCGCTGCACTGAGGGCTGATCGCGACTTCAGATTAACACAACTAAAATAAAGCTGAGCTGAGCATGGGCTAGAATCTCACTCGACTGAGTTCCATGCAACTTAATCTCACACATTTTCAGGAAGTGACTGGCTGATGATGATTCCAGTACAGAAACCTGCTACTCCTGTACCTAACCCCGTGCTGTCCCTGTCCTGAGATTGTTTGATAGGGGTATAGTGTTGAGGAAGCTTTACTCTGTATCTAACACGTGCTGTCCCTGTCCTGGGAGTGTTTGATGGGGGACAGTGGAGAGGGAGCTTTACTCTGTATCTAACCCCGTGCTATCCCTGTCCTCGGAGTGTTTGGTGGGTAAGGTACAGAGGGAGCTTTACTCTGCATCTATTCCTGTGCTGTACCTGTCCTGGAGTGTTTGATGGGGATGGTGCAGAGGGAGCTTTACTCAATATCTAAATCCATTCTGTCCCTGTCCTGGACATACTGATGGGGACAGTGTCGAGAGAGTTTCACTCTGTATCAAACCCTGAGCCCTCTTGTATCAAACATCAAATTTTCCATAACGTGTGATTGGAAATGTTCACAGATACATCGGAAATTAGAGCAGGGAAGTGATGGCGTGAGAAATGGAGAGAGAAAAACTGAAAAAGAATCAAGCACTGGAGAAAAAGAAGAAGAGAATGGAATGTTTAGAGGACAGTCAGAGTATTTACGAAGGGATGGTGGAGGCATTGGACCCTGGGGCTGCTGGCACAAAGCTCCCCCTTGCTCTTGAACAATCCCACTCTTCCCTATTCTCTTCCTGTCATCCCAAACATCAGAAATACAACCTCCCCCTCCCTTCCTCAACGCCTGCTCAGCCAACCACTCCACCAATAATTTTCCCACACCCGGGACCCTCAGAATCTCAGGAGCAGGGTGCTATTTCAACACAACCTCTTCCAGGGCACTGCTGGGCACATGGGAACTGATGGTGTCTGTCTGCCCAAGCCTGGGGTCTCGATCAAGGGAAAGGTGGGACAATGTGTAGACCCTTAGTCAGGGCTGATTTGGAGTATTGTGCACAGTTCTGACCACCACGAAAAACCATGTGGAGGCTTTGGAGAAGGTACAGAAATGGTTTACCAGGGGATTGTCTGGCTTGGAGAGTATTAGCTGTAAGGAGAGATCAGATAACTCGGTTTGCTTTCCCTTGAGCATTAAAGGGTGAGGGGTGACCTGCTGGAAGTTTACAAACTATGAGAGGCCTGGATAGAATGGGTAGTCAAAGTCTTTACATTCTGGGTAAAAATGCCAATTAATCAGGGACCTAGGTTTACAGTAAAAGGAGATGTGAAAGAAGTTTTTTTTTTACACAGAGGGTGGTAAGTACCTGGAACGGAGGATCTGGAGGAGGTGTATACATTAGCAATGTTTAAGAAGCATCTTGACAGATGTTTGAATGTTCAAGGAATAGAGAGAGATGGATGCGTAGAAAGGCAAAAGGTTTTCATTTCAGAAAGATGCCATATATTGGCACAGGCCTGGTGGCCAAAGGGCCCGTTCCTGTGCTGTACTGCTCTTTGATGGTCTTGCCATTGCCTGGTTCTCATAAGGTTTGGTGGACCTTCTCTGGAAGAGGCAGAATGGGTTCTGAAGAAGGCTCACCATACCTGAAACATTAACTCTGATTCCTCTCCAGCAATCTCTGATTTTGTTGCGGGCCTTTTGTTGGCTCCCCAGCTGGCGAGTGAGATTCCTGAAGCCTCAGCGAGACTCTGTTTGATTACTGTCTCACCGTGTTATGAATGGCTGACATTTGTAGGCTGCGTGCCAATGTGCAGCAGGTGCTTGGCATCTTCAATGCCCAGCCAGAGAGTATGGTGGAGGGGGACGCAGTCTTGCTTTTCAAAACAGGCTTGGATCATGATCTGAAGAGGAAAGTGTCGCATAATGACTTCAGGAAGTTGAGTTGCACATCACTGGCTCTAAATAGTACAGCGTGAGCTAAAACAGACTGGCACGCTGAAAGACATGGACATGCAAACAACATAGAGTAGGTTGCCTTGAACCAAAGCTCACAATGTGTCACTTTAGATAAAAGCTGAGTGCAGCAATAAGCTCCACCATTGAGAAAACCATGGCTTAGTAAAAAGGAAGGAACAGATTTGAGACTGTCTAGAGAAGGGGGAAACACAAAATATCATTTTTGCAGGTACCTATTGGTACAGCTTTAAAACCAGCTAGTCAGAAATGTCACTGATCTGAAAAACTACTGTGAGGAAAGCATCTCTGAGCAGAAAACTACTCAAAATCCCCAGAAAATTGTAGATCTGAAAACAGCTTCTGCAGCCAGTGATAAGGGAAATGAGCCTTTGCAAGAAAAGTGAGGGCAGTAACAGCTCACAAACAGGTTAAGGGAACAAATTTAAATCAAGCACCACAAAAAGAGGCTGATTAGTGGACACCCAAAGCAAAATTGTTTCTCAAAGGGAGGAGACACAAAAGTGTTTCATTTTCACTGAAAAAAAACAGGTTGAGGATCAAAGTTAAGACCTCCAACAGTGTGTTAACAATTGTCTAATTTATATATTCTGTGACAACATCAGCAATATTGCCCAGAGACCAGATTTAAAGAAATCAATTGAATAAAGATCAGGAACAAAAATAATTATTGAATTTTGCGGTACCTCACTGTGGAATTAATTAAATCGTGGTAATTTTGACAAGTTGAACAATAAATTCAAATTTTATTTGACAACCATTCAATTTTGTTCATTGAAATATTTTTAGAAAATTGGATGAAGAGAAGGTACAATAATCTGATTATGTGATGTCGAATTCAGTGCTAAAATACCTCAGAAACAGAAAAATAAACAGATTGATCGATGTCACAACAGCGATCTTTGATATAACCAAAAAAACACTGATTCTAATTGAGTGATTTTGAGGATGTCCTTCCTGCATGTATTCTGAAAATCCTCTGGCACCTTGGAAATGAGTATCCATACAGTTGGTAAAACAAAACCTAAACTTTACATTGAAATCAGCATTTAGAAAATTGAAAATTTAATAGTTTTTCGGTTTAGAGCTACAACCACAATATTCACAACAATAAGGATTTGACAACAACTGTCATCATAGAGGAACACCGCAACACCACAAAACAGAAAAATGAGCATCACAGGAGGAGATTGAAATCCTAGCAATATAACCCTCAAAAATAATCAAGAAATTAATCAGTGACAAACTGGAACTGTTTTGACAAGAAATGTTTGAGCAACCAGATCAATGTGATAAATCAGTGAATTGGCAGATGTGGAAAAACCAATTCTTAGTATGTCAATAAGCTTCTGGATTGGGTGCTAAATAAAATACTCTACAGGTTAGGACATTTCTTGACTGCACAGGAAGAACATCAGATCACGTGTTACACAGACAACAGGCTGATAGAACATTTGACTATCTACTGAAGGTTTTGATCAATATTTCACTTCCAGAGTAAATAGTACTCTGGTGTGACAATGCTTTAGTAGCAGATGTTAACTCCCAGGACAGTCTGTAGATAGTGCATACAGGTCATCAATGAAACCATCTGATACCTTCAGTTATGGAAACTTTCAACAAGAGTTCATTTGAAATAGTGATGTTATTATTCACTTAAAGAAGTCAACTACTGAACTTCTTCAAACAAAAAGAGAGTCTAACTCTGGAATGAGCAGACCAAATCACAATGGATATAGCATTAGAAAATTGTTCAAGAAAGATTGTACTGCAAGGATCTATTAAATCCAAAAATAATTTACAAAGGGTGTTGGTAGAAAGAGAAACATAACCAACTTGTGAGCTCCTTCAGCCCAGCTAAACTGAATCTCTGGCCGAACAGAATCTAGCAGAGAAAGTGCAAGATCACTAGTTTTTCCCTTTCTCTTATACCTTGGTATACTTGATCCATCTACCGAAACAGTTGAATAAAGTCAGGGGAAGAGCCAGAGACAGAAACAATAAATGTAAATAAAAGTAAGTGTTGTAAAAAAGGGAATGATCTTGGTAGATCATTTGAGAATGCATGTAACCGTTGACCAGTGTTTATGATGGAGGAAGGAAGCTGGGAAGTGTTCTGTGTAAGGGCTGTAGGACCCTGGAGAAAGTTTGTGATGATGTGGTAGACCTTCGTATCATTGATCAGACAAGGTATATATCTACAGGTCCCTTTGTACTGTGGGTCTTTGACTTCTGAAATGCTTTTCGATCTTGACTGCTTTACCACCCCATGGTATTCAATCTGTATCACTTCATGTTGATTGTTTTTAAAGAGACAAATCCACCATGTAGTAGCTGCTTGTGGTATTATGTGTAATGCAAAGTAGATACAGGGATTCCATTTATTTGAATATCTCTGGTGGGTTTATTTACAGCTAAAGCTAATACAGACAATACAGACTGTTGTCTAGACACAGCTTTTGTCCAGGGTACAGCAATGCATCATGGCTTTGGGTCCTGGATGTGTAATGACATCCAGGAACTTAGCTGACTTGCAGGTTGATCTTCTTAAAGGGAGATCACCCTTAAAATGATAGCACTCGATGTGTGCAGGAGTGAATGCAAGGGACATTTTTTCACACAATGAATAGTAGTAACCTAGAATTTCCTCTCCTAAAGCTAGTGTAGATATTTGGAAGCCAACTGCTAATTTCAAGACTGGGATGGAGAAATTTTGGTTGGATATGGTTAATGTGGTAAAATAAGACTTGTCTAAACCAAGAGGATATAACTAGTCACATGATTCTTAAATCAGCGAGTGAGAACACATCAACCTGGAAAAAGGATTTGAACTGTGGGCGGTCTTAGACTCTGCACTAAAGAGTTATATTTGGGTAACCTACTTTGTGCAGGTGTAAATCAAGGAGTCTTGTGTGCTAAGTAGTCTTACTAACAGGAAGGGAGCAAGAGGTAACAGGGACAATGACACGGATGAAAGATTAATTGGGGATATGCTAGAATGTGTAGTTGAGGTTGAAATCAGATCAGCCACCATCTTATTGAATGGAGGTGGCAGATAATTGGCCTGCTCTTGTTTCTTGCTTGTGTGTAAGCGTTGATACTTGCAGCTAGAGATACATAAAGATAGAACAATATTCCCAATTTATAGGTGGCAAACAAGGCTCAGGGCAAAGGTCAAGCAGGAATGAAGGGATTGAGAATAAAGGTGGGTAATTGAAATTAAAGTGCAGGTCAGCCACAGTTTGATGAACTTCTGTATGCTTTCCCTACAGCACAAGTTGGAGAATTCCATGAGATTCCTTGAGAGGAAGTTGGAGGAGTTTTGCGAAGCACGGGTCTCCCAGGGAATCAAGATCACCAAGACAGTGGTAAGTCTTTTCTTTTGTAAGCCTGGTTGTGGGCAGGAGGGGCTGTGGATGAGGATAGCACTTTGGCAGATGGAGTATAATATGAGGTCATCCTCCTTGGCAGACAGCATTCACAAAGCAATATCAGGCATTATTAAAGAGCCCTCCCACCCCAGTTATAATCTCTTCCAACCTCTTCCATTGGACAGAAGATACAAAAGCTTAAACACATGAACCAACTGATTCAAGAGTAGTTTCTTTTGCGTTGTTATTAGACTTCTGAACGGACATCTCAAATTTTAAATTTTATGTTGACCTCGATCTTGGTGCACCTTCTCTGCAGCTGAGACATTGTATTCCTGGCTGTGTTCTACTATCCTAACACACTTTGTATGGTTGGCGTGTACTGCATGCAAAACAAAACTTTTCACTGTACTTGGTACATGTGACAATAACAAATCAAATCAAATTAAATCATTTTAAGTCAGAGAGGCTGCAGAAAGCTACAGTGTAGCTGAACCTGGGCAACCTTGGATAACTGGCAGTATAAAAGAAAAACATCACCACTGAGGTTTCTTCCAGCTGTTCTTTTTACTCTTGAGATTTCCAGCATGCAAGTGTTTTACTTTTGTATTCCAGAAGGTTGGTATATGGGTTCAGCAAGCAGTTGAGAAAGGCAATTTAATATTGGTCTTTATTGCAAAGGAAATGGGAAATAAAAGTAGAGAAGAGTAATTGCACAGACTTTGGTGAGGCCACGCCTTGGGTGCTTTAGTCTCAATATTAAACAGAATCACAGCATAGTTACAGAAGTAACTAGTGCAGAAGGAGGCCATTCAGCCCAAATGCCTGTTACTGGTTCTATTATCCAGTGCTAATCTCTTGCCCTTTCCCTATATTTTGCACATTACTCTGAATGAGCTAATTATCTAGTAATCCCTTGACTTCCTCAATTGAGCCCATCTCCGCCACATTTCCAGGCAGTGCATTGTATAAAATAAACTGAAAGAACTGCAGATGCTGTAAATCAGGAACAAAAGCAGAAGTTGCTGGAAAAGCTCAGTAGATGCGGCAGCATCTGGTGAAGGAAAAAAAGAAATCAGAGTTAATGTTTTGTGTCCAGTGATCCTTCCTCAGAAGTGGTGGTAGCTGGGAAAACGTCAGTTTATGCATTGTATACCCTAATTAGTCACTGAATAAAACAGATTTTTCTCACATTTCCTTGCTTCTTTTTGGAAATCACTTTATATCGATGCCCTCTCATTCTTAATTCTTTCATGAGCAGGGGCAGCTTCTCCCTTCCTATTCTGTCCAGCCCACTCATGACGTAAAAAACTTCACTCAAAATTCCTCTCGGTCTTCTTCTCTCTTAAGAAAGAACACTGTCCCAAACTATTCAACTAATCCTCAAAAACTGAAATTAATAAACAAAGAATGTATTTTTTTTTGGAAATCGTTCAGGGCACGTTCATTCAGTAGATGCTGGGATGATAAAAAGGTGAGCAGTATGTCCCTGTACACAGCGGTGTTTAGAAAAATTATTGTTGCTCTCGTGGATTCTGAGCATGGTTGACAGGGTGAATGTCGACAAGATGTAACTCTGTATCTAACCCCGCACTGTCCCTGCCCTGTCCTGGGAGTCTTTGATGGGGGCAGTGTGGAGAGAGATTTACACTGCACCTGGCACGGTGGCTCAGTGGTTAGCACTGCAGCCTCACAGCACCAGGGACCTGGGTTCGATTCCACCCTTGGGCGAACGTCTGTGGAGTTTGCACATTCTCCCCCGTTTCTGCGTGGGTTTCCTCTGGGTGCTCCGGTTTCCTCCCACAGTCCAAAGATGTGCGGGCTAGGTGGATTGCTCATAGTGTTCAGGGGTGTGTGGGTTGTAGGGGGATGGGTCTGGGTGGGATGCTCCGGGTGGGGGGGGGGGGGGGGAAGCGGTGGTGGGCCGTGTGGACTTGTTGGGCTGAAGGCCCTGTTTCCACACTGTAGGGAATCTAATCTAATCCCATGCTGTCCCTGTCCTGGGAGTGTTTGATGGGGACAGTGTAGAGGGAGCTTTGCTCTGTATATAACCCCGTGCTGTCCCTGAACTGGATTTGTTTGATGTGGACAGAGTTTGCTTCTACTTTATTGATCCTTGAATGTTAGCCCTGGACTATAGACCCCCCCCCCCCTCCCTGCCATTACTGCTTTGCAATACTCCATCTGTGTCTGAATAGTCCATCTCTTTGCATCTTGTGAGAATATACTCACCAATCTACTCCCTCTTCATTTACAGGAGCTGGTGAAGGTTCTTGAGGAAAATATTGAGGCAGAATTTAGCAGACTGCACCAGTTCCTGCAGGAAGAGGAGTGCACGCTGAAAGAGAAACTGAGGAGGGAGTCAGAGGAGTTGTTGCACTCACTGGAGGGAAACCTGCATCTCGTTTTGAAGAGGACCAGGTCCGTCGAGAAGTTCATCACTGAGATAAACTGCCTGATCCAAACAGATGATCAGGACCGATTACTGATGGTGAGGACTGTTGCTCTGTATAACAAGGGAAAGAAGCTGTAGTCCAAGGGCAGGGTATTGGGGCAAACACCAGCAATTACTGCACTCTGTTAGAGCCTGCAGGAAGATGCAAGTGAGCTTCTGACTGTAAATAACACACTCCATGTGAATGAAGATCTCTCTACATCCCTGTCTGGGGGCAATTACACAGCACCCTTTGGGGGGGTGGGGAAATTACACAGCACCCTGAGGGGGGGAGAAATTACACAGCACCCTTGGGGGGGGGTGGGGAGGAGAAATTACACAGCACCCTGGGGGGGGGGGGGAGAAATTACACAGCACCCTGGGGGGGGGAGAAATTACACAGCACCCTGAGAGGGGGGGAGAAATTACACAGCACCCTGAGGGGGGGGGGGGGAGAAATTACACAGCGCCCTTTAGGGGATGATGCAATTACACAGCGCCCTTCGGGGTGGGGGAGAAATTACACAGCACCCGGGGGGGGAGGGGGGAGAAATTACACAGCACCCTTGAGGGGGGTGATATTTACACAGTGCCCCGTTGGGGTGGATAATTACACAGTGCCATTAGGGGATAATTACACAATGCCATGGGGGGGGGGGGTGGGGGGCGGGGACGGTTGAAGTACACAGTGCTGCTGGGGGGTAAGTACACGGAGCTTACCGCAGAGAAGGCGATGGCCTAGTGGTATTATCACTGGACTGTTAGTCCAGAGACGCAGATAATGTTCTGGGGTATGTCCTGAGTGAGGTTATGCAATTGCCTTCACTCAAGTGGCATTCCCCAAGCTCAGTCAGGCTGGCGAGAGTGTCCACTTCCATCAGAACATTCTGCAATTTGTCTGCTCCACCTGTCACATTTTACAGTGATAACGCCAGTGGTAGTGCCTGTTTGAAGTCCAGTTGGGCTTCAGCTCTTGGGAGCTTTTGCATGGATTAAGTTCAAACCAAAGTCACATGCCTCTGTCACTTGTTTTAACCTTGTCAAAAATCCTGACATGGATTCCCCTGGTTCCTGAACTGCCAAGAAAAGCCAATACCCTCTGAGAATTAGAGGAAGCTCGGGGTTGTAACATTTCTCAACTAAATCCATCAACTCTTGAAAGGTTTTAGTATCTGGTGCCTCAGAGAAGGTCAGGCTCTTAATAACCAAAAAAGCCGTGGTTTCACGAGCTGTCAGAAGAATTACCCATTGC
Organism: Stegostoma tigrinum; assembly: GCF_030684315.1. NCBI lineage: Eukaryota > Metazoa > Chordata > Chondrichthyes > Orectolobiformes > Stegostomatidae > Stegostoma > Stegostoma tigrinum. The sequence goes on along the minus strand of NC_081387.1, from coordinate 18,863,496 downwards.
TTTTTATCAGCCCTAATGTCTTTTGCCTGGAAAAAAACCCCACAGTCTTCCCACGTACTGGTCTCGGCCTTCAACAGCAGGATTGAATGAGTTGAGCTTCCCAAATATCAGCATGATGCCACAAGTGCTTACCCCAACTCAAAGATGACTATTGTGAACAAATTTCTTCCAGGGCACTCTTTCCTATGATTGCCAATGAAATAACTTCACTGAGGCTGGTTTCCCAGCCCTAAGTCACCCTTTATTTCCATGTGGAAAGTCCTTGACACGGATGCAACTCTCAGGGTGAACACAACCTCTGATACTCCTGTTTATATCCTGTTAGCTGTGGCTCCCTGATTGGACCGAGTTAACAGCCCCAGTCAGGGAGCTCATATTCTATGGGGTCCACCTCACTGACCACAATACAATCATTACAGTGGTATTCACACAGTAACATTTGGTTGCTCACACATTTTGTTTGGATTATATGCATACCGTGCTGTCTGCCTGCTTCTCTGAGCTGATTAGCATTATCTGCAGTCCCTTGCTCTGGAGGTTGGGTGAGTGTTAATTATGTTAAATATTTGAATAGTAGAATCACTGTCTAAAACAAGTTCCAAAACTGAATTTTGCTGGAGCAGGCTATAAATATCTACTTGTGTTAATTTTTTTCTTTACTGCTGTGAACAGGTTATTAATTATGTTGTTTTATCTATATAGGATACCAAGAGTATTCTTCAAAGGTAGGTAACTCCATAAAACACCCCTCTATTTAAACTGCAAAAGTGTCCCTAACATTGTGTGTGTGTGTTAACTTGTGTGCTTCAGGGAGGAGGTCAGAAGCTCGGAATACTGCGACTAGTAACTCACCTCTTGACTTTGCAAAGCCTGTCCACCATCTACAAGGCACAAGTCAGGAGTGTGTTGGATTCTTCCCACTTGCCTGGATGGGTACAGATCCAACAGCGCTGAGAAATATTGACACCATCCAGGATAAAGCAACCATGTGATGGGCACTACATCCAGAAGGACTCACTCCCTCCACCATTGACACGCAGTAGTAACAGTGTGTATGATCTACAAGACACACTGTAGAAATTCCCTGCCTTGGGCAGCACGGTGGCTCAGTGGTTAGCACTGCTGCCTCACAACGCCAGGGACCTGGGTTCTATTTCACCCTTGGGTGAACGTCTGTGGAGTTTGCACATTCTCCCCCGTTTCTGCGTGGATTCCTCTGGGTTCTTCAGTTGCCTCCCACAGTCCAATGTTTTGCAAGTAAGGTAGATTGGCTAAATTACCCCTAGTGTTCTGGAATGTGTAGTTAGGTGTGTAAGCCATGGTGATGGGGATGTGTCTGGGTGGGATGGTCCTCAGAGGGTTGAGCGAATGACATGTCTCCACACTGTAGGAAGTTTAACTTCAAAGCTCCTTAGATAGGACTTGGGGAAGTGATAGCCTCGCGGTATTACTGCTGGATTGTTAATCCAGAGACCCGGATAATGTGGTGGGGACCTGGGTTTAAATCCTGCCATGGCAGATGGTGGAATATAAATTCAATAAATGTCTGGAATTAAGAGCCTAATGATGACCATGAATCCATTGTCGATTGTTAGGAAAACCCATCTGGTTCACTAATGCCCATTAGGGACGGAAACTGCCATCCTGACCTGGCCTGGCCGATATGTGACTCCAGCAATGTGGTTGACTCTTAACTGCCCTCTGGGCAAAAAGGCATGGTCAATGAATGCTTTTAGGCCAGCGACACCCTCATCCTGTGAATGAATAAAAAAAAACTTCCAAACTCACAACCACTTCCATCTAGAAGTCGAAGGGAGGCAGATACCGCACTTCCAAGTGGCCCACCAAGCCATTCAGTATTCTAACTTGGACATGTATCACTGTTTCTTCGCTGTCACTGGGTCAACATCCTGGAATTCTCTCCCAAACAGCGCTGTGGGCTTCAGCATCTCATTTTCCTCTTGGGAACCCACAGCATTCAGAGCTCAATAATTTTAGGACCTGAATAACCTATTCCATGTGGTTCACCCACCCCTGTGCCCAGTTAGGGAACTGAATCCTTACAGTTTGGAAACAGGCCATTCAGCCCATCGAGACCACACCGACACTCTGAAGAGCATTCCTACCCTCTTCGGCTCTCATGTCCTTTGGGGAAGGAACCCTGTTGCCCAGGCCTGGCAAAAAATGTGACCCCCACAGCAGTGTATGTGAATCTTAAGTGCCCTCTGAAATGGCCCTAGCAAGCCACTCAGTTAAAGGGCAATTAGGGATGGGTATCAGCCAGTGATATCCACATCACCACGATTGAAATAATGAACCAAAAAAAACCCATGCTTTCATTTAAGTACAACACCAGCGAAGTGCTGGTAAAGCGATGTCCCACATCGACTTAGCCAATCGTGTCGCTGACTTTTTCAGAACTGATTTACACAACAAGCCGATCCTGCAGCCTTCTGACCTCAGTTTGGGGGAGTTTAAAGGGCCTTTGCAGTATGCAACATGGAAGCAGATGCTGAGCGTCGTCAGTCCAGGTAACTCCATTGGTCTTGCGGATTTATAGGGTGCCATTCACACAGCAGCCCATTGAACACTCTACGTCAAAATGAACCAGCTCCAAATTCAGCTCGACACTGTCAGCTGCAGGTTTAGATGCCGCCATTCTAGTTTATTCCCAGCTGAACTTTATACAGAGCCTCAGGGTAAATGACTGCCACCTTACGATGCAGGTGATTTTTGATTTAATAGTTAATGCCAGTGAATTTCTACAGTGGTACATACAGTTATGTGAAGCCAAAAACAAGACCTGAAGCCCACCTGAGGCCTAACTATTTAAAAAATAAAGTTACATGCAGAAAAGAAGGATAGAATCTATTTTCATGGTATCACCTATACGTTCACTAGATACCAAAGTCCTTTCAACTCTCTAGGAACTCACTGGGCCTGCTTCACCAGCCTTTGTCATGCAACTCCCCTGTGTAGGTGCTGGCCATTGCTCACTCAGTGGCACTGCGGACTCTGCGACATTCTGGGTTCAGAGGCTTTGAGCAGCAAATCGAGGCAGATCCTGCCACTGCAGCATATGGGGTGTGGTGTCCCGCCAGAGGTGCCTCGTTTCAGACCATCCAAGACCACACACCCAAGCCATCCCCCACCCCCCCTCCCCACAACACCTCAGGTGAACCTAAAAGAGCATCAAACATGCACTGAAGAGCGGCAGAGGGTCTTCACGGCACAGAAAGTAAGCCATTCGGCCCATCAAATCCATGCCATTTCTCTGGATCAATCAAACCAGCCCTGTCAGCCACCAGCACCTGCATATATCTCTCTGCAGGTTATTTCCCCGAATTTCTGTTTCAGATCATTCATTATCTGTTCTTGTGCCCACTGCACTATGCACCCCACTGCGCCCCTCAATCCCATGGGCTGCCTGTTTCTGGTTAACTCCGTTTCTCTCTCCACAGATTCTGTCATACCCACTCAGTTTCTCCAGCATGTCGGTGAATATCTGTGTGTGTGTGTGTGTGTGTGTGTGTGTGTGTGTGTGTGTGTGTGTGTGTGTGTGTGTGTGTGTGTGTGTGTCTGTCTGTCTGTGAGTGTGTGTGTGTGTGTGTGTGTGTGCCTGTGAGTGTGTGCACATGTGTTGTGAGTGTGTGTAACTGTATGTGTAGGTGAGTGTATGTATATATGATTGTGTGCACCTGTGTGTGCATGTTTGCATATTAGGTGGTTTGTGTGTGTCTATATGAGTGTGTAGGTGTATGATTGTGTGTGTGTGTGTGTGTGTGTGTGTCAGGGGGTTTGTATGTGTCTGTATGAGTATATGTGTATGTGTGCCTGTGACTGTGTGTTTCTGTGTGAGTATGTGTGTGGCATTTTTGCTGTGCCTAGATTAGTTGCCATAACTTCTACATTATAATACTGTAAAGCATGGTTCATTGGGAACTTTGGGATAACAAGGTGTGGAGCTGGATGAACACAGCAGGCCAAGCAGCATCTTAGGAGCACAAAAAAGGAGCACAGCTTTTGAGCTCCTAAGATGCTGCTTGGCCTGCTGTGTTCATCCAGCTCCACACCTTGTTATCACGGATTCTCCAGCATCTGCAGTTCCCATTATCTCCATTGGGATCGCTCTTGGCTTATTTGATGGTGCGAGGTGCTGTGCTCAAAGGCTGTGAGAAATATGGTCTAGATGCAGGTACTTGGAGTTAGGCCACAGATCAGCCATGATCCCATTGAATGGCATAACAGTCAGTCAGGGGCTTTGTATGTATGAGTGTGTGGGCGTATGATTGCGTGTGTGTTTGTGAATGCCTATGTGTGTGTCAGGGGGTTGTATGTGTGTGTATGAGTATGTGTGTTTATGATTGTGCATGTGCGTGTCTGTGTATGTATGTGCATCTATGTGAGTGTGTACATATATGTATGTGTGTGTGTGTGTGTGTCTGGGAGGGGTGTGTGTGTGTGTGTGTGTTTGTGTGTCTGGGAGGGGTGTGTGTGCGTGCGCGTGTGGGTTTGTCTGTGTGTGTGTGTGTGTGTGTGTGCGTGCATTTGTGTGTGTGTGTGTGTGTGTGTGTGTGTGTGTGTGTGTGTGTGTGTGGGTATGTGTGTGTCACTTTAGCTATGCCATGATCTCATTGAATGGCACAACAGACAGTCGGGCCTCTTGTATGTATGTGCCTGTATGAGTGTGTGGGCATGTGACGGTATGTGCATTTGTGAGTGCGTATATGTGTGTGTTTGGGGCTGTATGTGTGTGTATGAGTGTGTGCATATAATTGTGTGTGTGCCTGTGTGTGTGTGTGTGTGTGTGTGTGTGTGTGTGTGTCAGCATCTGTGTGAGTGTGTACATGTATGTGTGTTTGTGTGTGTATGTGTCTGTGTGTGAGCGCCTGTGTGTGTGTATGTGTATTTGTGAGTGTGTATGTGTATGTCTGTGTGTGAGCGTCTGTGTGAGTGTGTACATGTATGTGCGAGTGTGTGTGTGTGTGTGTATGTGTCTGAGCGTCTGTGTGAGTGTGTATGTGTCTGTGTGTGAGCGTCTGAGAGTGTGGACGTGTGTGTGTTTGTGAGCGTGTGTCCGTGTGAGTATGTGTGTGGCACTTTCGCTGTGCTATGATCTCACTGAATAGCACAACAGACATGAAGGGCTGAGTGGCCGACTCCTGTTCCTATATCCCAACTAATTTCACAACTGTGTAAGGTGTTGAGTGGAGTGTCTCCCCCTATGCTCGCTGTGCTCCTTATCGGTATGCTCAGATGGTAGTAAGTCTCTCACTTGCCCTGTCCTGTGCGCAGTGCCAGCTGCTCTGGCCTTCGACCCAGACACGGCGAACCCCAGCCTAGTCCTGTCCAAGGATCACACCATGGTGAAGCAACGCTCCAGGTTCAAGCAGCTGCCAGAGAGCACCAAGCGGTTCACCTTCTGCGCCTCGGTGCTGGGGGATGTGGGCTTCGCCTCGGGTCGGCACTACTGGGAGCTGGACTTGGAGAACATGTCCGGGTGGATCGTCGGAGCGGCCAGTGAGACGGTGAACAGGAACGACGATGTCCCGCTGACCCCCGCCAATGGCTTCTGGACCCTCCGGCTGTGGAACGGGAAGGTGCACACCGCCGCCCACGGCAGCTCCGGCTCTCTGTGCTGTTCCAAGGGCAAGCCAGACAGGGTCGGGGTCTACCTGGACTACGATGAGGGCCAGCTGTCGTTTTACAACGGCTCCGACATGTCCCATCTCTACACCTTCTCTGATCACTTCCAGGAGAAACTCTACCCCTTTGCCCTCCTGCTGCCAAACCTGGAAACAGCCGAGGTAGAGGTCCTGAAGCTTTTCCATTTGTACTTGTGAGATTTCAGAGGGAACAGGAAGGCACAGACTGCTGAATATCAAAGGTGACGCTTCCCAGGTGGAGGATGGAATTTGGTTACAGTCCCACGAAAATAAAAAAAATGATAAAACCCACCTCCGATGTTGATGGTTTTCACTTGTGCGAGGGGGCTTTGAATGCAAGAGGAGCTGGTATTGTATCTATTTCCCAGTAGCTAGATCCTGAAACCGAAGGTTCTCTGACTCCGTGGATACTGTCCAACAGTAGGAACTGTGTTTTTCAAAGTGGAACACTGTATGTCCAAGCCAAGACCCGAGTGTGGTGAGCCGTAAATTTAAGCTGATACCTTCAGTGTATCACCTCACAAAAGGGGCTGCTTTCCCAATAGTTGTATCACTGTGAGGACTCCAAGTCCCAACTCTTCTCAGCTCAATGTAAGTGGTTCCCTAGACACTATTTTGGGGAAGGGAAAAGCTGCTCTCACAGAAGAACACCCCCAACCAAAACAAAACACGCTCACAGACGCCCACACTCACAAAGACACACAAACTGACGTGTGCACACAATCACACTCAGATACAATCACACACACACACTCAGACAGGTAGGCACACATACTCTCACACACAGACACTATCACGCACATGCACACACACACATACATGGGAATGGGCAAACGACAGACATGACTACACTTTGCATTGTTACAATTTTCACAGAGAACAAAGTAAGAAATGAAAATATTAACCAGTAAAAGATACACTAGAGGGTGCTGTTCTACATTTTTACTGAGGACTCCCTCCACCAGTTAACAGGGAGCTTTACACTGTGTCTAACCCCATGCTGTCCCTGTCCTGAGCTGTGCTTGATGGGGACAGTGTAGAGGAGCTTTACTTTGGATCTAAACCAGTGCTGTCCTTATCCTGGGAATGTTTGATGGGGACAGCATAGAGGAAACGTTACTCTGTTTCTAACCCTGTGCTATCCCTGTGCTGGGAGTGTTTGATAGAAACAGTGCATGGTGCTTGTCTGTTACATTCAGTGTCACTTGCTTGACTGATAATTGTCAGTCAGTGATGGCCTGTTAGTTGAATCTGGAATATTTGCACTCTGTTATAATATTCTATAATTTGTTTCGTAGAAATGCTGCTCTCGAAAACATGTTGGAACATGCTCCTCCTTGTTGGTTTGCCTGTCACACCTAAATGCTATCTCTGTATTCTGAGAGACATTGTCTGTAAAATTCTTAGAGCAGCCTGGGGGAAAGGTCGTGTCTTTGGACTTTCCTGTGACTTTCTCTCTTCTAGGAAGGTATTAATGAGAAAGAAAGACAGTGGCCACTCTTTTATATTTGGTTTCCCTGTCTCTCTATCCTGTCTGTCCGTCATCTTGTCTCTCCCTCTTGTGACTCTGTGTGTGTGTCTCTCTCTCTCTGTTTCGATCCACGTCTATTTCTGCATCTCAGAGCCTCATGACTCTCTTTCCCTTTGGCCTATAGGTCTGCCCCATGTATTTCTCCCTCTCTCTGTCTGTTACTGCCGAGATCTCTGTCTATATCTCTTGCTGAAGTAACTGCACGAGGCTGGTTTCCTGTCAATAATTCACCCTATATTTGTTTGTGCACAGTAGACTGGCTGTGGTTAGCCAGCTCAGAGTCAATCCCATGAAATGAAGAGATTCTAAATCCACTGGTTGCTTTTTTTTTCAATTAACTTTATTAACAGGGGAAAAAAAAACTTTTTTCACACCCATGTGGCCACAGAACCAGTATCAAGCAGGCCCCCCAGGGGCACCAGCTATGTGAAAGAAAAAGCGAGGGGAAGGGTAGGTATTAAGTCAGAGTTTGAAGATGGATATGAAGCTCTCCACATCCCCCAGGGCCCACCGGTCCCAAAAGGCATTGTAAGTGCCGGTGCTCCTTCTCCAGAGTGTGGACATAACCATGGAAGACAGTCAGACAGACAGTCGGACATAATGACCCTCTCCATGGCCCACTGCCTGGATTAGCTCATGGGCAGAGATAATGGGAACTGCAGATGCTGGAGAATCCAAGATAACAAAGTGTGAAGCTGGATGAACACAGCAGGCCAAGCAGCATCTCAGGAGCTCAAAAGCTGACGTTTCGGGCCTAGACCTTTTTCTGACGATGGATCCAGGCCCGAAACGTCAGCTGTTGTGCTCCTAAGATGCTGCTTGGCCTGCTGTGTTCATCCAGCTCCGCACTTTGTTATCTCTACTCATGGGCAGCTTGGCCAGGCCCCAGGAGCAGATCCACGAGGAGATCCTCTGATCTGCTCACACCCCCACCCACTGTGTTCCCAAAGATCAGGCGCATGGCGCCGAAGTGCAGCCAGAAACACACACAGATAAAAAACTGGAAAAGAAAGGAGTGCAAGAGCATTCACACGCAATACATACACAGCCCAAGGGGTCCACAGTCAGGCTGGGAGGCTGTGAACCACCTCAATCTGTGGTTACGCAGGACCACAGTGTGCAACACCCTCCACCCCCGGACCCCTGAGGGAAAAGTGGGGTTGGTGGGGTGAAGAGGGAGCTCTCCCATGTCGAGAGCCCTCCACTGGGGATCCCCGCCACCTGGTGGTAAGTGGGCAGTGGTACGCGCAGACGGGATCCCACCACACATCTGAGCATCCTCCAACTGGTGCACAGCGTCAGCTCTGAGCACTGCTGTTTTAAGGAGTTGGATGATGGTGGTCTGCGATTCCTTGTTATAATGGTCAACCAGTGCTGACCTGATTGGCTCAGGTTATTAGTACCAATCAAGGACCTCGCAGTCAATAAGGTTCACCTGATTCCAATTCCTACGCTTCTTCTGTCTTTCTCACTCTCAATCTCTCTTTCTATCTTTCTACCACATTCTCTCTTTCCATCACACTCTCTATTTCTCCCTGTGTATTTCTCTGTGCCTTCTTCTCTCTGGACATTATTTCATCATCCATCACTCACTGTGTTTCTCCCTGTGTATATCTCTGTGCCGTCTCTCTTTCTCTCTCTACCATATTCCCTCTATCCAACATTCTCTGTGTCTCTCCCTTTCTATATTTCTGTATCTTGTTCTCCCGATGTTATCCTGTTTCATTATGGCTCACTTTATGTCTGTCTGTCTCTCTCAGTCTCTCCCTTTCTCACTCTCAGCCTCTCTCTGTGTGTCCATCTCCCTTTTGACTCTCCCTCTCTGTTTTTCTGTGATGCTCTGTCCTTCAGTGTCCTTCTCTGTGTCTCTGTCTCAATTCCTGTCACACCTTATTGCACTCTTCGGTTCTCTCTATGTTTCCATTTCCCTGTCTCTCTCCTTTGTCTGTGACACTTTTTCTCTGTGTCATTCTTGTTTGTTCTGCCACTCTCTGTTTGTGTCCCTCTCCCTCTCTCTCGCGCTCTCTCTATCCCTCTGCTTCTTCTCTATCTCTCTCTCTCTGTCTCTCGTCCTCGATCTCAATCACTCTCTCACTCTATTGTATTCTTTGCCACTCTCTCCCTGTCCCTCACTATCTCATTTTCTGTCCCAGTCTATCTCTGTCTCTGCTTTTCTCCGTTGCCTGCTCCCCCCTCTCTCTCTCTGTGTCTCTCATGCTGACACACCACTTCCATTTCTCCTGTGAGCGTTCCTTCCCACTGCTCAAGTGTAAAGATTTTGGGGAAGAATTCAGTAGAAAGCCTGCGAGCGCTGCACATCAGGGCCCTATTCATGAGCCTGTTGAGAAGGAGGACCTTGTGTAGGTGTAGAAATCCTGATGTCTGCATAGAACCCTTCATAGAATCCCTAGAGTGTGGAAACAAGCCACTTGGCCCATGGGGTCCGCACAGACCCTCCAACAATCATCCCACCCTGACTAACCCTATCACTGTAACCCCTAACCATCTCTGCACATCGCTGGACAATTTAGCACAGCCAGTCCACCTAATCTGCACATCTTTGGACTATGGGAGAAAACTGGAGCAATCACCCAGGAAACTCACCCAGACACAGGGAGTAAGTGCAACTCCGCAGATCCTGACGCTGGAATCGAGCCCAGCTCCATGTTGCTGTGAGGGAGCCATACCAACCACTGAGCCTTTTGGACACAGTACATTGACCGGCGACCATAAGCTTACTGAGGAAGGATGCTCTTGGTCTCAAGGCAATGCAGCGTAGGTTTACCAGGCTGGTTCCGGGGATGACGGGTCTGACGTATGAGGGGAGATTGATAAAGGTTAGGACTAGAGTTTAGACAAATGGGGGAAATCTCATTAACACTTGTTAAATTCTAACGGGACTAGACAGGGTAAATGTGGGAAGGATGTTCCTGACGGTGGGTGTGTCCAGAAAGAGGGGTGAGGATTTGAGGGAGACCATTTAGAGCGGAGATGAGGAGACATTGCTTCACCCAAAGAGTGGCGAGCCTGTGGAATTCATTACCACAGGAAGTAGTTGATGCTAAAACATTGAATGTATTCAAGAGGTGATTAGATATAGAACTTGCGGTAAATGGAATCAAAGGTTATGGGGAGAAAGCAGGATTAAGCTGTTGAGTTGGACGATTACCAATGATTGTGATGAATAGTGTAGCATGCTCGAAAGGGCAAAATGGCCTCCTCTGCTCCTATCTTCTATGCTTCTGTGTTTCTATGTTTCTGTCTAGTCTGACTGCTCTCTCATTGTACAGCATTGAGGAAATTGAATTCTTTCGAAACTTTTGTGAAGAAATTATGTCATGCCCTAATAGGAACAATAAAGTAGTTACTCCCCTATAAATGAAAGCTGGAATAACATTTGAAAAGGGCTCACTGTTTGCTTTAGATACAGCTTTCCATGTTGAGGCTTATGTCTTTTTTTACGGGAATAGACGAGAGGACCACTGCTAAGAAGAGCATACACCCAAAAGTGATGTCAACAGAATGTTTTGTTGTTGTCAGAAAGATGACATCGTGCCGGATTTGATAAAATGAATTGACACGGTGAATCTCGAATCGTACACACAACTGTCAGTTTTGCAACCTTGAACCACATTTTTAAAACACAGCCTTCTGGTGAATGGAACATTGAATCCCGGCACGTTTCATTTTCCTAGAATAGATACAGCACCTTGCTTATTTAGCATTTGACAGTTGTATAAACTTGTGCTTAATTGAAAAGGGCTGTCATTTGCAGTATAAGTCTGCAAGGGTTTGACAGCGTAAACACCGAGGACAGCATGCCCCAATCTGATGTTCTCATGTGGACACGAAGAACCGATCGGGGCTTTAAGGGGTGAGGCCCAGCACTGAGATCTTGTTTCAGTCTCAGCAACAATGTCTACCGTATCAGCGGTGCATTGGTACAATAGAATGCAATTCCCTTTAGACAAGAACCCCTTCTCTTGAGCCTGTGGGGAGGTTTTCCTCTGCCACACTGGATATAGCCAGCCCTGACAAACACTTAAAGAGGATGATGGCCACAGCTTCCACGACGGACAGCGGCTCATGCGCAGCACTGTAATCTGACTGCGCCTACAGTATAGTCAGCAATTGTGTAGTTGTGACTGCCTTTTTAAAAAACTCACTCATGGGATGTGGGCAATCACTGGCCAGCTCAAAATTTGTTGCCCTTCCCTAATTGACCAGACGGCAGTTGAGAATCAACCACATCGCAGTGGGTCTGGGGCCACATCCAGGCCAGACAGGGTAAAGATGGTAGTTCCATTCCCTAAAGAACCATTGGTGAACCATACGGGCTTTAACAACAATTTCAAATTGTTTTCTTGGTCATCATTAGACCCTTAATTCCAAATTCTTTATTGAATTTCAATTTCACCATGTGCCTTGACAGGATTCAAACATTAGCTGGGTTTTTTGCAGCAATCATCTGGTGGAGCTGGTATTGATCACACAGCATATTGCGAGCAGCAGTGAGAGAAGATGTAAGGAGCCTGCAGGCTGGAAGATGTGGTGCACCTTTCCAGATTGGCAGTCTAAAGGGAATATCAACAGTAGCTGTCACAATGGGCAGCAGCTAACCTTTTTTAGTGTTCAGACCACTTATGCAATATGGTCAGCAGTAGAGGAATCATAGCTTCCTATACCACATGCTTCAATAGAAATTAGCGGGGTTGACGTCCAAATTTAGAGTGATTACACTGAGGATGAGGTACCACGATGATAATACCTCTGTGCGAGGTCTCCACATGCCCCAGTTTAGGCCTGGAGACACTGATTCATGGCAGGTCGAATTCAATTGATTCAATTAATTGATAAAACCAGCATTAAAAAATAATTCCAAAAATTAAAAGATGAATCAATTCACACAAAGGCTTCAATTACCAGTTGGGTCAGACCATTATAGGTTTGATTGGATGTTCCTCCTGGGCTCCCAGTAATGTCACCATGAAGCTCTGGTCAGTCATGATCAAAAACCATTCGGTTCACTCATGTCCTTTAGGGAAGGAAACCTGCTGTCCTTACATAGTTTGGGCTACATGTGACTCCAGACCTGCAGCAATGTTGTTGATCATTAAAAGTCCTCTGGACTAGCCTGGAAAAGGAGTGTGTTTTTTTGTACACTGCCACAGAGAGGACAACAAGGAGTGAACCAGAAGAAACTCCTGGCATTCACCCCAAGGCAGTGGAAATGACAGACCCAATTCTGACCACCTTGCCCAGTCCCCTTTATTGTTCAAAAGTTTGTGCCCAGATTAGGATTTCTATCCCACAGACTCAACTTAAAGACAATGCCCTGGACTACCATCTTTGGGTAAGGAAGGCATAGGACGAGGCAATGGTCTGGTGGTATTATCATTGGCCTTTTAAGCCACATAATGTGCTGGAGATCCAGGCTCAGATATTCCCAAGGCAGATGGCGGAATCTGAATTCAATAAAAATCTGGATTCAGAGTCTATGCTGACTATCACTCAAATGTGGATTGTCAGAAAAACCCATCTGGTTCCCCAAAAACCTTCAGGGAAGGAAACTGCCATCCTTACCTGGTCTGGCCTGCATGTGACTGTAGACCCACAGCAATGTGGTTGACTCTTAACTGCCCTCTGGGTATTTAGAGATGGGAAATAAATGCTGCCGAACATTCATACCACTAAGGAGTAATAAAAAAAAGTCCTATAACAGCGGCAGGACAAACATAGCAGAGGTGGTGGCACAAAGGTACATAGTTGGGAGGCAGCTGCCCTGGGACCCCTTAACATTGACTCTGGGCACCTTGATGTCTTGAAGCATTTGGTGAAATGTGGGTAAGGAGATCTCCGACTCATTACCACCTATCACTCCTCCAAATGTTCCCTCACCTGGTGAATTGGTGATTCCCACTGTGTGTGGTTGACATACCCCAGCCTGTTTGTTTGGTGTCTGAAAATAATCATGGAATGGTTATGGCATAGGAGGAGGCCACTCAGCCCATCGTGCCTGCACCAACTGTTCAAACGAGCACAATTCCCCAATGTCAAACTCACGCCTTTCCCCCATATCCTTTGCACACCATTTCTATTCAAATAATCATTCAGTGCTGCTCTTAAATGCCTCAACTGAACCTGCTTTGAACACATCTCCGGGCAGTGCATCCACACCCTAATTGCACAATGTGTGTAAAAGCATTTCCATAGTTTGCCCTGGATTCTTTTTCAAATCGCTTTGAATCTACACCCCTTGTGTTCTTGTCCCTTTTAAGTGTGGGAACAGATTCTCCCTATCTATTCTGTCCAGCCCACTCATGCCTTTGAAAACCTAGATTAGATCTCCTTACAGAAGTCCCAACTTCTTCAGTCTACCCTCATAAACCAACAGTTCTCATTCCCCAGAAACATTCTTTCTGATGTGTTCAGAACATTCCTACAATGTGATATCGACTGTACACACAGTACTCTAACTGAAGCCTACCAATTGACTTATACATGATCAACATCGCCTCCCTGGCCCTATTATTAAACCAAACCTTAATGCAACAAATCTTAATATTTGGGTGAATGAATTGTGAATTGAAAGTGTAGTATCGTCTTTTGGTTTCGACAGTCTGCCTCCAGACTATTATTCATACACTTCTAAACACATTTTAGGTTCAACTTGATGTTTCCTGTTGCGAATACTTTTGTGTTTCAAAGCAATAGAAACTCTCCCCCATGACTCAGGTTTGCTTGTGGATTGTTGAGCTGTAAGGCATGAGGATAATGTAAAGTTAGTGGAAAGAGAAAGGATCAGTGGGCACAGAGTGATGATACTCAGCCGAAGAACCGACGGATATACAATAAAGTAAAATAATGCTTTCGTACTCCAATGGGGTTTGGAGTGTGCCGTCTGAGAGTGTGGTAGAGGGAGGGCTGGCCGAGTCCTTGGAAAGTGAATCGGATGATTATCTGAAAAGGGAACACATGCACAGGTATGGGGAAGAGGCAGGGAAGCCGCTCTGAGTGGATTGCTCCTTCAGTGGGCTAGCACAGGTAGCTGCGGGCTGAGTAGACCCTGTATACAGCTCAGAACCATTGCATGATTCTCCTGACTGCTGCTGCTACTGAAGGCTAGAAAGGTGTGTATTTGCACTTTAAGCTTCATGATGCAAGCACACACAAGGCTACGGGCAGCTGAATGTGCAGCCACTAAAGAGCAGAGTGATGTTAATCACCGAACCTCCAGGTGCCAGAATTAGAGGAGAAGCAGAAAACTCAGAGGCTGGGGAGGTCAGAGGAGAGCCAGCAATGGTTTTGGAAACAAGCATGGAATGGGTCACTTCACAGGGAGCCAATGTAAGTCAGCGAGTGCTGGTAGATGATCCGAATACTGGCAGAGGCAGCTGAGTTTTGGATGAGCTGAGGTTGGGGATGGGCAGGTGTTGGAGGCTGTTTGGGAAGGCACTGGCTGTGTGAAGTCCAGAGGGAACTTAGGGAGGGCATTCTCAGGAGGAGGACTGAGGAAGTGATGACACCCTTGAAAGAGCAAATGCCACTTTTTACATCCAGCAGGAAGTACAGTGTAGTGACTTTGTTGGTCAATGTATTAAAGTAGGAGTCAGGATTTCACGTTATGGCTGTACAGGACATTGGTTAGGCCACTTTTGGAATACTACGTTCAATTCTGTCTCCCTGCTATAGGAAAGACGGTGTTAAACTTGAAAGGGTTCAGAAAAGATTTACAAGGACGTTGCTGGGATTGGAGGATTTGAGCTACAGAGAAAGGCTGAATTGTCTGGGGCTATTTTTCCTGGAGCATCAGAGGTTGAGGGGTGACCTTCTAGAGGTTTATAAAATCATGAGAGACATGGATTGGGCGAGTAGCTAAGGTCATTTTGCTGTGGTAGAAGAGCCCAAAACTATACAGCATAGGTTTAATGCGAGAGGGGAAAGATTTAAAAGGGACCTGAGGGCTAACATTTTCGCACAGAGGGTGGAGAGCGTTCGGAATAAGCTGCCAACGGAAGTGGTACAGGCTGGTACAATTACAACATTTGATAGGCATCTGGGTGGGTATATGAATAGGAAGGGTTAAGAGGGATACGGGCCCAATGCTGGAAAATGGGACTAGATTTATTTAGGATATCTGGTCAGCACGGACGAGTTGGACTGTCTGGCTCTATAAGGATGAGGAGTAGGATGACAACTCCAAATGTGCAGTGATTCCTCGCTGACTCCATCTCTCTTCGGGCAGGCTTGGATCAGACAAAATCTCCACGGATAGAACACTACAGGTCTTAGCCAAATGTTTGGATTTGGACTGTGTGCGCGTGGCAGGTGCTCTGCACCGCTGGCTGATGTTGGGACTGTGGCTGTGTAGCAATATTAATTCTGGCCAACATCGCAAAATGGATGGTATTGAAAATCACAAGATATGTGAACGGAAGAAAGTGAATGACGGCCATTGGTGTGAGCGACAAGGTCAAAGCAAGAGCCGTGGATCAAACCAGAACATAAAAACCAGAAGTGAAAGAAGGCCATTCAACCCTTCTAGCCTTCTCTACCATCCAATATGATGGTGGCTGATCATCCATCTCAATTCCATGTTTCCGATTTCACTCCGGTATCCTTTGAGCCCTTTAACACCAAGAACAATATCCTTCTTGAAAACATTCAATGTTTTGGCCTCAACTGCTTTCTGTGGCAGAGAATTTCACAGGCTCCTCACACATTTCTTCTCATAGAGTCGTAAAGGTCTACAAGCACAGATAAAGGCCCTTCAGCCCCTTGAGTCTATGCCGGCCAAAAAGAATCACCTAATGATTCTAATCTAGCCTACTCCAGTCTGCAATGGCCTACCCATAGACTATGTTTCCTGGTTCTGGACTCCCAGGTTATCAGTAACATCCTCCCAGCATTTAGCTTAGCTAGTCCTGTAGAATTTTAGACGGTTCTGTAAGATGATCCTTCTGACGTCCAGCAAAAACAAAGTCAAAACACAGGGCCATGGCATGGTGGCTCAGTGGTTAGCACTGCAGCCTCACAGTGCCCGGTACCGGGGTTCGATTCCAGCCTTGGTTGACTGTGTGGAGTTTGCACACTCTCCCTGTGTCTATATGTGTTCCCTCCCACAGTCCAAAGATGTGCAGGTTAGGGTGGCTTGGCTGTGCTAAATTGCCTGTAGTGTTCAGGAATATGTAGCTTGAGTAGATCAACCGTGGGAAATGCAGGGTTTGGGGATGATGCCCTTTGGAGGGTGGGTGTAAACTCTATGAACTGAATGACCTGTTGCCACACTGTAGGGATTCTATGTCGTGAGACACTGAACGAGGAAAGATACCTGCACTGAGTAAACCGTGAACTCAGCTCTCCACATTTGCATTCTTGCTCTTTCCCTCAAATACAAGAACAGTGGACTTCACCACCAAGATTTGTGGACCAGGAATGAATTCCTCCATTGCAGCTGGAAATTCCCCCCTGTGGGGGAAGAGTGCTACTGGGGATCTCCTCCTGGCAATAGGGGAGGAGCTCCTTCCTTCAGGATTCCCAACTACAGTTTGATGAGTCAGATGTCAAGCAAATCTTCAGGCATTCCGAGCAACAGGCGAGAAAAGAAACTGAAACTCTTGATTTTGCTTTTGTTTCAAGTTTAAAGGAAGAAGGGAACAGGCCCAACAGGTTCTGCAAGACAGAGAGAGAGAGAGAGAGAGAGAGACGGGTGGGGGGAAGAAATTGCGGACAGTTCTGGAAAGTTTCTTACATTTCAATATTTCCTTTCAAGCACTTGAAAGTTCTCAGGTTGGGCTGGTTGCCAGGGAAAGCCCTTCATTTGGTGACATTCTTGCTCATCTCACGGGGTTTTTAGGTTCACAAACGAGATTTGGGAATTTATTGCCCAGTCCTGATTACCAAGAGGGCAGATGAGAGGCATCCCGGTTGCTGGAGTCGACAAAGGCCGTAAGATATAGAAGCGGAATTACACCATTCGGCCCATCAAATTAGATTTGACCGTGGCTCATATGTTTCTCGATCCCATTTTCCCTGCAAGCCCTGCAAATCAGGGCGCAGTTGTACAGGGCATGGCTGAGGCCTGTCCTAGATAACTCATGCACTTCTTTCCCTTTGTTATTAAACGGGAGAAGCTTTAGCTGAGAAACAGAAGTTGCTGGAAAAGCTCAGCAGCTCCGGCAGCATCTGTGAAGAAAAAAAAAATCAAGAGTTAACGTTTTGGCTCAGCTCTGAGGAAGGTTCGCCAGACCCGAAACGTTAACTCGGATCTTTTTTTTCTTCACAGATGCTGCCGGGCCTGCTGAACTTTTCCAGCAACTTCTGTTTTTGTTCCTGATTGACAGCATCCGTAGTTCTTTCAGTTTTATTGAGGCTTTAGAAGAGATTTACCAAAATGTTGCCAGGAAGAGGGGATTTGAGGTATAAAAATAGATTGGAGAGGCTGGGACTTCTTTCACTGGAGTGAAGGAGGCTGGGGGATGGCCTTATGGAGGTTTATAAAATCATGAGGGGTGTAGAAAAGGTGAATAACAAAGTTGCTTCTTCCTAGGGTAGGGGAGTTCAGAACTAGGTATTTTTAAAGGGGGAGGAGAAAGATTTTAAAAGGACACAAGGGGCGACTATTTTCCACAGAGTGTGGTTCATTTGTGGAATGAACTGCCCATGGAAGTGGCTGACGCAGGTATAGTGGCAACATTTAAGTTTGGATAAGTTTATGAATATGAAAGGTTTGGACGGGTGCAGATCAAGCGCGGGCAGGGGGTACTAATTTAGTTTGGGCAGTTTGCTGGTCTGGACTGGTTGGGCCAAAGGGTCTGTTTCCAGGCTGTATGAGTCTGACTCTCCAACCCTTAATTCCTTACTATCCA
Source organism: Stegostoma tigrinum (assembly GCF_030684315.1). NCBI lineage: Eukaryota > Metazoa > Chordata > Chondrichthyes > Orectolobiformes > Stegostomatidae > Stegostoma > Stegostoma tigrinum. The sequence goes on along the minus strand of NC_081387.1, from coordinate 18,845,431 downwards.
TAGAACATAGAACAATACAGCGCAGAACAGGCCCTTCGGCCCTCTGTCTCTCTCGGTCTTAAATATTCTCAATGACCTGGCCTCCACAGCAATGGGTTCCACAGATCCATGTAGGCGAGAACAGGTAGGGACAGCAATTTCCTTCCCTAAAGGACATCAGTGATCTAGGCACGTTTTCCTCAAAAATCAGCAACAGTTCCTTGGTTATCAGATTCTTAATCTTCAGTCAGATTTTCCTTGAATTCAAGTCCCACCACAGTGGGATTTCAATCCAGAATCCCACAAACATTACTAGGTTCTCTGGGTTAGTAACCTAGAGGTGATACTGTTAGCCCAATCGCTGCTTCCCGAATAAATTATGGTGTGCAGAATCACAGAGCATAGAACAAGGAAATTTGGCCCATCACCTCGGTGCTGGCCACATGGCAGATCCCTCTAGTTAGTCCCATATCCAGAACTTCTCTTCGTTCCGATCAGAAATAAGTCCACATGCAGCAGCTAAATGTGGTTCAGTGCAATTTATCCCTGTGGGGTTGTTAATTGTCCAAATTTCTACCCTTAAAATCGACGCGAAACGTACCTGCTTCCACGCCGGGAGTAACTTAGAATATAAAGCTCCCAGCCTGTCCACATGAAACGCATTCAGAAATAAGACTCCCTCTCTCAATGGACCATCCCAGTCAGCTACAGCATGGGTCACACAAAGATGGTGACCACCCCACTAGCCCATACTCCCCCACTGTCCCCCAGGGTGGTCCGTGAATCTGTGCCACAGCGCTAAACATCGCACTCAGAGCAGCGAGGCTTCGTGCTTGTCTAGTTCTTCCTTCTCATTCAGGCGTCTCCACCAGCGAGTGTTGCCCATCCCTAATTGCCCCCTGAGAAAGTGGCGGTGTGCCACCTTTTCAGAATCACTTGCGGCAGTTTCTCACCAGCGAGTAGATAGGTCATTGTGGTGGGACCGGAGTCACTTGTAATCCAGACCTAGGTAGGACGGCAGCTTTCCTGCCCCGATGGACAGCGATGAGCCAGATGGCTTTTCAACCGACAGCAATTTCCTGCCCATCACTGGGTAGGTTCATAGAGGTATACAGCACAGAACTAAGGCCCTTTGGCCCATCGAGACTGTCCCTGTCAGAAAGACGGAGTTTACTATTCTAATCCCATTTATCTTAAGTGAATTTAAATTCCGCCAACCACAATGGGGAGTTGAGAGTTGGGTGGGGGGGGGGGGGGCGTGGGGTGAGGGTACAGTCTTGAACCAACGTCTCTGGACTATCTTGGTCTCTGGGTCCCTTAGCCCAGTGGCATTGCCATGCGGCATCTTCCTGATGTGGTCATTTCAGAGTGCGGTCTGTGTTGGCCATTTCCAACAGCTGAGAATGAACCACAAATTGCAAACACCAGTTTGGACCCAGTGGAAGGAGAGAGTTCTCCAGACAGTATGTCAAACCGTCAGGAGAGAGAGAGAGCTGCCCTCAGCCTAGAACATCCGTTGTCTATCTTTTGTGAATGTCACATCGGTTTCTATTTGTCTCTAATCTGCAAGCAGACTGTGTTGATGTGCAAAGGCTCTGGAGCTGGGTGGTGTTACAATACTGTCGGAATTTCCCTCTGGTGTTCCGAGTTCTTAAATGAAAACGAAGCGACTGTCGTCAGAAGCAACGGAACGAGGAACTGGTCGCTAGAAACCACAGTCGCTGATCATTTACAAACAGACTGCAACTGAGCAAGGGAGGGAGACTTTAAAAAAAAGATAGAATCTGAGATAACAAGGTGTGGAGCTGGGTGAACACAGCAGGCCGGGCAACATCGGAGGAGGCGGGAAGCTGACGTTTCGGGTCTGGACCCTTCTTCAGAAATGAGATAGAAACTGATGGCCAGGGAGATAGGTACCAGCTAAGCAAGCAAAGAGCGTAGTGTACTGGTAAAGTGGTACCGTGCGTAGAGGATAAAAGAAACTGTGTGAAAACAGAGAGACAGTGTTAACACACAGACAAATGAGTAGAGGGGGAAACGGGGAGAGGAAAGAGAGGGAATCAGTTAGAGAGACAAAGTGATAACAGATAAATGAAGAGAGGTAGAATTGGGGAGAGGAAAGATAGAGAGAATGAGTTAGAGAGAGAGTGATAACACAGATAAACGAATAGAGGTAGAAACGGGGAGAGGAGAGACAGAAGATCAGTTACAGAGAGTGTGATAACACACGGACAGATCAGTAGAGGTAGAAACGGAGTGAGGAGAGACAGAAGATCAGTTACAGAGAGTGTGATAACACACGGACAGATCAGTAGAGGTAGAAACAGAGTGAAGAGAGACAGAATCAGTTACAGAGAGTGTGATAACACACGGACAGATCAGTAGAGGTAGAAACAGAGTGAGGAGAGACAGAATCAGTTACAGAGCGTGTGATAACACACGGACAGATCAGTAGAGGTAGAAACGGGGTGAAGAGAGACAGAATCAGTTACAGAGCGTGTGATAACACACGGACAGATCAGTAGAGGTAGAAACAGGGTGAGGAGAGACAGAATCAGTTACAGAGAGTGTGATAACACACGGACAGATCAGTAGAGGTAGAAACAGAGTGAGGAGAGACAGAATCAGTTACAGAGCGTGTGATAACACACGGGCAGATCAGTAGAGGTAGAAACGGGGAGAGGAGAGACAGAATCAGTTACAGAGAGTGTGATAACACACGGGCAGATCAGTAGAGGTAGAAACAGGGTGAAGAGAGAGAGAATCAGTTACAGAGAGTGTGATAACACACGGACAGATCAGTAGAGGTAGAAACAGGGTGAGGAGAGACAGAATCAGTTACAGAGAGTGTGATAACACACGGACAGATCAGTAGAGGTAGAAACAGGGTGAAGAGAGAGAGAGTCAGTGGCTGAGTGTGCAAGACGAGAGGAAGTGATGGCCGACAGTAGAGGTAAGGCTGCCCAGCGACGACCAAAGGCGGCCGATGACCTGAGCACTGACCTCAGCTGCTCCATCTGCCTCGACTTCTTCTCCGACCCGGTGAGCCTGAGATGCGGCCACAATTTCTGCAGGGAGTGCATCCAGCACGCCTGGCCTCAGACGGCACACGCCTGCGGTGGGATCTCCTGTCCCCAGTGCCGGCAGCGATGTAACAGCCTGGATGTGAACAGCAACCGGCTGCTGGCCAGCATCGTGGACAGCTTCAGGAGGCTGTGGAAGCCGAATCGAGCCTCCACGCCTCCTCTCAAGTGCCGGCTCCACCAGCGGGAGCTCGATTTCTTCTGCTCCGACGACCTGCAACTTGTCTGCCAGGTTTGTTGGAGGTCCGAAGAGCACAGGAACCACAGCCGCACCACCATCTGCGAAGCTTACAAACTCTGCAAGGTAGGAATGCCAAGAGACACGTTTTCTTTTTTTTCTTTCTGTATATAGACCGGGCAAGTCTCTCTCAACGAGGCAAGGTCGAGAGAGCTCGGGATAGAAGGGACTGCAGATGCTGGAGAATCTGAGATAACAAGGTGTAGGGTCACCGGACCCGAAACGTTAACTCTTGTTTTTTTTCTCCTTCACGGATGCTGCCAGACCCGCTGAGCTTTTCCAGCAACTTTGTTTTTGTTATAACAAGGTGTAGAGCTGGGTGAACCCAGCAGGCGCGGCAGCATCAGGGGAGCAGGAAGGCTGGCGTTTCGGGCCTGGACCCTTTTTTCAGAAAAATCATCCTGCTCTGCACCTTGTTATCTTGAGCGAGCTCGGGCTTTTCTCTTTCAAGCGATAAAGGATGAGAGGTGACTTGATAGAGGTCTACAAAATGGTCAGAGGTATAGATAGAGTGGCCAGCCAGAGACTTTTTCCGAGGGTGGTGGCAGCTATTATGAGGGGGCATAGTCTTAAAGTGAGTGGAGGTAGATATAGGAGAGACATCAGAGGTAGGTTCTTTACTCAGAGAGTGGTAGCAGCGTGGAAGACATCGCCAGAGAGGGTAGTGGAGTTGTCCTCATTCGGTGTATTTAAGTGGCTATCAGGCAGGCAAATGGATGCTAGTATAAGGTAGGGGTGGAGGTTAGATAGACCTTAGATTTAGGGCAAAAGTTTGGCACAACATTGTGGGCCAAAGGGCCTGTACTGTTCTATGTTCTCTGTGTAAGTCAAACCAGTAACAATGCTGTACAGGAATCTGTATGGGATGTTTTTCTGAATCAACTCATTGAAGAAACCCAATGAGAGAACAAACCATGCTAGACTGAAAAAGTAATGTGCAATGAGAAAACAACAAGGGTGCAGAGGAGATTTATGAGGATGCTGCCTGGAGTGGGGGTGCTGGGCAAGTTTTATGATGAAAGTTTGAGGGCGCTAGGGCTTTTCTCATTGGAGCCAAGAAGGATGAGAAGTGACTTGATAGAGGTGTACAAGATGATGAGAGGCATAGATATAGTGGGTGGTCAGAGACTTTTTCCCAGGGCAGAAATGACTATCACGAGGGGGCATAATTTTAAGGTGATTGGAGGAAGATATAGGGAGATGTCAGAGGTAGGTTCTTCACACAGAGAGTGGTGGGCGTGTGGAATGCTCTGCTGGCAGTGTTATAGGAGTCAGATACATTAGGGACATTCAAGCGACTCTTGGATAGGCACATGGATGATAGTAAAATGTAGTGTAGTTTGATCTTAAAGTAGGGTAAGAGGTTGGCACAAAATTGTGGGCTGTAGGGCCTGTACTGTTCTATGTTCTCATAAAACAGGAAACAGGCCCTTTTGCCCCAACAAAGTCCACATAGACCCTCAGAGCACCCCACCCAGACTCATCCCCGTAATCTACAAGTCCCTGAAAACTATGGGCAATTTAGCCTGGCCAATCCACCTAACCTGCACATCTTTGGACTGTGAGAGGAAACAGGAGCACCCAGAGGAAGCTCACGCAGACACAGGGAGGATGTGCAAACTCCACACAGACAGTCATCCTGTGGTGGAATTGAGCACAGGTCCCTGGTGCAGTGAGGCAGCGGTGCTAACCACTGAGCCACTGTACCATTATATTCTATGTCTTAACAACTATCAATCTGGCTTTGGGAGGCCCCTTGGGGAAGAGTGATCATAAAATGACAGCATTCTTCATGAAGATGGCAAGTGATATAGTTCATTCTGAGATTAGGGCCTTGAATCTAAATAGAGGATGCTATGTTGGTAAGAGGTGGGAGCTGGCTGTGATAGTTTGGCAAATTTTACTTAAAGGGATGACAGTCTACAGAAAATGGCACACATTTAGAGGAACTGCAGCAGTTGTTCATTCCTGTCTGGCACAAAAATAAAACAGGGAATGTGGCATGACATTGGTTGACAAGGGAAATTAGGGATATCATTAGATTCAAGGAATATAAGGCATACAAATTGGCCTAAAGCAAAAGACAGCAGATCTGAGGATTGGGAGCTGTTTAGATTACAACAAAGGAGTGCAAAGGGATTGATTAGTTGGGCGTGGGGGGTTTGAGGGAGAAGCATACAAGAGTAACTTGGCAGGGAACATACAAACCAACAGTTAATAATTCTACAGATATGTGAAGAGCAAAGGATTAGTGAAGACAAATTGGGGTACCTTTCAATCAGAAACAGGGGAAGTTATAATGGGGAACAAAGACAATTAAATGCATATTTTACATGTCTTCACAAAGGAGGACGCAAATAGTTATTCAAAACTATGGGGGAACACACTGTCTAGTGAGAGAGAGAACATAGAACAGTACTATTGTATGGAAATGGTGTTGAGAATATCAATGGGATTAAATATTGACAAATCCCCAGGGCCTGATGATCTACCTCCCAGACTACTTGACGGAGTGGCCCTAGAAGTAATGGGGGCATTGGCGGTCATCTTTAAAGATGTGTGGAAACAAACCCTTTGGCCCAACAAGTCCACACTGAACCTCAGAGCATCTCACCCAGACACATCCCATCCACACATAAGGCAATTTAGCATGAACAATCCACCTAGCCTGCACATCTTTGGACTGTGGGAGGAAACCCAATCATCCCCACACACAGATACAAGGAGAATGTGCAAACTCCGTAGAGGCAGTTGCCTGAGGGTGGAATCAAACCCAGGTCCCTGGTGCTGTGAGGCAGCAGCACTAACCTCTGAGCCACCATGCTGACCTACAATTTCTATGAATTGGAGAGTAGCTGATGTAATCTTACTACTTAGAAAATGGCGGTAGAGAGAAAACCACAGAAAAGGAAAGAGCTAGAGTCAATTATAAAAGATTTGATAGCAGAGTACTTGGAAAACAGTGACAGGTTGGGACAGAGTCAACATGGATTTACAAGAGGGAAATCATGGTTAACAAATGTACTAGAATTCTTTCACGATGTGACCAGTAGAGCTGATAAACAGAAGCCAGTGGATGTGGTTTATTTGAACTTTCAGAAGGCTTTCGATAAGGTTCCATCTATGTGTAAATAATTTCGGTGAGAGAACTAAATGTAATATCTCCCAAGTTTGAAGATGGCTCAAGCTGGGTCAGATGTTGACCTGTGGAAACAATGTAGAGATGTTTCAGTGTGATTTGGACAAATTAAGCAAATGCGGAATTGCATGGCAGATACACAATAAAGTGAATACTTATGCGGTTATCCACTTTAGTAGCAAAAACACGAAGGCAGATTATTATCTGAATGGCAATAAATTGGGAAAGGGGACGTGCAATGAGGCATGGGTGTCCTTGTACACCTGTCACCAAAAGTGAACATTGCAGGTGCAGCAGGAAGTGAAGAAGGCAAAAAAAGAAGACAAGTGATGAAGGAGGATACAAGTACCCAGGCAGGGATGTCTAGTTGTTGTTTACATGGTCTTGGTGAGATCACACCTGGAATACTGTGTGCAGTTTTGGCTCCCTTATCTGAGGAGGAATGTTCTGGCAATGGAGGGAATGGTGAGACTGAAGTATGAAGAGAGGCTGGATTGGTTAGAACTATATTACCGGAGTTTAGAAGATTGAGGTGGATCTCATAGAAACTTACAAAATTCTGACAGGACTAGACAAGGTAAATCAGGAAAGATGTTGCCAGTGACTGGGAAATCTGGAACTTGGGGTCACAGTCAAACGGTATGGGGTTAGCCATTGAGGACTGAGTTGAGGAGAGAATGGTGAGCCTCTGGAATTCTCTGCCGCAGAAGGCGGTTGAGGCCAAACCATTGAAGATATTCAAGAAGGGCTTAGATATAGTTCTTAGGGCTAAAGGGCTCAAGGGGCATGAGGTGATAATGGGAACAGGGCACGGATTTGGATCAAATTTAATCGAATTGAATGGTGGAGGTGCTGAATGGCCTACTCCTGATCTTGTTTCCAGGCCCGTCCCTCAGCAACCTCCTGCCCATCTGCCATGCCCACCCCAATAAGAGAGATGCCTCAACAAGGGGCTGGGGGCAGTGGTTTGTACCTGTTTTGATGGGTCAGAGACCTTGCCCAAGTGGTCACTCTTCAGGCAAGCCACTGGGGCAGCAGGCAATGGCAAAATCACAACAGCCCTCCTCCCTTGGCCTGGGACAGGGTGGAAAATTGTCGGGTTTCTGCCCGTCCTGTGCCAGGCAAAGCTGGCATTCTGAACGCAGCACCCACAGGCCCTGGGCTCCGAGGGCCATGTGAGTTTGGAGCTTCACTGCACAAAACAGCTGGAGCAGCAGTGAGGGAGTGCTACTACAAGAGACACACTCTAAAAAGGCCAGACAGCTTGGATACCCAAGCTGCCCTCCGATAAAGGGGAGGTAAAATGGCGAGTAAGGCATGGGAGCTACAGGGCGTGGGTGATGGGCAGAGGTGACTTTCAGTATCTGTGGAATTATCAAGGGGAGAGAGGATAGCCTTCAACAAGAAATGGAGGGATGAAGCAGAGAAGAGAGAAGGGAATCATCATGTGGATTACAAATGTTGGACTGGACATTCTTGAAGGAGTAGGATTGCACAGAGCTTCTGACTGGTCCTTTAAGAGCTCTGTGTTAGCTTAAAATGAAGCTTTGAATGAGACTGAGTGAGTTGGTGATACTGATAAACAGACATTTTATTCTCTCCAACACATCAAGTTCAAGTCAATTCAACTCCTGCGGGAGAAACTGAAAGAATATCGTGAGGCCCAGGCAGAAAATGGACTGAAGATCTCCAAAACCCTGGTGAGATTTTACATGTGAAACTGCAGGCGAGGGCTTGGATGATGAAACTGTGGTATTCGTTGGGAGTGTGGGCGGCTCAGTGTGTGGGGGGAATGTGAAGAGGCACATTTGCTTTACAACCCCTTGGCTTGATGATCAGTTTTTTCAAAACCCACAGGCTCGTGCGATATCTAATTGACCATGTCATAGAATCCCGACAGTGCAGGCAGAGGCCATTCAGCCCATCGCATCTGCAGCGACCCCCGAAGAACACCCTACCCATCACCCTACCCTTGCAACCCCTCTTAGCCTGCACTTACTGGACACTACGGGACAAATTTCATCATGGATAATCCACCCTAATATGCACATCTTTCAACTGTTGGAGGAAACCAGAGTACACAGAGGAAACCCACACAGACAGAGGCAGAGAGCAGATTTAGCAACTTGAGTCCAGTGACTCTTTTTCACCTGACATTATCACATGTCATTACTGGACTTGCTGTCTCTCCAGAGATGCTGAAGGACCTGCTGAGTTTTTCCAGCGGTTTCCGGTTTTGTACCTGGTTTCCAATATCCACTAATCACTGTTAGCTCTTCAGTTTTGAAGCAGAGTTATCTTGGATTGAAAATGTTGTCTCTGTTATTGACTCTGTTTTGTTTTTCTCTCTCTGCAGATGCCCCCCTGGCCTGCTGAGTTTCTCCAGTGTTTCTCTGTTTCGCATTCCGATTGTTTATCATTTTAAAATTCTTTCACAGGATGTGAGCATCACCTGTTGCCCATATCTAATGGCCCTTAAAGTGATTGACTCTTTAGAGTATTCAGAGGCAACCACATTGCAGTTGGTCTGGAGTCACGTGTAAGGATAGAAGATTTCCCCTTTCCCCAAAGGACATTGTGAGCCATATTATGCTATGACAAATATGGACAGCAACTATGTCATTATCAGGAAGCTGGCTTTGCAATTCCAGTTTTTTGGTCTTTGGAAGTTGATCAAATTCAGTCCCGACTATTTGCCACAGTGGGACTTGATCCCAGGCCCATAGAGCATTAGGCTGCATTGCTGGCCTCATGACATCACCTTGATGCCACCACCTCACCTTAAGGGCTTTATTGCTGCATTTGATCATGAATGTACTTTATTGTGGGTAATCAATCCAAGTTACCTTTACTTTGGCTACTTATCAAGAAATCTCACAGATAATCAAACACTGAAACAATGATTTAAATATAAACTGAAAGAGCTGCGGATGCTGTAAATCAGGAACAAAAACAAAGTTTTTGGAAAAGCTCAGCAGGTCTGGCAGCACCTGTGAAGGAAAAAACAGAGTTAACGTTTCGGGTCTGGTGACCAGTTTTGAGGAAGGGTCACTGTACCTGAAACATTAACTGTGTTTTTACCTTCGCAGATGCTGTCAAATCTGCTGAGCTTTTCCAGCAACTTTGTTTGCGTTGAACAATGATTGAAACTTTATTACAAGTATCAGTCAAAAGAAGACCCAATAAGTAAGCAAGTCAAACTTCGCAACTCGACTTGGCCATTGTCTGATTAATGATGGAATTTAGCTAAGATTCCAGCCAACAGTATCTGTCTCTGAACTTCCAGGTTCAATCCTTATGCAGTTGTTCTTCGAAGGCCCGCTGCTGAATTGTTCTGGTGTTGCATTCTTGAACAGATTTTCTCTCTTTCAAGTTTGTGGTGTGATGTTATTGCTGATGCATTAATTTTTTTTCAACTCCAACATTGGTTAGATTTCTGGAGATCTCAAGTCTGCAGCTTTCCTTTTTATCAGAAGTAGCTCCCCTGTTCCTTATTGCATCAGGGTTAGCTGTCTGTTTAAAACACAGCTTTTCCTGCAATGAGCCCCTTTACTTCAGGACATTCCTTCTGCAAGCAGACTTAATTGCCGTTTTGTCACAAGGCTGCAGATTAACCAACAGTGTGATGTCCTCTCTCCCAGGAAACGGCTTGTATATGTTGCTTCTCCGCAGAGTTGGTAAATTTGCACGTTGCTTCTAATTTTTTTTTGACATCTTTTCATTGTCCCTTTTTTCTCGGGAAATAGTTCATTCCAGAAGGATGTTTTTATGACTGTCAATCCCTCAAACAGTTACTGAAGTTCTGAAGTTTACATTGTCTCAACTTAGATTGATATAGCACTTCAGATGCCAGGACAAGCTGAGAAACTGTGCAACCGGCAAAATGCTTTAGAAGCGGCAACTCCACCGTCGCGTAGAAAACGTGACTGGAAATTTGGACACAGCGCGATCCCACAAAGGTGGTGGTCAACCATACCACGATGATTGGCAGTTGACTGCCATGTGGGGAGGACGGGGACGCGTCTGGTGGCTGGCGCCTGTATGCTAACAATGACCTCTGGTTCCAGGAATGGATGAACCTCCTGCAGGACCAGATCACGGCTGAGTTTGCGGAACTTCGGCAGTTCCTGCAGCAGCAACAGCGAGCTGTCACCCAGAGGCTGAGAGATGCCGGGGTCTCTGCCATCGATCAGCTGGTGGAAAACATGGAGCTGATCTCTGACCGCTGTGACCTCATCGAGGAAGCCCTCGAAGACATACAGTCAATGCGGAACAAGACACAGCTTCTGACGGTAAGACCAGCCTCGGGCTAAGTAACAACCAGCAGAATCTGACATGCTTTGTTGCTTGAATAACAGCTGAGGGTGCTGCCTTTATTGTTACATGGGGTCTGGCTATCACGGACAAGATCAGTGTACAGTCCTCATCCCTAATTACCCTTGAGCTAGCTATTTCGGGGGGCAGTTAAGAGTCAACCATAGGTCTGGAGTCACATGTAAGCAAGACCAGGTAGAAATTTTTCTAAAGATTCGTTTTTGGAATGACAGCATCGCTAGCTAGGCTAGCACTTGTTGCCCATCTTCAGTTGTTCAGAGGTCAGTTAAGAGTCAAACACATTGCTGAGGGCCTGTAGTCACATGTCACACAGACCAGGTAAGGATGGCATATTTCCTTCCCTGAAGGGCATTAGTGAACCAGATGGATTCATGGTTATTACTTAAACTCTTGATTCCGCATTTGTTTTTCTTAAACATTGAATTTAAATTCCACCATTTGCCACAACGGGATTTGAACCCAGGTCCCTAAAACCTGACTGGGGTTCTCGGCTAACTCACCAGTGATAATACCACTAGGTCATTGCCTGGCCAAAAGCACAATCGCTTTTTGTTTGGCAGAGCGTGGCAATGACGCTGATTGGTGGTTGAGGCGAAGATTTGCATTGGTCCAGTCACCACCACCAAGCAGGGGTTTGTGAAGGAAGTGTTGAACAGTGTTTACGACTGCATGGAAAATTATGAGAAAAGAGATGGGAAAGGAGAACCCAGGCGGGGTTATTAAAGTCTCCAACATAGACGCAAATAGGACAGAGTGTTTGGAAATCAAACTTCAAGCACATGGGATTAACAAATGGTAATAAGAAGAGGGATACTTAATGCAGGAATGATGGTATTATATCTGAATGCACACAGTGTAAGATAGAAGGTAAATGAGCTTGTGGCACAGATAGAAATTGGCAGAAAAGATGTGGTGGGCTTCTTGGAGACATTGCTGCAAGGAGATTAGGATTGGGAGCTGAATATCCAAGGATGTACATCTCATCCAAAAGTTAGGCAGGTGGGCAGAGGGTGTGGGGTTGCTTTATTAGTTAGAAATGAAATTAAATCCATAATAAGAAACAAAATAGAGTCACATGGTTTAGAATCTGTGTGGAGAGGGTTGAGGAACTGCAGTGGTGAAAGAACCAAATTTGGAATTATGTACAGGCCTCCAAACAGAAGTCATGAGCTGGGGTGTAAGATACACCAGGAGTTAGAAGAGGGTGTAAGAAAGGTAAAGTTACGGTGATCGGGGGGGATTTAAATATGCAGGTGGACTGGGAAAATCAGGTTGGTAGTGGATTGCAAGAAAAGGAATTTGTGGAATGTCTGCGAGATGGCTTTTTGAAGCAGTGTGTGTTGTAGCCCAGTACAGAATAGGAAATACTGGATTTAGTGATGTGCAATGAGGCAGACTTGATAAGAGAGCTTAAGAGAAAGGAACCCTTAGAAGGCAGTGGTCATAATGTGATTGAAGTTACTCTGCAACTTGAGAGGGAGAAGATAGAATTAGAGGTAATGGTATTACAGCTGAATAAAGGCAAGTACAGAGGCATGAGGGAGGAGCTGGGCAGAATTGACTGGGAGAGGAGCCTGGCAGGTAAGACAGTGGAACGGCAATGGCAGGAGTTTCTAGGAGTAATTCAGGAGACACAGCAAAAATTCATCCCTAAGAGAAAGAAGCGTGATACAGGGATGATGAGGATGATGTCAAGGTAAGCTTACAGATTGAGTCAGTGGTTAGGACAGCAAATGAAACTTTGGCATTTATTTTGAGAAGACTTGAATGTAAAAGCTGATGTACTTCTGAGGCTCTATAAGGCTCTGGTCAGGCCACATTTGGAATGTTGTGCATAGTTTTGGGCCCCATATCCCAGGAAAGATATACTGGCCCTGGAGTGGGTTCAGAGAAGGTTCACGAAAATGATCCCAGGAATGAAAATATGAGGAACATTTGAGACTCTGGGTCTATACTTGATGGAGTTCAGATGGTTGAGGGGTGATCTTTTTGAAACTTACAGAATACTGAATGGCCTAGACAGAGTGGAAGTAGGGAAGGTGTTTTTATTGGTAAGAGAGACTAGCACCTGAAGATATAGCCTTAGAGTAAAGGGAAGATGTTTTGGAATGGAGATAAGGAAAAACTTCTTCAGCCATGGAATTCACTACCACAGAAAGCAGTGGAGGCCAGGTCATTGAGTATATTTAAGACAGAGATAGTTACGTTCTTGATTGTCAAGGGGATCAAGGGTTATGGGGAGAAAGCAGAAGAATGAGATTAAGAAACGTATCAGCCATGATTGAATTGTGCAGCAGACTTGATGGGCTGAATGGCCTAATTTCTGCTCCTATGTCTTATGGTCATCTTTAGATCATGCTAATGAAGCAATTTATAGCCAATGCCTTTAGACTGCTATTCTTTGGGATGAAGGCTTATCGAGAACAGCTAAACAATTTGGGCTTTTATTCATTAGAGTTTCAAAGAATGATCTTATTGAAACAAACAAAATTGTTAAGCCCGAAAGGGCTTGAATCTTGAAAGAGGGAACACAGTTACAGAATAAGGACAACACTCATTTATGGCTGAGATGGCAAGGAATTTCCTCCCGGAGGCTGGTGAAGGTTGTCTGGAATTCTCTATCCCAGTGAGTTATGTAGGTGAGACTAAAATGATTTAAAGAAGAGGAAGAAAGATTTTTGAAACATTGGGGAATTCAGGGTTATGAGGAGCTGGCGCAAAAGTGGAGCTGAGGCCTGGGGCAGAACCATCATGATCTTGTCAAATGACAGGACAGGATTGAGGAACTGAATGGTCTCCTCCTACTCCTATTTCTTATGTCCTTAGATGACCTGGACGCTCTATGTATGACTTGAAGCCCACAGCAATGAGGTCAACTCTTAACTTTCCTAAAGAGCACAACTTGTACAGTAGATGCTGGCCTAACTAGTGTAACTCATGTCCTTTGAATGAACAAGAAAAAAAAATGAAAATCAACGATTCTTTCCAGATTTAATTTAATCAAATTTACATTTCTACCAATGAGCCTGATACATAGGATTCTGGACTGCATGACTCGGTGTACATAATGTAAGGAAGCTAATGCTAAACTATGAGAAATCGCTGTTTCGGATCATTCACTACGACAGACAGACTGCTCTCTGTTAGAGGATGGTCCGTGGTGTTGGGGTGAGTTGTTAGGATCCAGACAGCCTGACATTCAGGGGACAGTTAGGCTCAAATCCCACCATGGGACGTGAGGAAATTTAAATCCCAGCAATGGAACAAATCTGGTTGAAAAGCTGGCCTTAGCGAGCAGGAATTAAGAAAACCACCAGATTGTTACGAAAAGCTCATCTGGTTCATTTGTTTTGTTCAGGAGAGGGAAATCTATCTGACACATGACAACACAATGCTTGACTTTTCACCGCCCTCTGACAGGGCTAAATGTATGGCTGGAGGAGTAAGCCTGAGCTAGCCAGTGAGACTTGCATGCCTCCTCTGTTCTCCCTCTCTGCTGACCTTTCCCTGGACAATTATTGATTTAGAGACTGACACGAGTCTGCTTCCAACTGCTGCTCAGGCAGTGCTTTCCAGATCGTAACAAATAAATTGCTTCCCCATCCCTCTCCCTGCTTTCTTTTGTCTTAAATTTGTACCTTTTGGAAGGCAGGCCAATAGAGGTAATTTATCCTCATCTAGCCTGAACCGTCCATGTTAATTCAAACTCCCCTTTCCCCCTCCGGTGGAGGGAGGGTATGCTGGTTAGAGTGTTGTCCCTACTCTTTGCAATTAACTGAAGTCGAACAACCATGGTTTGATCCCAAAAGCCTGGTCCTCTCATACACTTGGGCACAACATGGTGTCAATTAGAATTTAATCTTTTTGACAAAAAAACGGAGTTAAAAGCAAGCCTAAAGGTGACCATATTCATTTATTATAAAAAAAGATGCTTGGTTTGCTAATTCTCTTCAAGGGATGAAATCTGGTTTCTGGTGCAGTGTCCAGAAAAAGACGAGGCATCAGGTCCCTGCATGGTTTTGTACTTCAGGCTTTGGTTTGTAAAGACCCCAGCATCTATTGGTTTAACAGTTGCATCAGTTAGTAACTGCCCCTTCACGCAGTTTTGTATCTGATTATGTGCGCCACCTGTCCTGGGAGGGTCTGACTGGGACAGTGTGGAAGAAGATTTCCTCTACATCTAACCCTGTGCTCTCCTGTCCTGGGTGTGTTTGCTGTGAACAGTGTAAAGGCAGTTTTTACTCTGTGTCTAACCCTGTGCTAACCCTGTCCTGGGAATGTTTGATAGGAGTGTCATAGAGGAACATTTATTTTCATATATAAAAGAGTAGAGGAACATTGCTCCTTCTCTAACATCATGCTGTATTTGCCCTGGAAGTATCTGAAAAGGCAGTGTAGAGAAACCTTTACATTGCATCCAACCTTCTGCTGTCCCTGTCCTGGCAAGTTTAATAGTCATAGTGTAGAAGGAGCTTTAATCTGTAACTAACCTTGTGCTGTACATGCACTGGGAGTGTTGGCTGGAGTTAGTTTAGAGGGAGCTTTACAATGTGTCTAACCCAGAGCTGCCCATCTCCTGGAAGTGTTTGTTGGGTATAGTGTAGAGAGATCTTCACTCTGTATCTAACCCTGTGCTGTCCTTATCCTGCAAGTGTTTGTTGGGTACAGTGTAGAGAGATCTTCACTCTGTATCTAACCCTGTGCTGTCCTTATCCTGGGAATGTTTGTTGGGGACAGTGTAGAGAGATCTTCACTCTGTATCTAACCCTGTGCTGTCCTTATCCTGGGAGTGTTTGATGGGGACAGTGTAGAGAGAGCTTCACTCTGTATCTAACCCTGTGCTGTCCATCTCCTGGAAGTGTTTGATGGGTACAATGTAGAGAGACCTTCACTCTGTATCTAACCCTGTGCTGTCCTTGTCCTGGGAATGTTTGATGGCGACAGTGTGGAGGGAGTTTTTGCTGTATCTAACCCTGTGCTGTCCCTGTTCTGGGGATATTCAATGGGGACCAGATTAAGCAGTTCCTTGGCTCAATATTTGGATGAGTTTGAGCACTGGACTGGCTTCCAAGCATGACCGATTTGGGGCACGTGGTGTGAACTACCTTTGTGGTTTGTGCTACTTAGCAACGCCCTTGAGCAAGATGATACCTACACAGCCCACAGGGGATGTGAAACCGCGGGGTGAGCTAATCATTGTTTGAGACACTATGGTTAGAAAAAGCAGGCTGTATCATGCAGCAGCAGCAGCCGCACAGCGTTAAAGCTGCATGGGGTTTGAGTTCTGAAGCCTTACATGTTGCTTGTGGTTAAACTCAGCAATTGAGTGAGATGGGGTGGGCCGAGCATTGTTGTGCAGTGGGAAGCAGACAGAGCGCTGGGCAGGATTTCAACACTTGGCCGCCCATTACAGACCACACTTGACAATTCCCTTTCAGGGTTTGTTTACTCTGATGTGCAGGCAAGCTGGATTTATGCTAACATTCCAGCCCAAGGAATGTGAGAATTCAATGTCATCGATACACCTCCCCAGGCCTTGGCTTAGGTCAATTGAATGAAAACCATTTTGGGGCAAAACAGGATACCAGCAATTTTGACATCATTTTCTGCCCTTCCATATTATTTCAAATGATTGGAATTTCCAGTGCAATTTCCTAATGCATTTTAAATCTATATTTACATGTTTCAATTTGGTTAGCACTCTTTTATTTAAATGACTTGTATCGATTCAGTGCTTTATTCAGAGTAAAACATCACAACTCCCATTGCGGGAAGTGAATATCAGTCAATTTGACCTGCTGTGTTTGGCAACACAGGTGAGAGAGGTCAAAGAGGTATGTTTTAAGGAATTTCCAGAAGCAGGACCAAGAGACAAGGAGGATTTCCTGAGGTTAGGCAGTGGTACGGTGATGGAATTCAGGAATGGCCCAGGAGGCCAGCATTTGGAGGAGCAGAGAGATCCCAAATGGGCTGGCAGGCTGGAGAAGCCTTCTTGATACATCGGGTTTTTAGCTGAGATCTTTACAGAGGGAGCTTGCTACGTCAGTTAAATGTTACAGTCATAGAGGTGTACGGCAGAGAAAACCCCTTCAGCCCATCGAGAAAGCCTCTTCGGCCCATCCAAAAAGGCCTTTCAGCCCACTGAGAAAGTCTTTACAGCCCAGTCGAAGTTGCCCCAAAAGGATAGGTTGGACTGGCTGGGCTACTTTGAGCTGGAATTTTGAGAAGCGAGGGGTTAATTGATTGTAGTGTGTCAGATCTGCACAAAGTGGCCATGGGAAAGATGATTGTTCTGGTGGGTCATTCCTGAGCAGGGAAGGGTGGGGTGGAGGTTATGTGATAAAATTAGAGATCATCCTTTCTAAACCAAGAATAAAGATAATTCATTATTTTTTTGTTACCTTGTCAGAGGTCTGAACAAGTTTGGAACTCTCTGCCCAGATGGACTCCACAGGTGAATTCCTGTGGGCCGAGGAGAACCCTAAGGGTATGATGGATTGTTGGGAGTGCGGGATTCAAAGCACAAACAGATTACACCTTGTGGAATGGCAGAGCAGGGTTGAAGGGCCGAATGGTCGACTTCGGGTCCTAAAATGTAAGACATGAACTATCTAAAGGTGACTGCAATATGTTCCTGGCCTTATTTGGGCTTGGCGACAAACTACACATTCAGTCACGGCGATTGTGATCCTGTGACCTGTTAACAGAAGCTTCATTCACTCCCAGTGAACTGTCTGTCTCATTGACAGGACAGATCATCAGCTTGAAGAAATGATCATGTACAAGTGACTATTTACTTAACAAAAGACACCCTCTGCTGACCTGAGTGAGAACTGCGATAATGAAATGTCGAGCTGGATGAACACAGCAGACCCAGCAGCATCTCAGGAGCACAAAAGCTGACGTTTCGGCCTAGACCCTTCATCAGAGAGGGGGATGGGGTGAGGGTTCTGGAATAAATAGGGAGAGAAGGGGAGGCGGACCGAAGGTGGAGAGAAAAGAAGATAGGTGGGGAGGGGATGTCAGTCCAGAGTAGACGGACAGGTCAGGGAGATGGGATGAGGTTAGTAGGTAGGAGATGGAGGTGCGACTTGGGGTAGGAGGAAGGGATGGGTGAGAGGAAGAACAGGTTAGGGAGGCAGAGACAGGTTGGACAGGTTTTGGGATGCAGTGGGTGGAGGGGAGGAGCTGGGCTGGTTGTGTGATGCAGTGGGGGGAGGGGATGAACTGGGCTGGTTTAGGGATGCGGTGGGGGAAGGGGAGATTTTGAAGCTGGTGAAGTCCACATTGATACCATTGGGCTGCAGGGTTCCCAAGCGGAATATGAGTTGCTGTTCCTGCAACCTTCGGGTGGCATCATTGTGGCACTGCAGGAGGCCCATGATGGACATGCCATCTAAAGAATGGGAGGGGGAGTGGAAATGGTTTGCGACTGGGAGGTGCAGTTGTTTATTGCGAACCGAGCGGAGGTGTTCTGCAAAGCGGTCCCCAAGCCTCCACTTGGTTTCCCCAATGTAGAGGAAGCCACACCGGGTACAGTGGATGCAGTATACCACATTGGCAGATGTGCAGGTGAACCTCTGCTTAATGTGGAAAGTCATCTTGGGGCCTGGGATAGGGGTGAGGGAGGAGGTGTAGGGGCAAGTGTAGCATTTCCTGCGGTTGCAGGGGAAGGTGCCGGGTGTGGTGGGGTTGGAGGGCAGTGTGGAGCGAACAAGGGAGTCACGGAGAGAGTGGTCTCTCCGGAAAACAGACAGGGGTGGGGATGGAAAAATGTCTTCGTGGGAAGGTGTTCACCTGTATTCCGCATGCAGATGGCCTCAAGGCCCTCCGCTTCTTTCTGTCCCGCAGGCCCGACCAGTCCCCCTCCACTGACACCCTCATCTGCCTAGACAACTCGTCCTCACCCTCAACAACTTCTCTTTCGATTCCTCCCACTTCCTACAGACTAAGGGGGTGGCCATGGGCACCCGCATGGGCCCCAGCTATGCCTGCCTCTTTGTAGGTTACGTGGAACAGTCCCTCTTCCGCACCTACACAGCCCCCAAACCCCACCTCTTCCTCCGTTACATTGATGACTGTATCGGCGCCGCCTCTTGCTCCCCAGAGGAGCTCGAACAGTTCATCCACTTCACCAACACCCTCCACCCCAACCTTCAGTTCACCTGGGCCATCTCCAGCACATCCCTCACCTTCCTGGACCTCTCAGTCTCCATCTGAGGCAACCAGCTTGTAACTGATGTCCATTTCAAGCCCACTGACTCCCACAGCTACCTAGAATACACCTCCTCCCACCCACCCTCCTGCAAAAATTCCATCCCCTATTCCCAATTCCTCCGCCTCCGCCGCATCTGCTCCCACAATGAGGTATTCCACTCCCGCACATCCCAGATGTCCAAGTTCTTCAAGGACCGCAACTTTCCCCCCACAGTGGTCGAGAACACCCTTGACCCCGTCCCCCGCATTTCCCACAACACATCCCTCACACCCCGCTCCCGCCACAACCGCCCAAAGAGGATCCTCCTCGTTCTCACACACCACCCTACCAAACTCCGTATACAACGCATCATCCTCCGACACTTCCGCCATCTACAATCCGACCCCACCACCCAAGACATTTTTCCATCCCCTCCCCTGTCTGCTTTCTGGAGAGACCACTCTCTCCGTGACTCCCTTGTTCGCTCCACACTGCCCTCCAACCCCACCACACCCGGCACCTTCCCCTGCAACCGCAGGAAATGCTACACTTGCCCCCACACCTCCTCCCTCACCCCTATCCCAGGCCCCAAGATGACTTTTCACATTAAGCAGAGGTTCACCTGCACATCTGCCAATGTGGTATACTGCATCCACTGTACCAGGTGTGGCTTCCTCTACATTGGGGAAACCAAGCGGAGACTTGGGGATTGCTTTGTAGAACACCTCCGCTCGGTTCGCAATAAACAACTGCACCTCCCAGTCGCAAACCATTTCCACTCCCCCTCCCATTCTTTAGATGGCATGTCCATCATGGGCCTCCTGCAGTGCCACAATGATGCCACCCGAAGGTTGCAGGAACAGCAACTCATATTCCGCTTGGGAACCCTGCAGCCCAATGGTATCAATGTGGACTTCACCAGCTTCAAAATCTCCCCTTCCCCCACTGCATCCCAAAACCAGCCCAGTTCGTCCCCTCCCCCCACTGCACCACACAACCAGCCCAGCTCTTCCTCTCCACCCACTGCATCCCAAAACCAGTCCAACCTGTCTCTGCCTCCCTAACCTGTTCTTCCTCTCACCCATCCCTTCCTCCCACCCCAAGCCGCACCTCCATCTCCTACCTACTAACCTCATCCCACCTCCTTGACCTGCCCATCTTCCGTGGACTGACCTATCCCCTCCCTACCTCCCCACCTATACTCTCCTCTCCACCTATCTTCTTTTCTCTCCATCTTCGGTCGGCCTCCCCCTCTCTCCCTATTTATTCCAGAACCCTCACCCCATCCCCCTTTCTGATGACGGGGCTAGGCCCGAAACGTTAGCTTTTGTGCTCCTGAGATGCTGCTGGGCCTGCTGTGTTCATCCAGCCTCACATTTCATTAGCTTGGATTCTCCAGCATCTGCAGTTCCCATTATCACTGAGTGAGAACTGCGGTAGCCATGTGGAGTCCAGGTCTCAAAAACAGAGTTGCTGGAAAAGCTCAGCAGGTCTGGCAGCATCTGTGGAGGAGAAACAGAGTTAACCTTTCGGGTCTGGTGACCCCTCCTCAGAACTTGGATGAAGGAAGGGTCACTGGACCCGAAATGTTAGCTCTGTTTTCTCCTCCGCAGATGCTGCCAGACCTGCTGAGCTTTTCCAGCAACTTTAGTTTTGTAGCTGATTTACAGCATCCGCAGTTCTTTTGTGGTTTTTTTTTTGGAGTCCAGGTCTCCACTGCCTCAGAAAATTCCCCTACAGCCAAAGGCCACTCCAAGTGAATGCAGCACCTTTTTCGCAGTCTTGTTTGATTTTTATTTGACTCTGCGATCAAGACCAGCCGAGGAGAGCTGTGTGACTGAGGTTGCATGTCCACAGATACTCAAGAACAGAAGGACAGGAAGTTGAGAAGTTTATAAAGAACGACGGGAAAATTCCCTTTACTGGTATAGGTCCAGGTTACACCAGAACTGCATGTAAAGCCCTTGCTAGATGCCCTTGTGGCAATGTCAATGGATTAATGGCTCTACAACCCTAGACTAATGCCTTGGTGCTTTGGATTCAAACACTAATGTGGTGGCAATTGGGATTTAATCTTTTTGACAAAAAAAGGAGTTAAAAGCAAGCCTAATGGTGACCATTTTCATTTATTTATAAAAAAAGATGCTTGGTTTGCTAATTCTATTTAAGGGAGGAAATCTGGTCAGGCAAGACCCATTCAATGTGGTTGACTCTTAACTAACTTCAGAAATGGCCTTAGCAAGCCACTTACATCAGGGGGCAATTAAGGAGGGGCAATGAATGCTGACCCAGAGAGTGAGGTGCCACGCCCGTGAAATCAAAGAAGTTTGTGGAAATTTAAAGTTTAGGCAGGGGAATGATTTGGTAATGTGGGTTTCCTATTTCCTTCGGAATAGAGGAAGGTGAGAGGGGATTGATTTGGGGTTGATAATTTTATAAGGGGTTTATAGAGTGTCTAGCAGTGTTTGATACTACTGCATTGAAGGATGTGTAGATCCATCCAAGTAGGAATCTGATCAACTGACCTAGCCCTGTCAACAGGTGAAATGGAGTGTTGGGATGCATGAATCATGGGTAAAGTGTCCCTAATTTCAGAATAATGTTTCCATATTACACATTATGTTGTTAGCAAGTTGCAAGATAATTGCACCTTCTTAAAGCCAGTGTTGCTTTGTTTTCTTTTTCAGGAGATCAAAAGCATTCTTCAGAGGTGGGTAAGGTATCAGTTAATTTATATTTCCTGTTCCTGTTTTCACTTTGTCAGTATCATCCCACAAAATTCCACATCTCCTAATGTTTTCCAAACATGCCACAGAATGGATTCAATGGATAGTAAAGCTCTGTCTACCCTGTCTCCATCAAACACTCTCTGGTTAGGTACAGCAAGGGGTTAGGCACAGACTGAAGCTTTTTCTGCACTAACTCCAACAGTCACACAACAGGGTTCGATGCAGGGTGAAGCTTTCTCTACACCGCCCCATCAAATACTCCCAGGACAGGGACTGCAAGGGGTCTGGTACAGGATGAAGGGAGATTGTTGAGGTGCAATACCCATTTTATATCGCTTCTTCCCCACTTTTAGTCCAACATGGTGAAAGCTCATCAAGCCTCTTGTGTTGTTGTGTAATCTGAATTCGGCTTCTTTGCTGAAGCAACCTTGGTTTTTACTGATGAGCTTATTTTTGCTTTCCAGATGCGACTCACAGATAAAACCTGTTCCAAAGATGCCTGAACTGAATCTGGGGGAGTTTAATGGACCTCTGCAGTACGCAGTATGGAAACAGATGCTGAATGTTATTCGCCCAGGTATCGCTTTCTTCCGTCTCCCCTTCTTCTCTCCTCCTCTCATCTCATCTCCTCTCCTCACTTCACCTTCCTCTCCTCTCTTCTTCTCTCCTCTATTTACCTCTCCACTTTTTTTTTCTCGCCCTCCTCTCCTCTCTTTCACTTCTCTTCTCTGGTTCTCTCTGTCTCCCCTCTGCCTCTTCTCTTCACTCTCATGCTGCCCCTTTCTTGTTTACACCCTTTTATCTTCTCCCCTCCTCTCCTCTCTCATCATCTCCTCACTCTCCCCCTCCTTACTCTGACTTTTACCTCTCTTGCTCCTCTCCTGTTCATTCTGCTTCCTGCACACCCTCTTCCAATGACATTAAACTGTCACAAGAATAGCACTTTGCGAGCTAAGTCCTGATTAAAGTGCAAACCAAAAGAACACTGTGTCTACCTGCAACTCTACATTGTGTTCCTTCTTAGATTGTTATTGCTTGTCACATCTCATGGTTTGGGGTTGCGGGGGGGGGGGGGGGCACTAACATATTGGAAATCAAGCCTCACTATTCCCAGGTTTATTACAAAATTATAAATTTGATCAAAGTCACAAAGTGCTCAATTTGCCAGTTGTACAGTCCCAGGCTAAAAGATAACATAGACCGGGCTCATGTCATCAAACGGACTACTATTCATTACAAATAAGTAGATTCTAACCACAGGCAAACAACTGTGATCTGTTGACATATGACTCTAGTTATTAAAACTCTAACCTATCCCCACCCCGCCACCATCCCCATATAAACTCCCCTAAACACACATATGGATAGAGCAAAAAAAATGGTATTATGGGTGCAGGGAAAATTAACTGGGAAGCAATTCACTCGCCCCTGCATACTGAGATGATTTTTTTAGGTGGGCAGGATTTTCTCTTCTTCAATTTCTCATCTCCAGGTTCTTTTCACTTGTTCACAGGAGGCACACACTAACTGCAAAGTCTCTTAGTTCCTAGTTACTTACAGCGGCTGGTGAGGGAAAATAAACTGACTCTCTTCAGGTACGAGGCGTTTCACTAAGCACAGCAGTGATTCTAACAAGGTCAGCTAGCTGGACCTCATAGAATAGCAGTTCCCTGATTGGGGCTGCTAACCTGGTCCAACTCGGGAGCCCTGGCTGACAGATGCAAACAGGAGTGTCAGAGGTTCTGCTCACTCTGAGAGCTAGCTCTGAGGTAGGTGAATCAGTGTCAAGGACTCTCATGTGTAAATAATGGATAACTTGGTGACAGGATGCGGGCTCCTGTGGAGTTATTTCACATACCGTCTGCCTCTTGCAGCCGTCTGAAAGCTTATTCCAGTATCGTTCTCACGGTGAAGCTGTCCATCTACTGAGGAGCCAATCGGATACAGGTCTCTGGCCAATGGCCTTTGTCATCCAGAATTGGTCATACCTTCACAAACCACTGGGCGAACCTCATTTTGTACACACACCCTAGTGCACACACAGCCTATGCCCCAATAGCCTCACCCCTCCTCTGCACTACTTTGACAAAGCAGCAGTGTAAAAATGATTCACAATGAGTTTCAGCGGCTTGCAGCAATTCCTTCCACAAGCTTTGGTGAACAGATCAATTCTTTTTCCATTCCTTTCTTAAAATACAGAAAGTTAAAAGATATGGGTCTCTTAAAACATCTAAAGTTGGCCTAATGTTCTTTTGAACTTGCAGACTCTGATTGGGATAATTTATGTTTCGGTTGCACCTGTAGATAATCTGTTTCTCTCTCGATTGCAGTTCCTGCCCCATTGACACTGGACTCAGAGACAGCAGGTTTGGACCTTGTCCTCTCCAAGGACCAAACAACGGTGAAGGGCTGCTCGAAGCTGAAAGACTTACCAAACAGTCCCAAGCGGTTCAGTAATTACCGCTGTGTGCTGACACGGGAAGGGTTCACTTCAGGCAAACACTACTGGGAGGTTGACGTGGAGAGCATCGATGAGTGGATTGTTGGTGTGGTGAAGGAGTCCGTGGACAGGCACAGGGCTGTTTCGCTGACGCCCTCAAATGGGTTCTGGACCTTGAGAAAGTGGAACGGGAATGTCTACGGCCCTGAGCACACAACAAAATCCAAGTGCTGCTTAAACGTAAATCCGAGGAGGGTGGGAGTTTACGTGGACCACAAGGAAGGGCAGGTGTCCTTTTATAATGGTGATGACATGACACATCTCTACACCTCCACAAGCGCGATCACAGAGAAGATTTACCCATTCCTCCTGCCTTTCCCAGAGACAGTGACTGAGGAGGCCCTGAAGCTCTTCCACTTGAAACTGTAACTCAATGGGACCCAGACAGTGGCCTGTTCAGAGCATCTCCCCTGCCTG
Source organism: Stegostoma tigrinum (assembly GCF_030684315.1). NCBI lineage: Eukaryota > Metazoa > Chordata > Chondrichthyes > Orectolobiformes > Stegostomatidae > Stegostoma > Stegostoma tigrinum. The sequence continues at coordinate 18,820,814 of NC_081387.1, read as the reverse complement.
TAATAGGAAAAGCAAAGCACTTATTGCCAAAGGAATAAAGTGTAAAAATAAGGAAGTGTTGCTGCAACGGTAAAAGTGAGACTGCTCCTGGAGTACTGTCTACAGTTGGAGTGTCTTACTTACACAGGGGTGCAATTGCATTGGAGGTAGGTCAATGAAGGCTCACTGGATTGATTCTAGAGATGAGGTGTTAGCCTTATGAAGAGAGATTGAGCTTCTTTTTAAAATTCAATCGTGGGATGAGGGCGAGGCAGCATTCACTGCTCATCCCTAAGTCAAAGTCAACCACATTGCTCTGGGTCTGGAGTCACATATAGGCCAGACCAGGGAAGGATTGCAGCTTCCTTTCCTAAAGGACATTGATGAACCAGATGGGGTTTTCCAACAATTGACAATGGATTCATGGCCATCATTTTGTTCTTACTTCCAGATATTTATTGAATTCAAATTCCACCATCTGCCGTGGTGGGATTCGAACCCAGGTCCCCAGAACATTACCTGGGTCTCTGGATTAACAGTCCGGCGACAATACCACTAGGCCATTGCCTCGCCAAGCCTATACTTGCTGGTGTTTAGAAGAATGAGTGGAGATTTAATTGACGAATATAAGATGCTGGAGACGATTGACATATTAAATGTAGAGAGGATGTGTCCTCATGTGGGGCAATCTAGAATGAGGGGTCACCATTTTAGGACAAGGAAATTGCAGATTTGAAACTGGGATGAGGTGAAATTACTTCTCTCAAAGTGAGAGGGACCTTGAACCTTTGGAACTCACCACCCCAGTGTTAGTGTGGTGGATACCAGGACATTGAATAAAGTTAGAGAAGGAAGGAATTGACTGATCTTTTCATTAGTATTGGGACGGAGGGTTATGGACCAGACAGGAAAGTGGAGTTCAGGTCCAGGTGAGATCAGCCACGCTTGTATCAAGTGGTGGAACAGTCTCAAGAAGCTGATTGGTCTACTCCTGCTTCTATTTCTCATGCTCCCAGTCTGACCGCGCACCAAGGTAGTGGTGAGACTCACTTTCTCCATGCTCAGCTGTTCCATCGAGAATCCAAAGCTACAACTGGTCTTACTGGCTGCATATTGTTTCTACAAATTAGAATTCATATCATTTTGCTTTGGGCTTCATGAGTCCCAGTGGCTGTTGCAACATGAACATATCCATAATGATAAAGCTCAGAACTGCCGAAGCAGGAAACCTGAAAACGAAAGCAGAAAGTTCTGGAGAAACTCAGCATCAATGGAGGGAGAGAGAGAGAGAGAGAACAACAGTCAACATTTCGAGTCTGATGACCCTTGGGTCAGAAGAGCTCATGTATCTTCAGCACTTCCTGTTTTTTTGGTTTTTATAAACCAGCCCATGCTTGTTATTGATTGGAGCAATAGACCCTGGTAGCTAAGACTCCAGCTCATAAAGGATCACCTCCTGCTCCAAACAACCGCTGTTGGCACTTATCGGAAAATGTACAGACTTATAATCAGAGATAGTAGGAATTGCCACTGCTGGAGGTATAGAGCTGGATGAACTCAACAGGCCAAACAGCATCAGAGGAGCAGGAAAGCTGACGTTTCGGGCCCAGACCCTTATTCAGACTGATAATCATCCTGTTTCAGCAGCTTCAGAGCGCACCATCCTTATCTATCAGGTCCTGGGGTGTGACTCGAACCTGGAATTTCTGAGGCAGAGGCAGTGACGCTACATTGTCTGCCACATTTATCCCACATCTGTCACATTTACCTGCTGCGCCACTTTTACTGTCTTATCTTGAGAACTTTGGTGCTTTTCATTTCTTTCCAATAAAAACAATTGAAATTGTTGCTTGGTTGAACATAAATTGGAGTACGGCTGTAAAAAGGTACATCTTGCAAAGATTTTTAGTTCATGCCCATCAAAATAAGCACAATGACGAAATGCGACTGTTCAAATTGTTGTGAAGTCAGCATATTGTCACTGTCTATTGCAGGGCAGTGCAGTGACAAGCGGTGGTGACTTCTAGCTGAGGGTCACCACACGTCAGGCAAGGGAATAGATTGAGGAGTAGAAATCTTTCATGTTAACATTAGATGATTGTGGGGATTGAACTGACATTGTTTAAAAAGGGCAGCAAGGATAATCCAGGTAATTATCGACCGGTGAGCCTAACGTCAGTGGTAGGGAAGCTACTGGAGAAGATACTGAGGGATAGGATCTATTCCCATTTGGAAGAAAATGGGCTTATCAGTGATAGGCAACATGGTTTTGTACAGGGAAGGTCATGTCTTACCAACTTAATAGAATTCTTTGAGGACGTGACAAAGTTGATTGGTGAGGGAAAGGCTGTAGATTTCATATACATGGACTTCAGTAAAGCGTTTGATAAGGTTCCCCATGGCAGGCTGATGGAGAAAGTGAAGTCACATGGGGTCCAGGGTGTGCTAGCTAGATGGATAAAAAACTGGCTAGGCAACAGGAGACAGAGGGTAGTAGTAGAAGGGAGTTTATCAAATTGGAGACCTGTGACCAGTGGTGTTCCACAGGGATCTGTGCTGGGACCACTGTTGTTTTTGATATATGTAAATGATCTGGAGGAAGGTGTAGGTGGTCTGATCAGCAAGTTTGCTGATGACACTAAGATTGGTGGAGTAGCTGATAGTGAAGGGGACTGTCAGAGATTACAGAAGAATATAGATAGACTGGAGAGTTGGGCAGATGGAGTTCAATTCGGGCAAATGCGAGGTGATTCATTCTGGAAGATCAAATTCAAGGGCGAACTATACAGTAAATGGAAAAGCCCTGGGGAAAATTGATGAACAGAGAGATCTGGGTGTTCAGGCCCATTGTTCCCTGAAGGTGACAACGCAGGTCAATAGGGTGGTCAAGAAGGCATATGGCATGCTTTCCTTCATTGGGCGGGGTATTGAGTACAAGAGTTGGCAGGTCATGTTGCAGTTGTACAGGACTTTGGTTCAGCCACATTTGGAGTACTGTGTGCATTTCTGGTCGCCACATTACCAAAAGGATGTGGATGCTTTGGAAAGGGTGCAGAGGAGGTTCACCAGGCTGTTGCCTGGTATGGAGGGTGCTAGCTATGAAGAGAGGTTGAATAGACTAGGATTATTTTCATTAGAAAGACGAAGATTGAGGGGGGACCTGATTGAGGTCTACAAAATCATGAGGGGTAAAGACAGGGTGGATAGCAAAAAGCTTTTTCCCAGAGTGGTGGACTCAATTACTAGGGGTCATGAGTTCAAAGTGACAGGAGGAAAGTTTAAGGGAGATATGCGTGGAAAGTTCTTTACACAGAGGGTGGTGGGCGCCTGGAACACATTGCCAGTGGAGGTGGTCGACGCAGACATGTTAGCGTCTTTTAAGATATATTTGGACAGGTACATGGATGGGCAGGGAGCAAATGAACACAGACCGTTAGAAAATAGATGACAGGTTAGACAGAGGATCTTGATCAGCGCAGTCTTGGAGGGCCGAAGGACCTGTTTCTGTGCTGTAGGTTTCTTTGTTTCTTTGTTTCTTTATTATTGGCATCGCACAGCAGGCATCCAGTCAACTGACTACCATTCAAGCTGCAAAACACCCAAAGAATCATTTTGAGTTATTCCCTCCACATGCTGACATGGGGCATACTGAATGGTTATTCAGATCCAGGGTTTTTATTTTAATGCTTTCCAGTGCAAATTCATGGATTTGTTTATATGACAGCACACAGGGGACCATTCAAACACAACGCATCTGATGGCATTGACATGTTTAATACCACATTGCTACAGCCAGGCATCTCCTTTCCAGTTATCTACCCTTCAGAAACTTGCTGTTGAACCAGCTCCCACTTTCCTTTCTGTTAAAACTTTCCTAATCACTATATCAGCATCAGACAAATTCAACATGAAATAATCGTCAAATTCTGATGACTAATGGAACTTTTATTTTTCAGTTTGCTGCTGGATGAAATGATTTATTTTCTTGTCCTGAATCCTCTCCTAAGTACTCCCTTGCTCAGAGAAAATGACTGCAAATAAAACACAGTGATGGCTGATCCTGTTCTATCACCGCTGAGCCTCAAGATCATAGGGTCAACTACCCCACCTTGGATTGCAACGTAATGATCAAACATAGAAATATATAACAGTAGTGCAGCATGCCTGAGGCTCTGGGTGCCAGATTAAATGTTATATTCTCTTAGCATGAACTTTGTTTCTCCTTCATTCGTGGGATGAGGTTATAGATAGCTAGCCCAGCATTTATTACTGATCCATAACTGGCCCGGAGTAGGTGTACTGAGCTACCTGCTCAAACTGCCGTTGTCCCTGGGATGGAGGTGCACTCACAAGGCTGTTAGGTGAGGGAGTTCCAAACGTTTGACCCAGTGATACTGAAAGGACAGTGGTATATTTCCTAGTTAATATAGTGAGTGGCTCGGAGGGGAATTTGCAAGTGGTGGTATTCCCATGTGTCTGCTGTCCTTCTCCTTCCAGGTGGAAAAGGCTGTGTGTTTAGAAAGTGCTACCTAAGGATTTTTGGTGAATTTCTGCAGTATATCTTGGAGATAGTGCACACTGTTGCTGCTGACCATTGATGGGGGAGAGGGGGGATGATTGTGAATGTGATGCCAATCAAGAGGGCTACGTTGTCCCGGATGGTGTTCAGCTCTTGAGTGTTGTTGGAGCTGCACTATCCAAGGCAAATGGACAGTATTTCATCACACTCCTGTCTTATGCTTTGTAGATGATAAACAGGCTTTGGGGGTTCAGGAGGTGAGTTACTTGTCTCATGATTTTGAGACTCTGATCTGCTCTTAGAACCAGTGTATGTATGATTGTGTACGGTGAGTCCATATGAATTTCTGGTCAATGGTAACCCCTATGATATTGAGTTTCAGTGATGGTAATGCTATTAAATGTCAAAGGGTGGTGGTCAGATTTTTGATTATTGGAGGTGAACATTGCCTGACATTTGCGTTACTTGCCACTTGTCAGCCTAAACCTGGATATTGTCCATATCTTATTGCATTTGAACATAGACTGCTTCAGTACCTGAAGAGTCATGAATGGTGCAGAAAATTGTGCAAACATAAGTGAAAACCCTGACAAGGTGTGGTGCTGCGTTTACTTTGATTTGTCATTTCTACAGATTTATATTTATATAAGTTTTTTAGAAGAAGAGTATAGAAAGCACAGTTAGAACGTTTGTGGGCAACACCAAAATTAGTGGTACAATCAATAGGGAAGGTGGTTATCTAAGATTACAATGAGATCTTGACCAATTAATTAAATGGGCTGAAGATGGATTTTAATTTGAATAAACCCGAGGAATTGCATTTTGACAAATAAGCAAGGGCAACATGTTTACAATTAAAAATAGGTCCTTGGCTAGTGCTGTGGAAAAGAGAGACCAAGGGGATCAGGTACATAATTCTTTGAAGTTTGTATCATGTATAGATGCATTAGTTAAGAAGGCATTTAGCATGCTTCCCGCCATTGCTCAGATCTTTGAGTATACGAGTTGGGATTTTGAAGTTTTACGGGACATTGGTGAGAGGCCTTTTCCGGATTATTGTGCCCAGTTTCTGACACCCGGCTACAGGCAGTGTATTATTAAGCTGGAGGGTTCAGAAGAGATTTACCAGGATTTTGCCACGAATATAGGTTCAGTTATGCAGAGAGGCTGGATAGGCAGAAACGTTTTTCACGAGAGCATAGGAGATTGAGAGGTGACCTTATGGACGTTTATAACATCATGAGCGGTATTGATAAGGTGAATAGCGGGTGTCTTTTCCCTCGGCCAGGGGATTTCAAGACTGGGGACATATTTTTAAGGTGGGAGGAGAAAGCTTTATAAAAGGCAGAAGGCCCTTTTTTATCCCACAGTGAGTGGCTTGTGTGTGAAATGAATTTCGCGAGCAAGTGGCAAATGAAAGCACACTTATAATGCTTGAAAAACATTGAGATAAGTACATGAATAAGAAATGCTTGGAAGAATATGGGCCAAGTTGAGGCAAGTGGAGCGATTAGTTTGGGATTATGGTCGGCATGGACTGGTTGGACTGAAGGGTCTGTTTTCATGCTGTATGATCTATGACTGTATGACTTCTGACCTAATGATTGAGGGAAGATCATAGGTGAAGTAGATAAAGATTGGTAGGTCTAGGACACTATCCTGAGGAACTCCTGCAGACAGGTGCTGGAGCTGAAATGACTGACCTCTGACAACCATAATTGCCTTCCTACATGCCAGGTGGGACTCTAACCAGCAGAGGCTTTTCCTGTCCAAGACCATTTCAGTCAAGTTTAGCTGAGTCTCCTAGATGTCCCAGTTGTGACCTTTATGTTAAAGACAGTTACACTCAACTTACATTTCCATGTTGTTGATTTGTGGCTAATTTTCTTTAATGTTTTCCAAGGTTTATTTGCTTCCATATGCTTTGGTCTCATTGCTAAATCCATTTCATTCAGTTTTCCTCTCACATCCATATACTTGGGTCTGTTTAAATTCAAGCTTAACAAGTTTTGGACTCGTTATGTCTCTCTCAAGTTTAAATCGAGTCCAATGATAGTATGATCACTATTTCCCAAAGGATCATTTGTTATAAGATTGATAATTAACATTGCTGTATTATCTAAAATAGAGCAAAACCTTGTCTTCTCACACTTCTCTCCCCCACAAAGTACATTGGCCAAACTTTTCTGGATTGGTTTCTATTTGCCTGCTGTACCCATCTGACTAGTCTGCTGATATCCTCTTGCAGTTTATGGCTATGGTCCTTAGTCACACCAAGAATGGGAACATCATACTTTGTGCTAGAAGTGTGGGAGTCTGGGAGATTCAGCCACCAATCAGTGTGGAGTCAAATCAATAGAATCATTCAAATTTTTGATCTAACCTCAGAATTTTGTGCAATCAATTGGTCAAATTATTGATTCATCATTATCCAGCAGCTTAAGCTTTTTCATCAACGACCTTCTCACCACCGTGGGATCAAAACTGGGCATGTTCCTTGATAATTGTGCAATGTTCAGTGCCTTTCACAATTGAACAGAAAGCGAAGCATACATAGAGTCATATAGCATGGAAACAGAGCTTTGGGACCAACTCATCCATGCTGACCAAATTTGTTAAACTGAACTAGTCCCATTTGCATGCATTTGGCCCATATCCCTCTGAACATGTTCATGCACCTTTCCAAATGTTTTCAAATGGTTTTAATTATACTCGCCACTACCACTTCCTCGAGCTGTTCATTCCGTATATACGCCACTGTCAAGTCCCTCTTACACCTTTCCCCTCTCATCTTAAACCTGTGCTCTCTAGATTTAGATTCTCATATCCTGCGAAAAAGATCTTGGCTATTTACTTTATCTATGCCCCTCATGATCTTATAAATGTTTATGAGATCACTCTTCAGCCTCCTACAATCCAGGGAAAAAAATGGTCTCAGTCTATCCAGTAGCTCCTTATAACTCAAACTCTCCAGCCTCGGTAAGATGCTATAAGTCTTTTTTGCAACATTTCCAGTTGAGTAACATCCTGCCTATGGCAGGGAGAAAAGAATTGTATGTAGTGTGCCAAATGTGGCCTTACCAAATATCCTGTACAATAGCCACATGTCACCCAACTCCTATACTCCGTGCTCTGGCAAATGAAGGCAAGTGTGTCAAATGTCTTCTTCACCACCTTGTCTATCTGTGATACCACTTTCCAGCAACTATATACCTGCACCCCATGACTCTCTGATCAACACCATTCTCCAGGGGCCTACCATCAATCTTCTATGTCCTGCACTGGTCTCTCCTACTAAAATGCAACACCTTGCATCTATTTAAGTTAAAGTCCATCTACCACTCCATGTGGGACAAGATCTGAACAACGTTCAGGCTCAGGTTGATAAGTTGTAAGTATTGACATACCACCTAAAACCTTCAAAATTAATTACTTGCACTACCAAAGCACATGTTCAGCAAAATGGGCCATCCGGAAGCAAGAGACGCTGCAACAACTTAAGGAGGCTCCTCGGGACAACATCTTCCAAATCTGTGACCTGTGAATTCTTCTTGTCTCAGCCTGAACCCATTCTTCAATATTGATCTGGCCACTGCTTCCATCAGTAACTCTGACAATCTATCCTGCACTTTCGGATAGTCAAGGGTTAACAGAACCCTCTGTTTTCAGTTGGAAGTCTTTCCAACTCATCTCTAAATTGATGTCCACTACTTTTAGACCCATAAATCATTGATCCTACCCACTCTGAGCCAACCCGTCACTATTCTAACTGCATCTATCAATTGAGCCTCTTTGATTCAGGATGAAAAGAAGTCCAATGTTTTGAGATTCCACGTCATAGTTGCAGAGATTTGTATGTGGTATTATCCCAGTTAATGTGGGGAGGTGATGGCTTAGTGGTATTGTCACTGGACTGTTAATTCAGAGGCCCAATAACATCCAGGGGATCTGAATTCAAATCCTGCCATAGCAGATGGTGGAATTTGAATTCAATTAATATGTGGAATTAAGTATCTACTGATGATCATGAATCCATTGTTGGCGGGAAACCTCCAAACCTCCACCTGGTTCACTAACATTCTTTAGGGAAGGAAACTGCAATCCTCACCTGGTCTGGCCTACACGTGACTCCAGGTCCACAATAATGTGGTTGGCTCTTTACTGCCTTCTGGCAATAAATGCTGGCCCAGCCCTCATCCTGTGAATGAATAAAGGAAAAAAAAACTCTTCAAACAATCAGTATGAGCCCCGCAAATGACCAAAAGCACATCAAACTCTGCAATGTGGTCTCACTAATGTCTGGTGTAAAATTACTGAAAGTCTCAAAGTTGAACCAGCCCGGTCATGTGTGATCATACAATCCCTACATTGTGGAAACAAGCCCTTTGGCCCAACAAATCCACACCCACCCACAGAGTATCCCACCCAGACCCATTCCCTGATAACCCACCTAATCTACATATCCCTGCACACTACGGGTAATTTAGCACGGCCAATCCACCTGACCTGCACATCTTTGGACTGTGGGAAGAAACCGGAGCACCCGGGGGGAACCCACGCAGACACGGGGAGAATGTGCAAACTCTGCACAGTCACCTGAGGGTGGAATTGAACCCGTCGCTGTGAGGCTGCAGTGCTAACCACTGAGCTACTGTGCCAACCTGTGTTATGCTGCAACTCTGAAACAGGTGGGGCTTAGCCCAAGCTTTCAGGATCAGATGTGTTTCATCGAGAATTATAAAATGCAGGTGCTGTACAAATGTATTTTGTTAATTAGGAGACATTGTCATTACCGGCTAGGTGGGCATCTATTGCCCAGAGGGCTCTAGGCCTGATGTCACGAGTGGGCTGACTAAGCAAGGATGGCAGAATTTTTCTCTAAAGGGCATTAATTCTGAGATGACAATTAACTTTCAGGCTTGTCAATCACGATTGGCTACATCGGCGCTATTAGGCGAGATTTTTATTGACTGGAAATTTCACTAATTGACATGATACAATTTGAAACTGTATCCACAGGATATGAGCTTTAACTTCTGGATTACTGGCCCACTGAGGTTATCATTGGATCACCACATCCCACTGCAAAAGCAAATTATTTCTGTAGCTTAAGGAGCAGATAATAGGGAGATTTCAGCAGATTCTTTATCTCCTCTCTGAATCTCCTCTGGGTCAGTGCGTAAATACAAGTGTTTGTGCAGGAGCTGGTGCACGTCATCAGGAATGTCACCCTGATTGCCAAATAGAGAGAGTTGGAACTTTGGTAAGCCAAAAGGTGGGTGAAACTGACACAAATTGAAATGACAGTGATGGGCACCGACAGCACCATGAAGCAGCCAGAGATGGTGAAGAGCAGAACAATGGAGGTCTTCCTGCTCTTCAGCTCGTGGTCACTGCCCATCTTCCCAGCACCACCACTACTGCTCTTCAGGGCTCGCCGAGCTCTGCTGGCCACGAGGATGTTTCGGGCAGTGAGAGTATTCAACAGCAGCAGCAGGGTAATAGGAAGAAATGTGCTTGAGATATTGGTGACCCACCGATGGGCTGCCCATGCTGATGAAGTCAAGTAACCACTGACAGTGCGGCAGCCCCTCTGTACATTGTTCAGAACGTAACTGGGCTCAAGGCGAAAAGAGAAGGGAATGTTGATCAAAATGTTAAGCATGGTTAAGGTGGAGATGACCACGTTGGCCGTTCTTTCAGTGCAATACCTCATCTTTAATTTGTTGCAGCAAATTGCTACAAAGCGGTCAAAGGTGAAGGCTATGGTAAACCAGATGGAGAGTTGGAGGCTCAGCCCTTGCAGGAAAGCATTGAGTCTGCAGACAGGAGTGTAGGTCAGCAGCCAGCTCGGGAAATGATAACTGATGATTTGGCTCACAATCACATTGAAGACAAGGACCATCAGATCTCCTGTTGCCATGGCAGTCATGTAGTGAGTGATTCCTCGAGAAAGGCCGCACTTCCCTTGGGAAAGAATGAACATTGCCATCAAGTTTGCTGAAAAGAAAATCCAGATTTTGAAATGTATCCTCTTTACTCCATTTACCAAATAGTTTCCCAATTACATAAACAATCATTGTCTCTCTGTAAACTGTTTATAACCCTCTCACAATCTGCCTTTTCTCGCAGTGTTTTGTGTCATTGCAAATTTAGTGACTTCCTTCCTTTCTCCATTTCATTAATATATATTGCAAACAGCTGTAATCCCAGCATGGATCATGGACGTGGATCGCCAACCTGAAGAAGAAACCTTTATCCGCACTCATTGTTTCTTGGCCATTAGCCAATTCTCTATTCATACCAGTATACCATCTCCCACAGCCTGGGGCTCTTATCTTATCACATAACCTTTGGGAGGTACCTTGTTGAATTCAAAGCTCAAAGGTACATCTACTCGTTCCCCTTTATCCACTCTGAGACTTCCTCATAGTATTCCAAACAATTTGTCAGACATGATTCCACTTTCATGCAGCTGCACTGACTCTGCTGGATGAGATTGGGATTTTCCAAATTTTCTGCTATCCCATCTTTATTGATTGATTCCAATTCGTTTTCAACAGTAGATATAGTTACTTTTTGCCTCTGACTTTATCCAAATAGGAGTGGCACATTGACTGTTATCTAAACTTCTGGTACTACTCCAGATTCCAAGGGTTTTAGGAAGCTACAACCAATGTATGCATTGTCTCTGTAGAAACCTATCAGGGCCAGGGAACTGATTTGCCTTTTGGATCATTCGGTGTTTAATACTTCTTCCTTAGTGATGAAGATGAGACTCAATTTTTCCACCCATATTCTTCAGAATTAATAGGACGCTCAAAGTATCTTCCATTGTAAAGAGTGATGCAAAATACCTGTCCAGGTTCTTCACCATTTCTTTGTTCCTTCTGATTATTTCCCCAATTCATTTTCGTAAGTGCATCCGTTTACTTTGATCATGATCTTCCTGTTTATATCTTTAAAGAAACTACCACTGTCAGTTTTTATATTGCTTGCTGGCTTGCACTCACAGTTTACTTTCTCTCTCATTATTATCTTTTTAGTACTCCTTTGATGAACTCTGAATTTATCCCTGTCTTCAAGCTGTCACTGATTTCTGCCTCTTTGTCTGCTTTATCTTTCAATACAATAACTCCCTTGATTAGCCATGCTTGGCTTATCCCTCTCTTAGAATCTTTGCTACTTACCAGGGTTCCATTTTTCTGAAAGTATGATTTACCTTCTTGAATGTCTGACAATGCTTGATTACAGTCATTTCTGCTAATCTATCCAACAAGTTCACTGTAGCTAACTCTACATCATTTCATTGCAATTCCCTTTAATCAGGCTGAACATAGGTATAGGACTAATTGCGCTGAATCTGAACCTGATAGTAATGAAGAGCAGACAGACTCAACGAGAAGCAGGACATCCATTCATCGGGTGCAGCTTCAAATTGCAGAGGTGAAATTCAATGCAGAAAACCAGCAACAAAAATGTCACAGAAACTTTAAAACCATTTACCAGGAATTCCAAGGATTGCAAGAATGTGAAAAAGAATATCTAATGGAAGAGCCTGTAATCCCATTTTCAGGTGAAAACAAAAAGAGTTAAAATGAGGCAATGCATTGAAATGCACTTGGCTGATATATGTAAGCCAAACCTCCAGTGAGAAAGTGAACAGATTTAATTAAACTTATCATTTCTAACAAACAAGTTAATGAGCAATATTTGGAGTGAGCTCTGTGATCCCTGGGGAGTCAGGACAGTTCCCAGAGCACTGTCTTCTGGAAGGGCCATAAAAGATCTGATTGCCGCAGGTCTCTTCCATCAGGTACAGAGAATAATTTAGCCCATGACCTAGATACAAAGCAACACTTTTCACCTGTTTAAATCAATGTGTGCTATGACAGGACTTTGGAGAAAATGAGAATTGAACACCGGGCTTCGAGCCCAGAGAGAGGGATTCTAAATTGTGCCACATTATCCCTCAGTCGCACCTCTGCTCTTTCTCAGAGTAGTTACTGCATCTGGGAAACAATGAAAAGGTGTTCTCAAGAGGCAGTTTGATATTCTATTAAAAGTCTTTATTGATATATTTTATTCAAATCTGTTTCAATTAGGACATTTTAATGTATTGGTTTAATTCACAATTGCTCCTGCCAATGTGTCCATTAAAGTGTTCTTCTCGCCAGTCAAATGAATGATTTTTAAATCGAACATTTGTACTATTAATCCCTAAAAGGACTTTATTTTGTATTTTCCACAAGGTATCTTCAGAAGAAAACAAAACTGTGGTCAATATAAATAAGTCCCTTGAAAGTTAACATCATAAGGAATTTGGACATGCACATTTTGAATGCCTGTAGAGTCAATACAAGATTTAGTGTCTCTTCCTACACTGTAGACATCATTGTCAATCAATCCATTTTTTGTGAAAAATAACTGAGTGGCCCTAATTCTACCCTGACCCAAACACCAGACCCAGGGTCCACAACTAAGGGGTTGCCCATTCAATCAACCATTGTCAGAGCAACCTCAAAAGGGCCAAGTGGCCAAGTTTTAGTGCGTGTGTTCGTATGTTCAATCGCCATCTCATGTGCTCTCAGTAAAATGACACTCCCATCAAGTTAGGCTGTCCTCAGCAGTCAGACTGTAATATTTGACATTGCCAAAACCAAGTGTGTTTGCCAGCACAACTTTCAATTTATCATAGCCCCTGTCACGTTCCTGTGTTTATTCAAATAGTTTTCTTTTTTCCAATAAATTTCTGGCAGGATGTACTTCCACGCTGAAATTTAGAATGAACTTCTGACAGAATCCATTCATGTTAAAGAATCTTCCTTATCATCTTAGGAACCAGGAAAACTCTGATGCTTTATCCCATTACTAATGAAACAATCTGTCTTTGTTCCCCTACATTTACTCTATGTTGCAGCATCCAGCACATCTTGCACTGATTCATGACTTGTGTGGTGAGAAATTTCTTCTCATCTCTGTTTCAACTCTGTTACCACTTATTATAGAAACCCTACAATGTGGAAACAGGCCTTTTGGCCCATCATGTTCACGCTGGCCCTCCACAGAGCGTCCCACCCAGACTCACCCCGAACACTGTGGGCAAATTAGCATAGCTGAATCAGCTAAACTGAACATTTTTGGGCTGTGAGAGTAAACAGGAGCACCTGGAGGAAACCCATGCAGGCACAGGGAGAATGTACAAACTCTACACAGATGATTGGCCAAGGCTGGAATCAAACCTGGTTACCTGGTGCTGTGAGGCAGCAGTGCTAAACATGGAGCTGCCATCTTACCTTAAAATGGTAACCCCTAATTCTAGATTGTCCCACATGAGAACACTACTTTGTCAAATATCAAAGATACAAGAAACAACAGTTTTTGCAGATGCCTATGACGTCTCATACACACTGTTACATATGGGGATTTGGGGAAGTAGGAATTCAGAAGGAGAATGAAGAGACCGAATATCTGGGAATAGAATGAGTTTAAATGAGCACATGGAGGTGTGCAAAAACAAAAAAGCTGAAAGTCCTGAATTTACAATGAAAAAAAAAACAAATGGATCCATTGAAATAATGCTTAGTTGGACTTTAATTTGGAAACCAGTTGCAGTGGTGGGAATGTCTAAGGAGTCCTCAGAGTGGCGTCTGCAAAGGAAATGAGTATTCAAACCACAAACGTGTTCCAGAAGACACATTCTTCCTCAACTCTTGACAAAAAAATCCCCCAGAAGAATGGAGGTTTTGCATCGTCTATTTCAAAAGGTGTCTTTGTTTTATTCGCCTAATCAATAAGTTAAACAACAGGAGCTAGTCATTCACTAATGTTGACTGAAGATACAACTTATATTCCAGTCAACTTAGCGGAAGAGAAAATGTGAATTGGAGGCAAACACGGAGATTACAAATTAATCCATTATATAAAATTGGAGTAAAGAGTGATGAGATAAATGGTGAACTTGTGTGGGGAATAGAGCAACAAATCCTTATTGATTCAGTCTTGAGAAATGGCCTTTCTGCTTCAAAAATATTGGCCTCACTGTGGATGAACCCAAAGAAATAAGATCACCTGAAATGCTTCCTGACTGTATTGTGACGATATCTCAGACCAATAGAATTAAACAGGGTGAGGTGGGGAGAAGTCTTCAGAACAGAGAAGTGACTAGAAATTGAGTTCTCTGACAATCTTCAAAAACAAATTCATAACATTGATGAAAGAAAAGAGAGAGAGAGAGAGGCTGATAATGCTGAGTTCATTTTGCTAATGGAAATTCAGTTCCTGAATTGAGACAGTTACGTCAAAATAGCCTACTCTTATACTGGGTCAGAACAAATCCCTGAATGCTATTATTTGATCATGTGTTAATGAGGGAAAGGGTTACATCTGAGGTACCATGAGTACTAAGTCATAGACCATTGCTTGCTAGACAATGTTAGAAGTTATTACTCATTACATTTTTGCAGAACAGGTAGAAAAGGTGAAGGTGATTGGGCAGAGCCAAGATGGTTAGGAACAAGGCCATCATGCTTAAATGACTTATTGGAGTTGATTAAGAAAGGATGGTGTGTTATGAAGAGATTCCAATGGTTTTACTTTGCTTCAATATCCAGGAGATATTTGTTAAGGTGCTACATTAAAGGTTGTGCAGAAAGTAAAAGCTCATGTTGTAGAGGAGAACATATTAGTGCAGAGAGAAGATTGGCTGGCTCACAGGAAAGTAGAGGTTAGACGTAAATAGTTATTTTTCTGTGTGCCAATATATGATAAAATGGTGCACCACAGCGATCAGTTCTGAGGCCTCAACTATTCATGATTTATATCAAACACTTGGTTAAATGAATTAAAGTTGTGATTGTCATATTTGCTGTTCCGCCAAAAACGCATATAGCGTAAATTATGCTGAGGGTATAAGGAGGCTACGAAGACAAGTACATAAGTTAAGCACTGGCAACGAAATGAAAAACAGACTTTGACAGACAGAATATGTGGAATTATCAATTTTGGCAGTAAGAATGAAAAATACCATCTTTTCTAAATGATGACATGGTAGAGCTCTGAAATGCAGAGGGATCTGGTTGTCCTCGCATACAAATTGGTCAATGGTAGTTTTCAGGTTTAGCAAGTCATTAGGAAGACAAGTCGAATGTACAATCTTTGACCTTTGCAATGAGGCTGAGATTAACGGGACTAGTTTGCCAGTTCATTACTCCAGTGTGGCATTTATACTACAGGTTTTTATCAGAACAAAAACAACCACTTTTTATATTTCAATAATGCCTATGTATATGCTGACTAAGCAACACAGATACGTCTCCTGTTCTATCCTGTTAACATGCCTTGCTCAAGTTGTCAATGACATGACTATACCTTGTTGATGACATTGTGCAGTCACTTATCTGTTGGAAAAGTGCTTCCGTGCAGTCAGAGTCACTTCAGATTCATTAACAAAGTAAATGATATTGAAACAAGTTACGGGAAAAATGAACACTTCTTTCATGTAAAATGATTTTGAAAGCTCATAAACTCACCTGTAACTTGGACGAATATATGATCAGGAGAAGGGAAGGGTGAAAAATCAGACATGCTTAAATTAGTTTATTGAGTTGTTTCGACTTTGGATAAAATCAGTTCAGTAGACAGATCTATGTTCTATGTTTACAATATACACAAGCTGACTAAAGAACAAAGAAATTCAACTAGTGTTAAACAGCGAGCAGACATTTTCGGATGCTATTATTATGATATTGCATTCAAATTAGTTAAATTTGGCAAAAATCAAAATTCACAAGAATCTGAAATATTGACATAAAATATCACAAACCCACGTCAGGTCAGCAAGCCTCTGTGGATCATGGGGGTGGTGGAGGAGGAGAGAGACAGAGAGAGAGAGAAAGAAATGGTGAGACTGTGAGGGAGTTGAAATGGCGCAGCAGAGAGAACAGGGCAGAGAAAGAAAAGATAAGAAAATAAGGTATTGTGAGGGACAAAGCTGTAGGTGAGTTCATAGAGACAGAGAGAGAGATAGAGAGATAAAGAGAAACAGAGGGACAGTCAGAGTGGGATAGAGGTTGTGAAAGAGTGGGGCAAATAGAGAGAAAAAGAGAGGAAACTTAAAAAGATCTTCTATTGTTCCACATATTAAATTGAATCTAAATGAGTCCATGTTTCATAGTTGTTGCTGGCAAAGGAGCTGATGATTGAACAGATGTTTTATGGCAAGGGCCTTGACAGATAAGACATTGACAAACAAGGTACCCCATCAAAGCCACTCTTCACATATTGACGAGGCGAGAGTTTCTACTGATTCAGTTAGAAGTTGATATTTCATATTTTGGTTTCCTGTGATGAGAGCTGGCTTCTTTGCATGAATAGTAATTTCTTGTTCCAAACTAAAACCTGGTTGGTGATTTCTGTTAATCTAAGTTGATCAGTAAAGTAAATTGAGCACATTTTAGTAACTTGTTTAAACGTTTAACATATCAGGTCACTTTCCAGTCGGCCAAGAGACTATCTTAGTTCAATTCCATTCTGTCATCCATATCTTGATAACGACTTTCAGTAGATCTGGACCACAAATGTTTTTGTAGAATCAACACGGAATTTTGGCTTCACCAAAGAATCTTTCAAAAGTTAGTCTTCCTGAAGTCCTTCCAACACTTCCTGGCGACAAGCTAATACTCACAAACTTGTCTTAACTCATCTATCCATGTCAATCCTTATCTCAATATAGAGATTCCAGCCTTTCATCATCTTCAAGTTCAACATTGATGACTTAGCTAAAGTTGGTCGCGCCTGGAATACAGCCCTGAGGAACTCATGGAGAAATGTCCTGGAGCTGAAATCACCAACAACCAACAGCTATTTTCATAATTGCCATGTCGGACCACAGCCATTAAAGTTGCTTCCCCTCCGAGACCTATTAAGTCAAGTTTGGCTCAGGCCCCTTGATATCACAGTGAGACAAATATGGCCTTGATGTCAACAGTCACACTCAACTCACCTGTTCATGTTGCTGACATGTTGTTTATTTTTTTCAATATTTTCCAAGGTTTATTTGCTTCCATCGTTTTCAGGTTAATTCCAAAATCAACTTCATTCATTGAACATAGAACATAGAACATGGAACAATGGAGCACAGCACAGGCCCTTCGGCCCATGATGTTCTGCTGAAACATTATCCTACTACCCTGCATGCCTTAAATTTTACTATCATCCATGTGCCTATCTGAGTATCGGTTAAAAGTCTCTAAAGTATCTAACTCCGTTACCACTGCCGGCAGCACATTCCGCACATCTACCGTATTCTGTGTAAAGAACCTACCTCTGATATCTCCCCGTACCTTCCTCCAATCACCTTAAAATTATACCCCCTCATAATAGTCATTTCTGCTCTGGGAATAATTCTCTGACTACCCATTCTATCTATGCCTGTCATCATCTTGTACATCTCTATCAAGTCGCCTCTCATTCTTCTTCGCTCAAATGGAAAAAGACCCCTGGTTCCCTCAGCCTTCCCTCATAAGACTTGCCCTACAGTTCAGGCAGCATTCTGGTAAATCTTTTCTTCACCCTCTCTAAAGCTTTCACATCCTTTCTATAATGAGATGACCAGAACTGAACACAATATTCCAAGTGTAGTCTAACCAGGGTCTAGTTAGACACCATTTAGAATGCTGTGTCCAATTTTGGGCCTCACACCTCAGGAAGGACATACTAGCCCTGGAGCATGTCCAGCGGAGATTCACACGGATGATCCCTGGAATGGTAGGTTTAAGGTATGATGAACGGCTAAGAATCCTGGGATTGTACTCATTAGAGTTTAGAAGGTTGAGGGGAGATCTAATAGAAACTTACAAGATAATGTATGGCTTAGAAGGGGTGGACACTGGGAAGTTGTTTCTGTTAGGCCGGGAGACTAGGACCCATGGGCACAGCCTTAAAATTAGAGGGGGTAAATTTAAAATGGAAATGAGACGAAATTTCTTCAGCCAGAGAGTGGTGGGCTTGTGGAATTCATTTCCACAGAGTGCAGTGGAGGCCAGGATGTTAGATGCCTTCAAGGCAGAGATCGACAAATTCTTGATCTCACAAGGAATCAAGGGCTATGGGGAGAGTGCGGGTAAGTGGAGTTGAAATGCCTATCAGCCATGATTTAAATGGCGGAGTGGACTCAATGGGCCGAATGGCCTTACTTTCACTCCTATGTCTTATGGTCTTCTGGTCTTATGGCTTTGTAGAGTTGCAGCATAACCTCGTGGCTGTTGACCTCAATTCCCCTGCCAATGAAAGACAACACACCATTCACCTTCTTGACAACCCTATCACCTCGGGTAGCAACTTTGAGAGATTTTTGGTCATGGTCCCCAAGATACCTCTGTTTCTTCACACTGCCAAGAATCCTACCATTATTCTGCATTCAAATTCACCCTTCCAAAATTAATCACTTCACATTTTTCTGGTTTACGTTCCATCTGCCAGTACTTTTCCCAGCTCTGCATCCTGTCAATGTCCCGTTGCAGCCTACAACAGCCCTCCATTCTGTCCACAACTCCACTAATTTTCGTGTCATCGTCAAATGTACGAATCCACCCTTCCACTTCCTCATCCAAGTCATTTATAAATATCACAAAGAGCAAATGCCCCAGAAGAGATCCTTGCAGAACACCACTGGTCGCTGAGCTCCAGGCTGAATACTTTCCATCTACTACCACCCTTTGCCTCCTGTTGGACTGCTCTTTTTGTATTCAGACAGCCAAATTTCCCTGAATCCCATGATTTATGAACAAGCCTACGACGGGGAACTTATCAAATGCCTTGCTAAAGTCCATTTCCATCACATCCACTGCTCTGCCATCATCAATGTGCTTTGTCACATCCTCAAAGAATTCTCTAGGGCTTGTGAGGCATGACCTGCCCCTCACGAAGCCATGCTGACTATTTCTAATTAAACTATGCTTTTCCAAATAATCATAAATGCTATCTCTCAGAATCCTCTCCAATAATTTGCCCACTACAGAAGTAAGTCTGACTGGTCTGTAATTCCCAAGACTTTCCCTATTCCCCTTCTTGAACAAGGGAATGACATTTGACACCCTCTAATAATCTGTTACTACTCCAGTGGACAGTGAGGATGCAAAGATCATCGCCAAGGGGAAGCAATCTCTTCCCTTGCTTCCCATAGAAACCTTGGGTATATGCCATCTACCCCAGGGGACTTATCTATCCTAACGTTTTTCAAAATTTCTGGCACATCCTCCTTCGTAACATCAAATTGTTTGAGCATATCTGCCTGTTTAATGCTGTCGTCAAAAACGTTAAGATCCCTCTCACAGGTGAATACCGAAGCAAAGAATTCATTAAGGATCTCCCCTACTTCCTGTGATTCTGTGCACAAGTTCCCTCCACTATCCATGATTGGCCCTACCCTCACTCTGGCCATCCTCTTGTTCCTCTCACAAGCATAGAATGCCTTGGGATTTTCCTTGACCCTACCAGATTATTTTTTTGTCATACCCTCTTCTGGCTCTGCCTAGTCCATTCTTCAGTTTCTTCCTGTCTACCTTGTAGACCTCTAAAGCTTGTCCAGTCCTTGTTTCCTCAACCTTAAGTAAGCTTCTTTCTTCCTCTTGACTAGGTGTTCCACATGTCTTATCATCCAAGGTTCCTTCACTTTACCATCCTTTCCTTGCCTCAGTGTGACAAACTTATCCAGTACCTGTAGCAACTGCTCCCGAAACAGCCTCCACATTTCTGTCACGCATTTCCCTGAGGACGTCTCTTCCCAATTTATGCTCCACAGTTCTTACCTAATAGCATTGTAATTTTCCCTCCTACAATTAAATATTTTCCCATACTGTCTGCTTCTATACCTCTCCATGACTATCGTAACGGTGTGTGATCACCGCCACCAAAATGCTCTCCCACCGAGAGATCTGACACCTGGCCTAGTTTGTTGCCAAACACCAAATCCAATATGGCCTCCCCTCTAGTTGGCCTGTCTACATATTGAGTCAGAAATCCATCCTGGACACATCTGACAAAATCTGCTCCATCCAAACTGTGTGCACGAAGGCGATTCTAGTCTATATTACGGAAGTTGAAGTCACCCATGACAACAGCCCTGTTACCTCTACACCTCTCCACAATCTGTCTCCCAATCTGTTCCTCAGTGTCTCTGTTGCTTTTGGAGGGGTGGGGTCTATAGAAAACTCCCAATAATGTGGCTGCTCCTTTCCCATTTCTGACTTCCACCCTCAGTGAATAAACCGTTCTCCACGACTGCCTTTTCTGCAGCTGTGATACTGTCCCTGATTAGCAATGCCACTCACCCAACTCTTTTTCCTCCCTCCCTATTTCTTTTGAAACATCTGTATCCCAGAACATCCAACAACCATTCCTGCCTCTGTGTTATCCGAGTCTCCGTAATGGCCACAGCATTGTTGTTCTAAGTACTAATCCATGCTCTAAGTTCATCACCCTTATTCCTGACAGCTCTTGCATTGAAGTAGACACACTTCAACCCATCACACTGACTGCAACTTTGCCCCATCAACTGCTTATCCTTCTTCACAGACTCTCTGTATGCAGTATCTGTCTGCACACTGGCTACCGCATCCTCTGACCTTTAGCTCTGGTTCCCATTCCCCTGCCAGGCTAATTTAAACCCTCCCAAAGAGCTCCAGCAAACATCCTGCAAAGGATACTGGTTTCCCTCCAGTTCAGAAGCAACCCATCCTTCCTGTACATGTCCCACATTCCACAGAAGATATCCCAATGATTTGCATATCTGAAACTCTCCCTCCTACAGCAGATCAGTCGCCATGTGTTCAGCTGCACTTTGCTTTCTATTCCTGGCCTCACTAGCCCGTGGCACCACTAGTAATCCTGACATTACTACTCTGCTCATCCTGGCTTTTAGCTAACACCTTAACACCCTATATGCACTTTTCAGGTCCTCATCCCATTTCCTAGTTATGTCATTGTACCATGACTTTTGGCAGGTCTTGCTTTCAGCTTTCTTCTTCCATCAACTTTGTTTAAATTCAAGTTTGAGCTTCTTGTTTTGGGCTCCTTGTGCCTCTCTCAAACCTAACAAGGAATCCACTTGTATTATGATCACTATTTCTCAAGGGATCATTTATTATGAGATTGCCAATTTGTACTGATGTCATATACAGCACTGGGTGTGAAATAGCGGTGACTCATGACCTTGTCATTTTTCTCCCACTCCAAGAACATTGGTCACACTTTTCTGGATTGGTTTCCTTTTGCCTGTTCTGCCCATCTGACAATTCTGTTGCTATCCTCAGGCAGTTTACAGCTACACCCCTCAGTCACACTTTGTACTGGAAGGGTAGGAGACTGGGAAAGTCAATCATGAATCAATATGGAAGGCAGGTCACCAGAAAGATCAACATTTTCCTGGACCTCTCAGTCTCCATCTCAGGCAACCAGCTTGTAACTGATGTCCATTTCAAGCCCACCGACTCCCACAGCTACCTAGAATACACCTCCTCCCACCCACCCTCCTGCAAAAATTCCATCCCCTATTCCCAATTCCTCCGCCTCCGCCGCATCTGCTCCCACGATAAGACATTCCACTCCCGCACATCCCAGATGTCCAAGTTCTTTAAGGACCGCAACTTCCCCCCCACGGTGATTGAGATCCCTCACGCCCCGCCCCCGCCACAACCGCCCCAAGAGGATCCCCCTCGTTCTCACACACCACCCTACCAACCTCCGGATACAACGCATTATCCTCCGACACTTCCGCCATTTACAATCCGACCCCACCACCCAAGACATTTTTCCATCCCCACCCCTGTCTGCTTTCCGGAGAGACCACTCTCTCCGTGACTCCCTTGTTCGCTCCACACTGCCCTCCAACCCCACCACACCCGGCACCTTCCCCTGCAACCGCAGGAAATGCTACACTTGTCCCCACACCTCCTCCCTCACCCCCATCCCAGGCCCCAAGACGACATTCCACATTAAGCAGAGGTTCACCTGCACATCTGCCAATGTGGTATACTGCATCCACTGTACCCGGTGCGGCTTTCTCTACATTGGGGAAACCAAGCGGAGGCTTGGGGACCGCTTTGCAGAACACCTCCGCTCAGTTCGCAACAAACAACTGCACCTCCCAGTCGCAAACCATTTCCACTCCCCCTCCCATTCTCTTGATGACATGTCCATCATGGGCCTCCTGCAGTGCCACAATGATGCCACCCGAAGGTTGCAGGAACAGCAACTCATATTCCGCCTGGGAACCCTGCAGCCATATGGTATCAATGTGGACTTCACCAGTTTCAAAATCTCCCCTTCCCCCACTGCATCCCTAAACCAGCCCAGTTCATCCCCTCCCCCCACTGCACCACACAACCAGCCCAGCTCTTCCCCCCCACCCACTGCATCCCAAAACCAGTCCAACCTGTCTCTGCCTCCCTAACCGGTTCTTCCTCTCACCCATCCCTTCCTCCCACCCCAAGCCGCACCCCCATCTACCTACTAACCTCATCCCACCTCCTTGACCTGTCCGTCTTCCCTGGACTGACCTATCCCCTCCCTACCTCCCCACCTACACCCTCTCCACCTATCTTCTTCACTCTCCATCTTCGGTCCGCCTCCCCCTCTCTCCCTATTTATTCCAGTTCCCTCCCCCCATCCCCCTCTCTGATGAAGGGTCTAGGCCCGAAACGTCAGCTTTTGTGCTCCTGAGATGCTGCTTGGCCTGCTGTGTTCATCCAGCCTCACATTTTACTATCTTGGAATCTCCAGCATCTGCAGTTCCCATTATCTCTCCTCAACATTATCGATCCAATTTTTGCTGCAACTTCAGAATTCAGTGTAATCAACGGGCCAATGGATGAGTTCATCATTATCCAGCAGTTAAACTGCTTCACCAGTGATCCTCTCACCACCAAACGATCAAAACTAGAGATGTTCTTTGAAAATTGCACAATGTTCAGTGCCGTTCACAATTGCACAGAACTAAAACAGTCATAGTGTCATGGAATTTGTGACAATGCTGTGACTTTAAGAGGTAGTTTGTCCAGGTTTTTCTTAAAAGTGAGGTTGCAAGGCAGAGCTGTATCTCAGTCTCCAAAAACCACTGAAGTAGTCAGCTTCGGCCTTAAGGTATTTTTAAAAATGTTGGAACAATAAAAGCAGCCTGGCTGTGTGTCACCAGCTGCAACAGAACAAGACTTCCTAGTTATTTTCAGTCTTTAGGAATAGTTTTAAGCAGTTGCTGTTGTGGGCTTAAAGAAACATAAGCTATCTTTTCTCTCTCTTGATCACTGCTGCAAGCTCTGGTTTCTCTCTGCGGTTGCATCACCTGTGAAAAGAATCTTTTTTTTCTGAATTAGCTTTTTTCCAAGTGTGTTAATATGTTGAAACAGTTAATTAATAATAGGTACTGTACCTATCATTCTGTTAAGTTTTCCAATAGAGTTAAACTATTCTAACTGCTTTCTTTGGTTGTATTTAAATATCATCTACAAATAAATTGTTTTAGTTTAACATCAAGTAGTTTCACTGGTCACATTGCGCCTGGAACTGGCGCAAATATTTTGAGGGGTCTGATCTGGTCCATAAAAAGCCACACAACACAGAAGCACACTCATTGGCCCAACTCATCTGGAACAACCAGGTTTTCCGAGCTGAACTAATTCCATTTGCCTGCATTTGGCCCACACCCCTCCAAAGCTTTCCTATTCATGTATCTGCCCAAAAGTCTTTTAAATTTTGTAATTATACTCACCTCTACCTGGCAGTTGGTACCAAATACCCTTCTGTGCTGTATGACTTGTCATGGATCAGAACCAGATCCCTTCAAAATGTTTTAGGAAGGTGGCTTAGAACCTAATTTTTTTCTTATTTCAAATGCAAAAGTAAAGTTCCAGGTGAAATTCCTCACATCCGCCTAAGTTAAATTCCATGTGCCACTCCATGTCAATATGTAACAAGAGCTGGGCAACATAGAAGCTTTGGCTGATAAGTGGCAAGTATTGATGTATCATTTAAACCCTTCAACATTCACTCCCTCTACCACGATGGCACATATGCAGCAATGTGCACCGTCTACAAGATGAAACAACTTATTACTTCCCTAGGTCAACATCTTCCAAACCTGCCATTTAAAACAAGGAGAGCAGAAACAAGAGAACGCCACTGCTGCAAACTCCCTTTCAATTCACACAATTCTGACTGGGAAATGTATTGCTACTGTCTCTGGGTCAAGAAATCTCCTCGTCTAGTCTTAGCTCATTGGTCTAGTTGCTGCTTCTCCCAATAACTCTGACAATCTATCCCACAGTTTCAGATAGCCAAGAGTCGTCAAGTTCATCTGTTGTCAGCCAGATGTCATTCCGCCTCATATCTACGTCAATGTCCACTACTTCTCGACCAATAAATCATTGTTCCTATCTATTCTGAACCAAACCTCCATCATTCTAAGATCTCGTAAAAACTACGTACGCTGGAGACAATCGTAGGAGCTGCTATACCTGCCCCTATACTGTCCCCCTCACCACCATCCCAGACCCAAAAAGAACGTTCCACATCAGACAGATGTTCATCGGCATGTCCAAAAATGTGATCAATTGTATCCACTGCTCCCAATACATCGGTAATACCAAGCAGAGGCTCAGAGACTGCTTTGTGGAGTACTTGCACTCGGTTCATGGTAAACGACACCTTTCAGTCACGAACTAATTCACTTCCCCCTCCCACTCCCTGGATGTCATGGCCATCCTGGGCCTCCTCCAGTGTCACAATTATGTCACCCAGAAACTGGAGGAGCAGCACCTCATATTCCGCCTTGGGAGCCTCCAGCCCAATGGTCACAATGTGGATTTTATTAGCTTCAAAATTTCACCACCCCCGGCCTCATCCCATGACCAACTCTCCCTCTCATCTGTGCTTCCTTGATTTGCCTGTCTTCTCTCCCACTTATCCACTTCTCCCAAAGCACTGACCAATCGCCACCACTGCTTACCTGCACTCACCTATCGCCATCCCACCAACATTCCCCAGCCCCTCTTACCCCGTCTCCTTGACCTGACCATCTTCCCTCCCACGTACCTGGTCCTCCCATCTGACTTACCAATCTCCACTGCTACCTACCTGCACTCACCATCTATATTCCCCAGTCTAACTCCCCCTCTCTCTTTATTTCAGTGCCCCCTTCACCTACACCATTACTGAAGAAGGGTCCTAATCTGAAACATCAGCTTTCCTGATCCTCTGATGCTGCCCGGCCTGCTGCACTTCTCCAGCTCCACATTGTGTTGCCTCCATCATTCTCAGTGCCTCTATCAATACAGTAACTTGGATTAAGGAAACACAGTGTGTCAGATTCTGCTTCATAGTTAAAGGGATTTGTATTTAGGATTTTCCCAGTGAAACTCCTTCATACCCGTAATATTAACCAGTCAGTTGGTTTGACTCACAAAACTACACCAAGCTCTGCAACTGTAGTCTCACCAACGTTTGGTGTCAAATTACTATAAGTCCCAAAATATCTAGATACTTGAACTAATCTGGTCAGCTGCATAATAATGCATCTCTAAAACAGATGGCATTTAGCCCAGGTCTTCAGGATAAGCGATAGGGGCACTACCATTGCACAAAATGACCCTTACCACTACATTTACATCGTACACCTCTCCTCGCCCCTTCTCATTGTTCAAATCTCTTCTGGAATTCAGAAGCCGAGTGGACCCTTCTAAACCATAAGATGTGTTGCACTGAGAATTAAAACAAAATCAAAAATAGACCAGCATAAACGTATTGCTGGAAAAAAAATTACAGCAGGTGCTGGAATCTGTGATGAAAACAACAAATGCTGGAGATCACAATGGGTCAGATGGCATCCATGTAGAGACACATATATTTTGTACATTTGGGCACTAGCTAGGTTGGCATCAAATCATCAGAGGGCAGTTAAGAGTGAAAAACATGGCTGTACATCTGATGTCACAAGTAGCATAGACCAGGTAAAGATGTTAGAATTCCTTAAGGACATTAGTTCTGAGATAGCAAGTAACTTTCAACCTTAACAATCCATAATGACTACGTGGTCACTATGAGGTAAGATTTTTATTCAATGGAAATTTCACTGTTTGGTGGGATTTGGCTCTTAAACCTGGGACATTAGCTTTGATTTTTGCATAGCTGCTCCAGTGAGGTTATCATTACACCACCGGCTCCCTCGTAAAAGTAAATTATTTGTGTCATTTACAGAGCAGAGAATGGGGAGATTTCACCGGATTCTTCATCTCCTCTCTGAACCTCCTCTGGGTCAGTGCATAAATACGTGTGTTTGTGCAGGAGCTGGTGCACATCATCAGAAATGTTGCCCTGATTGCCAAATAAAGTGAGTTTGATCCTTCAAATGCCACTCTCTGGGTGACACCGACACAGATATGGATCACAGTGATGGGCATCGACAGCACCATGAAGCACCCAGAGATGGTGAAGAGCAGAATGATGGAGGTCCTCCTGCTCTTCAGCTCGGGGTCACTGCCCAACTTCCCAGCACCTCCACTGCTGCTGACTTTCAGGGCTCGGCGAGCTCTGCTGGCCACTAGGATGTGCCGGGCAGTGAGAGAATTCAACAACAGGAGCAGGGGAATAGGAAGAATCATGGTTGAGATGTTGGTGACCCACCGGTGAGCTGCCCAGCCCGGTGAAGTGTGATAACTGGTGATGGTGTGGCAGCCCCACTGTACACTGTTCACAACATAAGCAGCCTCATAGCGAAAAGGTAAGGGAATGTTGATTATAATGTTAAGCACGCTCACAGTGGATATGACCACATTGGCCGTTCTTTCAGTGCAACATCTCGCCTTCAATCTGTTGCAGCAAATTGCTGCAAAGTGGTCAAAGGTGAAGGCTATGGTGAACCAGATGGAGAGCTGGAGGCTCAGCCCTTGCAGGAAAGCATTGAGTTGACACATGGAAGTGTATTTCATCACCGTGTCTGGGAAATGATTCATGATGATCTGGCTCACAATCACATCGAAGACAAGGACTGTCAGATCTGCTGTTGCCATGGCCCTCATGTAGCAAGCGGTTCCTTGGGAAAGGCCACACTTCCCATCAGAAAGAATCAACACTGTCAGCAGGTTCGCTGAAAAATAAATCCAGTTCATGAGATGTACCAAATGTTCAGTAGATCTGTGCATGGATAAGGTCAGGAATTGCAAGGCTGCTGCTGGTAATTCTAGTCTTGTACAACCATGAAAAGCATTGCCATCTCATCAGCCTTGTTTGTGTCATGGAATTAATCAGAAGGTGGTTTTGCACAGTTGGTCTCCATATCTCAAGAAAACAATTTTATTTTAAATCTAGAAGCAGCTCCGAGAAGATTTATCTGCCTCATTCATGGGATTAATGTCGTTGTGAAGAAAGGTTATGCCCATATCACTCCATTAGGATGTGAGGTGATCTCATTGAAACAGTTAAGATGTTGAGGGGACTGGATGAAGTAAAACTCAAGGACAGTTACAAGCAGTTTCTCATTTCAAACAGAGTCAATGAGATTTTTACTCTCTCAGAGGGTGGTTAGTTTCTGGAATCCTCTGCCCCTGAACATACTTGTGGCTGAGCCTTGGACACGGAGTTGGATACATTTTGGATACACTTGGGATTCAAGGGCTACAGAATGGAGGCAGGACTGTGGAGATCACTGAAATCAGCCATGATCCTGCTGAAATGTGGAAGCAGTTCAAAGTGCCAATTGGTCCATTCCTGCTTCTCATTCATATGTTCCCATTCTCTTCTTCTGTGGTTTGCTTCCATCAAAAAAGTTGTCATTTTGTAATGTCTGCCACTGCTATCGAGAATCTGTGTGTTTCAGGGCTCAATATAAATGAGGATTCTGCCTCCACAGCTCTGTCTGTGGCAAAATGATCCAGACACTTACAACCCACTGAGCGAACAAGTTCCTCCTCACCTCAGAATTAAATTTAATGCATTAAATCAACTATTCTGTGGTTATTCTCTCTGGAACATTTCAGAACAGGACAGACAAGAAAAATGTCACAACAGCTTTTAACTACTGATCAGGAATTTCAATCATGGGAAGGAGAATTTCTATTAGAACTGCTTTTGGTCTCGTTATCAGGTAAAAGGAGAAACAGCCAAAGAACTCCCACGTGGGAACCATCCTCCAGCATTTACCTGGTTAAGCCCCTTAAGAGTGCAATATGTCTCAATGAGGTCACTTCTCATTCTTCTACACTCCAGTGTGTCGAGTCCCACGCTGTCGAATTTTTGCTCATGAGACTGTCCCTCCACACGTGATCATTCTGATGCTCCTTGTCTGAATTGAGTCTTATGATTTATTTCTTTTCCTCAATAACAGGCTGAAAACTGCACACAATACACCAGCACCATATGTGGTTGCAGTAAGACTTCCTTACACTAATACTCCAAACCCCTTGAAATATGGATGAACATTCTGCTAGCATTCCCGATTACTGGCTGTACCTTTGTGCTAGCTTTCTGTGTTTCATGCACAAGTACCTTCATTCCCCTTGTGTTCCACATTTCTGCAGCTTTTTTGTGTTTAAATCAAATTCTGTTCTTTTGTTCTAACTTCCAAAATGGACCACATAATATTATTCCACATCACGTGCCATTTGCCAATGTTTCTCTCCACCTATCAATATCTCGCTGTAATCTGTTGTACCTTCTCACAATCTGCCTTTCCGCCTATGTTTGGTGCCTTCTGCAAATTTGGCGACAGTACATTCACTTCATTCCTCCAAGTTGTTGATATATATTGTAAATAGTAGCAATCTCAGCACTGATCCCTGTGGAACCTCACAAGTCATGGGTGACTAAGCTGTAAGTGAATAATTTATCAACACTCGCAGTCTCTTGGGCATTGGACAATTCTCTATCTGTACCATTAACCTACCTCCAGCACGATGGGCTCTTATAACTAAACCCTTTGCGAGGGACATTGTTGAACTCCTTCTCCAATCCAAATTTAAATACATTTACTGTTTCCGCTCTCTCCATTGAGACTTCCATATAAATTTCCAACCAATTACTCACAATTTTCCGTTCATGGATTTTAGTAAATTACAGCCAATGCATTCAGTATCTCTGTACCTATATCTTTTTGGATCAGACCAGAGAACCTCCATTAGTTTTTCAAACATTCCTTCTTCAGTGACGGTGACGAGACTTAAATCATCCATCAGACTCTGTCGTGTCAATCAATGTCCAAAGTACCTTCCACTGTAAGGGTTGATGCAAAATATCTGTTTAACTCCTCTAACATTTTCTTGTTTATCTTATTTGGGTTAAGCACAGTTATTTCCAACCCAGTCAGCTGGAACAGGACTAATTGCACTCAAACTGAAACTGATTGGAATGAAGAGCAGGCAATCCCAGCAATAAGCAAGAGATTCATTTGGTTGGTACAGGTGCAAATTGCAGAGACTCAGTTCAACACCTAACAGGCAAGAGTAATGTCACAGCGGCCGCTACACACTTACCAGGAATTCCAAAGATTGCAAGAATGGGAAAGAGAATTTCTATTGGAAGTGTCTCTGGTCCCATTTCAGGTGACAGCAGGAACAGTCAAAATGAGGCAATGTATTGAAACACTCAGAATTTATACACAAGCCAATCCTCGAGTGAAAGAGTTGAACAGATCTCATTAAACACAGTGTTTCTAAAAAAAACCTTGATATTTCATATCCTTGAGCAGTCTTTACAGTGAACCCTGCGATCACCAGGGAATCAGGGCCAGTGTCTCTAAGGTTCCACAGCTCTGACGTCTCAGAGGGCCACGAGGGACCTGACTTCTTTGGTCTGACCTTAATCAAGTGTGGAGAATGGGGTAATCCAGCAGGCAGATACAAAGCTTCAAGTTTCACCCTTTGAACTGAACCTTTGCTACAACACGGCTCTGGAGAAATTGATACTGCAACCCATGCCTTCTCACCCTGGAAGAGAAATCATACAGCAATGCCGCATGAGCCCTCAGGTTGCACCTTTCTAATCTTACCCTTCTCTTCCCCACTTTAATTATGCATCCAGTCAGAAATGGGAAAGAATTGTTAAGAGGCATTTCATTTTCAATTTGAAAGATCTTCACATGATTTCTATGGTATACACCAACATTAGTGATATTATATATCTACATATACAAAATATATTGATTGTCACAGCAACCACATCTTAATCAAGTCTGTCTTGCTCAGGCTGTTTTAACTTAGACTGGTTTAATTCATATTTGCTGTTGACAAGGGGTTTACAATGATATTATTGTTGCCAGCCAAAAGAAAGGTTTTTAAATTGTTCCACTGCAGTGTTAAACTCCAAAACAATATTTTTTTTCACACTAGGTCCATAGTAAAAACAAAAAAGAAATAAAAGTTTGTGATCCATATGAAGAAGACTCTTCAGAGTGATTTAGGCTATAAGACCATAAGAAATTTGGATGCATTTCAAACCTTTATAGAATCAATACAAGATTCCGTGTATCCTTCTCTATTGTTGAAACCCTTGGCAATCAGTTCCTATTTGTGAAAAATTACTGACTGGTCCTAACCCATCCTGAGCCTAACACCAGACCTAGGATCCATAGTTAAAAATTAAGGCATTGCCAATTAAAGGTAGAGATGATAACAAAAGATTTCTCTCGGAGTGTTGTTAGTCTTTGAGATTCCCTTCCTCAAAAAGCAGTGGATGCAGATTATTTAATCAGTTTTAAACTGCAGGTAGATAGATTCTTGCTTATCAAGTGAGCTAAAGGTCATTGAGGATATTCAGGGATGTAGCTCTGATGTCAAAATTATGATCAACTGTTGTCTCAATGAGTAGCAATGCAGATTTAAAGGACAAAGTGGCCTACTCTTGTACACATGTTTGTGTTTTCAATTCCCATCACATGTTCATGTGGTAAAATGTCACTCAATCAATGTTGCTGACATCCATAAGCAGTATAAACCGCTTCTCATGATGTGGTGCTGTTCAAAAAGAATGCGCTTGTTCAGACAACTTTCAAGCTATCGAAGTTCCTCGAACACTTCTGTTTCGTGCAAGTGTTTTTCTTTTCTTCAAGAAATTTCTGGAAGAAGCTACGACAGTGGTGAAAATTAGAACAAACGTCTGGTAAAACCAATATGTGTCAATGTATCACAAAATTTTGCTTTTCATCTTAGGCACCGGGAAAACTTCAACCCGTTACTAATTTAATGTCCGTCATGCTCTCTTTAAAATTTACTCAATTAGCATTCACCACACGTTCCAAAGATACCCTTGTGGGAAGAAATGCCTCTTCATCTGTGTTTTAAATCTGCGACCACTTATCCTAAAATGGTGAGCCGTGTTCTGGATTTCCACACATCAGGAAAGATTGTTTCTATGTTTGCTTTATCAAGTATCTAGTCATGCGTCAAATGTACATGAAGCAGCAGTTTTAGTAGATGCCGATGATGTCTCATATACATCATGACATGTTGCTTGATGATCATGTGGGCATTCAGAAAGAGATTGGAGGGACAAAATAGCTGGGGATGGAACGAGTGTGAGGAAGAAAATTGAAGGATGCAAAGCCCATAAAACTGAGCGTTCAGAACTGAAAATGATATTAAGAAAATGACATGCATTCATTGAAATGATGCTTGAAATACAAAAGCTCATTGTTACAGTTGCAGTGGAACACCAATTGTAGTGTTGGGCATGTCTCAGGAATCATCAGAAAAGAGTGCAGCTGAAAAGGAGATAGTTACTGAAACCGAAAGTGTGTTTAACTCTTTTTCTTCAATTATTGACAAAAGGAATCAAATGGATGAAGGTCTTACATCTTTTATTTCAAAATCAATAGATCCTGAAATGATAGATAAACATCAGGCGTAAAATACCACAGGCCAGGAGTGGTCCCAAAATCTTGATTGGATTGACTTGGAAGCTGCAGGCAATAGGAGGAAGAAGAACAAAAGTGGAGGAGAAATAAGAAGTCCATCACAGCTTCATTTATTTCTCATGAACAAGTTGCTGATTACGAACAGACATTGTACAGAGCTGCAACTGAAGCATCAGATAAAGGTGACTGGTGGGACAACAATATGAATATTCTCACGAACAGTGCTGAGGAGGTTCCACAGCAGCCCATCATTTTGAAGAAGACTGTGTTTGTGGAGCATTGTTTGTTTGGGGGCAGCTGTAAGATGAGAATTGGTGGCTAAATCCTTCAAGAAAATATTCCACTGGAGGGAATTTCGAGATGTGGCAGAATTGTCGCTGAAAGTTGTGCTCCAAATGCTGAGTGGACTGTTCAGTAAATGCATTTGACAAGTCACTGTTGTGTGTGTACTTTCACGGGTAACAACAATTCTGTTGATCATTTGAGTTGTGAGAATGTGAGTTGAGGATTATCATACAACATGTCATTGAATGGAGAAGCAGATTCACCAGACAGAGTGGCCTATTTCTGCTCCAACATTTTCTGGTCTTATTATTACCTCATTCTGCAGAAAGATTAATTAATGTTGAAGCTGCTGAAGTTCTGAAATCAAGCAGAATGTGCTGGAAAATGACCGGAGGTCAGTGAGCATCCGAGGAGAAAGAGCCTTTCTCTCATCCATGAGAGGATAATGCTTGTCCTCACTCTCTATACAACCGGTACTGCATTCAAAGGATGACCATTCACCCACTTCATCTCCCATCAGCAGACTGCCATCAAACCCATCTTTCCTGCCATTATTCCAATGAACTATTCAAATCAATACACTTTGGTCCTTTCCTCCATCATTCCCAAATTGCCAAACATCTCCGACATGTAGGACTGACCTGTTTATCTCCTCTCTGCTTACAGTTCGAGACCCCAAACACTTCCTCCAGGTGAAGCAATGCATTTTACAGCTTTCAATCTGGTCTGCTACATTCACTGTCCACAATGCAGTCTCCTGTGCATCGAAGAGATGAAAGGCAAACGGGGAGACTGCTTTCAGTGCACCATCCTGTTCACACGCTCACACGTTACTCACAAGACCACAGCAGTTTTCTGGCGAAGATGAACACAAGTTAGAGGAACAGCACGTTATTTTGTTTGGAGATACTTTACAGCTGTTTTGGGGTCAATATTGAATTCAACAACTTCAGACTCTGATTCAGATTCTGTTCTCTGCTTAAATACTTTTCCGTTCACCACCAGCCATGGAGTACATGTACCGTCTTTCTCGAGGTTTTGCCTTCATCAGAACTTATTTTCATTGTGTCATTCGCACCTACATCGGATCTATGCCCTTTCTCTACAACCATTACCATTGCTTTGAGTTTTGTTTAGACATTAAAGGCCTATAACCCCCACTATCTCTCCTGCTCCAATTGCCTACATCTCTTTTCAACAACACAAAACTCGTGAATTTTCCACCTTTCTTCAGTTTAAAATAGCAGTCATTCAGCTTGCAACACCAAACTGTCAGTGGCGCTGAGGGTTTATTAAGAAATTCCACAGTGAACATTTTTCCACTGTTCTGGCACAGAACAACTGTG
This sequence comes from Stegostoma tigrinum, assembly GCF_030684315.1. Lineage (NCBI taxonomy): Eukaryota > Metazoa > Chordata > Chondrichthyes > Orectolobiformes > Stegostomatidae > Stegostoma > Stegostoma tigrinum. The sequence continues at coordinate 18,786,790 of NC_081387.1, read as the reverse complement.
TACGTGCCCCAAAAGATTTAGTTTAATTGAAGAGATGCGGTGTTTGGGCAAGTTTCTGTTTTTCTACAGTGGGCAGTTCCCTGTGTGTGTGAATGCATGAGGTCTTGGCTCAGCAAAAACTTAAACTGAGGAGGATTGAGTCTCTGTTTTTTGAATTTTTCATTCATTTATTATCATCCCTCTCCCATCCAGATGTTTCTGACTCCAGCTGGCGTAATTCCTACTCTCTACAATCTGACTCTTGTGTGAGCCACGTGTGCCCAATGTACTTGTGTGCTAATAGGAGCGGGATATCCATACTGTTCTACAATTTCGTGAGATCATGGTTGATAACTATATTAGCTCCTCGTCGTGACCAATTGGAGCACTGTTTCATGTATTGTCATCAACGAGGTAGCTCACAAAAGCGTTAATCAGGCAGAAAGTGGTGCCATGCAACATTCCAACATTCAAACAGGAATCGCCAGCACACTCTCAAGGCGTTTTTAAAGGCACAGTTTGTGAGGACGAAGGAAGAATTAATTGATTTGGAGGCCAAGTTCCGAAACCGAAAGGATTCCATATTTTCAATGGTGATTAATGGTAGATATGCCTACCCGGCATACATCGCGAGGGAGAATACGGCCTATGAGACCGCCTTCCTTTGTGTTCGCCTGTCAGAGCGGAGACCATGGTTGTTACTTGTTGCTCGGTGACTTGGAGAAGCGATGACAACATGAACTTGCTCAAGTTTGTTGTCTGTAGGGCAGCAGTAGCTGAGGATTCAGCTCATAAGGGGGCCACTCTTTCTCTGACCAATGGTTGTTGTCTTTTGTTGGAAGTATGTACAGACTGACAATCAACCTGTTTGAACACCTTCAGAGCTCGCCGTTCCTCGTTTCAGGTCAGAGAGTGGGACTTGAACCTCCAACACCTGGAGTAGAGGCAGTGTCACTGAGTTTTCTGCCATTTTTTCCCACCATGAGAGATGTTCCTTCTGACAATCTCTCCCACATTATCTTGGGAATGTTGATGCTTTTCATTTCTTTCCAATAAAAATGAGTGAAATTGTCCCAGGGTAACACATGAACAAGAGTACAGCTGTCAAAATATGTTTTAACTCATTCCTAGCAAAATACTTGCACAATTAAATGTAACTGTTCAAATTACTGAAAAGTCAGCAAATTATTGTGTTGTCACTGCAGAGAGACAAATTGGTGTTGAGTTTGAGCTGAGGGTCACCATACCCTTGGCAAGGGGGAGGGATTGAAGAGGACAAGTCTTTCATGGTAACCTCAGCTTGTTTTTGGAATTGAACTCATTTTGTTGGCATCACACAGCAGTTACCCAGCCAACTGAAGATCGTTCAAGTTGCAAGCCCTAACCCACACCCCTCCCCAACCGCCACCCGACAGAAATCATTTTCGGTTATTCCTTCCAGACGCTGGCACGGGGAATGCATCATGTTTACTCAGATCCAAGATTTTAAATTTAATGCTTTGCAGATACAGAGGGGACCATTTGAATGCATGTCGTCTGATGAAGCTCTTTGAAACGTTGACGTGATCTCTCGTTGCTGCAGCCAAGATTGTCCGTTCCAATATCTGCCTTTCTGTAACTTCCTGTTTAATCAGATTGCAACACCCTTTATTAGAAAACTTTCCCAATCACTTTGTCACCATCAGAGACATTCAACATGTCATAATCATCAAATGTGTACAACTAATGTGCTTTTGCCTTTTTGGTTGAAAGTGGATAAAATTATTTATTTTCTCGTCCTGAATTTTGAACTAATCTCTCCCTCGCCTTGAGATACTTCATGATAAGAAAATACATTGTCAGTGACCAAGTCCTCTCCTTTCTGAGTCATCGTTCATCGAATCAAGTTCCCTGTTTCGACTTCAATACATTGATCAAGTGTTGAACTCTCGTACAGTATTGAGGGAATGTCTGACCCTCTGACTCCCAGATTAAATGTGTCATCCTCTTCGGGTTAACATTTTTGTAAATTAGATCATGCAATGGTGGATATTTATACCTGGCCCAGCATATATTGCTGATCACAAATTACCCTGGGGAAGGTGGTGTTGAGCTGCCTGTTTAAACTGCTGCAGTCACTAAGATGCAGGGACGTCCATAATGCTGTTAGGGAGGGATTTCCAAGTTGTCAACATTTCTTCAGTTCGTCTTGTGGATAGGATGCACTTCTGCTTCTAATTTTCAGTGTTGTAGGGACTGGGTGTTTGTCTTGTTTTGCCAGTAAGGGGTTTGGTTTGTCCAGGATGATGTTGAGCTTCCTGAGTGTTTTTGGAACTTCAAATGCCAGTATTCCATCACACTCCTGACTTATATCTTGAAGACGTGGGCAGGATTTGGGGATTCAGGAGGTGAGGTAGTTACCACAGTATTCTAACCTCTGACTGTCACTTGTGGCTACAGTGTGTATGTAAGAATGTTTATGGTGAGTCCAGTTGAAAATATTGTCAATGGTAGCCCCTGGGATATTCGTGGATATTCAGTGATGGCTTTGTTGTTGAATGTCAAGGCATGCTGGTTAAATTTTCTTCAACTGGAGATCGATGTAGCCTGCCATTTGAGGCACAATTGCTGATTGCAATGTGTCAGTCTGAGGATGGATATTATCCAGATCTTGTTGAGATTGTATCATGGAAAATACTGAACATTGTGCAACCATAAGTGTCCACCATCATTTCTAACTTTAATATGGTGAGAATGTCAGAAAAGTGAGCTGTGAATTATTTCTTTAAATAATTTCCAAGGGTGATTTGCTTCCATTGACTTTACTCCAACTCACGAAACAACTTCATTCACTTTTCTTCTTACATCCAAAGAATTGGCTTTGTTTAAATTCAATTGCAAGGGTTTTTTGTACTTGTCATATATCTATCAAACTTAATGTGGACTCCATTTGTATTGTAGTCAAAGCATTATTTAAATTTGAGATTGCTGGTTACATTGCCATAGTATTCAACACTGTATCTAACGTCATGATCAAATCTTCCCTTGTCACCATTCTCCCCCAACAAGCTCATTGCCTCAGAGTTTTCTGATAGGTTTCCATTGGCTTATTCTGCCCATCTAACTGCTCTGTTGATGCCCTCCTGCGGTTTATGGCAATGTTCCTCAGTCACACCAATGATGGGAACATCACCCATTCTGAGAGATGGGCAGCTGACTCGGAGAATCAGTCACCAATCAGGATGTAAGGAATTTTTCCAGAGAATCATTCCAAGTTTTGATCTAACTTTATGATACCACTCAATTGATTGGTCAAATGAGTGATAGATCTTAATTCTGGAGTTTAAGCTGCTTCATCAATGACCTTCTCATCACATTAAGGTCAAAAATGTGGATGTGCTTTGAGATGTGCACAATGTTCAGTGTCAATAGCTGTCATAGAGTCAGACAACATGGAAACAGAGACGTGGCTCCAACAAGTGCACGCTGATCAGGTTTCCTGATTTGAACTAGGCCCATGTGCGTACATTTGATGCCTATCCTTCTAAACATTGTAGTTTTCATTCAACTTCACTCATATCTTTTCAGTGGTTGTGGTATTATTCACCTCCACCACTATCTCAGTCATTTTGTTCCACATGCACACCACCCACAGTGTGAAAAGTTTAACCCTCAGGTCTTTTTAAAAATTACCCTGCTCATGTTATTTAATCTAATGCAGGTTCGAACTCCCATATCCTTGGGAAATTGTGAAAGCTACTCACTTTAGCTATGACCCTCAGGATTTTTTAAACTCTAAAAGTTCACCTCTCCACATACTGCAGTCCAGCGGAAATAATGCTAAACTATCCAATTTATCCTAATAATGCAAAACCTCCAGGCTTGGTAACATACTAGTAATTAATTCAATAACATCGTACCTTTACAGGCAAACCAAATTGCATGCAATATTCCACATGTGGCCTTAATAATGACCTGGACAGCTGCAATGTGATGTCCCAACTCCTGCAGTCAGTGCACTGACCAATGAAGGAAAGCATGACAACGCCTTCCTCACTACCTTATCTACCTGTGATGCCACTTTAAACAAACTATTTCTTGGAACTGATAGGTCTCTCTGTTCGACAAGGCTCACCATGGTCATACCATAAACTGTATAATTCCTGCCCTGGCCTGACTTACCAAAATGCAATATCTTGAATCAATATAAATTCAACTCCATCTGTCACTCCATCCCCATATGTATCAGACCTGGACCACAGTCAGGCTTGGAGTCATAACTGTCAAGAATTGAAACCGAATTGGAAAGCTTTAGAATTCACCCTCTCTGTCACCAAAACACCTGTGCAGCAAGATATACCATCCACAAGATGAACTGCTAAAATTGACCAAGGCTCCGAGGATAGCATCTTCCAGATCTGTGACTTTGACCTTTTAGAAGGACAAGGACAGCATATACAGGGCAATATCACCACTGCAACGTCCCTTTTTAACCACACACTGTGCTGGCTTGGAATTATATCGCCATTTCTTCATTGTCACTGCTTCAAGAAGGCACCAGATCTCATTCTCAGCCCATTGCTCAATATCAGAAAAATCATCCTGCTGTTTTGGATATCCAGAGGTCTCCAAGATCCTTTGTTTTCAGCCAGAAGTACTCATATCTCATGCCTATGTTGATATACACTAACTCTGTACCCAAAAATCACTGTTCCAGTCCACTTTGTCCAAAAACTTCATCATTCAAACTGAGTCGAAGACTTTCGTCTGTTTGGGTTTCTTTCCATTCTGAACAAACGTGTCAGGATCTGCTTATAGTTACATGAATTTGTATATGGTATTATTCCACTGAGTGTCTCCTACATCCTCAGTATTACACCCACCCTGTTAATGTGATTCTGAAAGCACATCAAATTCTGCAATTCTGTCCATCTGATGACGACTGCAGAGTTGTTCTCAGATTAAATGTTTGTATATAATTCAACGATGTGTTCCAGTACATCGAGTCAGATGTACTATAGCACAACTCTGAAAGAAGCTGGTATTAAGCCCACTCGTTGAGGGTCATCGGAATGCTCATTACCACTGAAATACATCATCCTTACCCCCAGATCTATATCTCATATGTTTTCTCCCCCTATTTCAAATTGTTCAAATCATTTGGGAAATTCAGAAACCTAGTGGTCTCTTCAAACCGTAATCTGTGTTGCACTGAGAATTATATTAAAAAAAACAGTAAAAATGTATATTTTCCATTTGGGTATGCAGACTGATTTGACAATTACTCTTGGCTACATGGTCACCATGTCGATGGGTCTTTATTGAATGTACATGAAACTGTAGCTCAATGGTGCACAGACAGGAGCCTCTTCAAGGCACCTCTCCATCATATTATAAAGAAAGTAAATGAAACATTGGCATTTACTGCGAAAGGGATGGGGTATAAGAAAGGGTATTGTAGCTGCAACTGTACAAGCCATTAGCGTGACTGCACATGAGATTTGAGTCATTATGAGACTCTCACTTGGGGATGGATGAAGTTGCATCTAAGATTGAAAAATATAATTTATTTTACTGACTCCACATTGTTTCTAAGGACTGGAATTCATGTCACATCGCAATATTTCACTGTTTGCTCTGAGCTCTCAGTCGCTGTAACAACATAAACTTATCAAATAAAAAACGCAGAACTGTGGGTGCCTGTCATCTGAACGAAAACAGAAAGTGCTGGAGAAACTCAGCATATGCAGAGAAAGAGAGAGAAACAGAGTCAAACATAGGTCAGGACAGTTCCGCGTATTGCCAGCAAGTTTTGTGCTTTGTTCTCTCAGTTTGCCCAGGCTTGTTGTTGTGTGTAGCAATGGATGGTGTGGCTGAGGCTCCAGCTGATATGGGAGCAGCTCCGAACCTGAATGACTGCTGTTGGCATTTGTCAGAAGGATAAACAGACTGATAATCAAGCTGTTTGGGCACCTTCAGAGCTCACCATTATTAGCCTTTACGGCCGAGAGTGGGAATTGCAACTTTAGCCTCAAAAGGCTGGGACAGATGCAGTGACATTCCCAGTCAGCAACACATACCAACTGCAACACTTTTACCACCTTGAGAACTTCAGGGTGTTTCATTTCTTTCCAATAAAAATAATTGAAATTGTCACTTGTTTGTACATGAATTGAGTGTGGCTATAAAAAGAAACATCTTGTCAAAGATTTTTACTCATAATCATCAACTGGAACGCACGATGAAATGTGACAGTTCAAATTGTAGTGAAGTCAGCATATTGCCATCTCTTGTTACAGAGAGAAAAAAAGACTTGGTCGTGGGTTTGAGCTGAGGGTCACCACAAATCAGCAACAAGCAGAGATTAATGAGTAAAATTCTTTCACGATCGTCGCAACTGGTTGTGGGAATTGAATTGACACGGTTGGCCACACGCAGCTGTTGTCCAGCCACCTGAGCACCATTCAAGTTGCAAAACAAATTCAAGTTCCGCATCTTGACATTGGTCCTGCTTGAGGGTTATTCAAATCCAGGATTTTAATTTCATACTTTCCAGTAGACATCCACGTTTTGTTTTCAAATTGGAGCACGGAGATGGGGTCATTTCAACACATTGCATTTGAAGAAGCTCTTTGAAACATTGCCATGTTTAGAACATCATCGCTGGAGTCAAGTCTCTCTCTTTATCTGCCCATCTGAATCTTACTGTTTAAGCAGCATCTACCGCCCTTACTGTCGAAACTTTCCCAATCACTATGTCAGCATCGGATATGTTCAACAGGAAATAATAATGAAATGCGAACCACTGACAGTTCTTCAGACTTTCACTCAGAAGCTTGATAAACAGAGTTCTTTTTGTGCCATGAATTTTCAAAGATTTTTACTCATAATCATCAACTGGAACGCACGATGAAATGTGACAGTTCAAATTGTAGTGAAGTCAGCATATTGCCATCTCTTGTTACAGAGAGAAAAAAAGACTTGGTCGTGGGTTTGAGCTGAGGATCACCACAAATCAGCAACAAGCAGAGATTAATGAGTAAAATTCTTTCACGATCGTCGCAACTGGTTGTGGGAATTGAATTGACACGGTTGGCCACACGCAGCTGTTGTCCAGCCACCTGAGCACCATTCAAGTTGCAAAACAAATTCAAGTTCCGCATCTTGACATTGGTCCTGCTTGAGGGTTATTCAAATCCAGGATTTTAATTTCATACTTTCCAGTAGACATCCACGTTTTGTTTTCAAATTGGAGCACGGAGATGGGGTCATTTCAACACATTGCATTTGAAGAAGCTCTTTGAAACATTGCCATGTTTAGAACATCATCGCTGGAGTCAAGTCTCTCTCTTTATCTGCCCATCTGAATCTTACTGTTTAAGCAGCATCTACCGCCCTTACTGTCGAAACTTTCCCAATCACTATGTCAGCATCGGATATGTTCAACAGGAAATAATAATGAAATGCGAACCACTGACAGTTCTTCAGACTTTCACTCAGAAGCTTGATAAACAGAGTTCTTTTTGTGCCATGAATTATTCCCCTGACCTCTACCTCAGTTTCAGATACTTTCTAAAAAAAAATACAGCGACGGCTGATCCTGTCCTCTCTACTGAGTCACAAGGTCACATGACAAGTCCCCTGCTTAGATATCAGAAGGTCAAATAATCAGTACCTAGAATTTGTGTGGCACAAGTCTTACCACTCGACTGAGGATTTCCTGCAGAAATGTCCTGGAGCAGAGATGACCGACCTCCAACAACCAGAACCAACTTGTACCGTGCACATCCAGCAGAGGGTTTCCCCACTGAGCACTATTAAGACAAATTTAACTCTAGTTCCTTATTTTCACAGTTAGAAAAATGTAGCCTGGACATCGAGGAGAGTCACATTCAACTCACATTTCCATGTCACTGATTTGTGGTTATTTCATTAAATATTTTCCACGGTTTATTTGCTGCCACAACCTGCAGGACAGTTTCTAAATCAACGTAACTGAGCATTCTTTTCAAATCTGTACAATTGGCTTTCTTTGAATTCAAGAACAAATGTGTTCGGACCTGCTTATCGTGACATGAATTTGCATCTGTTATTACTCCATTGAATCTCTTCTACGCACTCAGTATGACATCCACCCTGTCAATGTAATTCTGAAAACATCAAATTCTGCATTTCGGTTCCTCCAATGTCTGTTGCAGATTTATTCTAAGACTGAACATTTATCGATACTTTTACGATGTATAATGATATATCAATGCAGATGTACTCTAACACAACTCTGAAGCAAATCGGTATTCAGCCCACTCCTTCAGGATAATAGGTATGTTCATTGCCACTGAAATAAATCATCCTAATCTCCACATCTATATCTGACAGGTTTTCTCTCCCGATTTCAAATTGTTCAAATCATTTGGGAAATTCAGAAAACGCATGTTCTGTTAAAACCATAATATGTGTGGCGCTGAGAATTATTTTCAAAAAGGCACAATAAGAATGCATATTTTCCATTATATGGAGAGATTTGACAATTACTATTGGCAAAATGTCACCCTGTGGATTGGTTTTTATTGAATGGAAATTTCTCCACTTGGCATGGTGTAATTTCACCTTGAATCCCAGGGCATGGTCTGGATCAGTGACTCGGGAACGTTATCATTACATCACTAGTCATCTCGGCTGCCAGCCCTTGCAGAGCAGTGAGTAGTGAGATTTTATCGCATTCTTCATCTCCTCTCTGAATCTCCTCTGCAGCAATGTGTAAATACAAGTGTTTGTGCAAGTGCTGGTGCACAACTGCAGGGTGTCACCCTGAGTGCTAAATAGCGTGAGGTTGAACCTTGGTAATCCACCACCTGGGGAAAGCCAATACAGGTGTGAAGGATTGTGATGGGAGCCGACAGAACCACAAAGTAGGCGGAGATGACAAAGAGCAGAATGATGGAGGTCTTCCTACTCTTCAGCTCGGGATCTTTTCCTTTCTCTCCAGTCCCACTACTACAGCTCTTCAGGGCCTGGCGAGCTCTGCTGGCCACTATAATATGCTGGGCGGTGAGAGAATTCAACAGCAGCAGCAGAGGAACAGGAAGAAATGTGTTTGAGATGTTGTTGATCATCCGGTGAGCTGCCCAGACTGGTGAAGTGTGATAATCGGCAACAGTGCAGCAGCCCCACTGTACAATATTCACAATGTAATGGGGCTCATACAGAAAAGGCAAGGGAATGTTGACCAAAATGTTAAGAGCGCTCACAATGGATATGACCACTGTCGCAGTTCTTTTAGTGCAGTACCTTGTCTTCAGTCTGTTGCAGCAAATTGCAACAAAGTGGTCAAAAGACTATGGTGAACCAGATGGAGACTTGCAGGCTCAGTCCTTGCAGGAAAGCATCAAGCTGGCAGATGGGAGTGTCGCTCAACAGCGAGCTTGGGAAGTGATGCCTGATGATTTGACCCACAATCACATTGAAGAAAAGGACTATCAGATCTGCCATTGCCATGGCTCTCATGTAGCAAGTGATTCCTTTGGAAAGGCCGCACTTCCCTTGGAAAGAATCAACTCTGTCATCAGGTTCGCTGAAAAAAAAAATCAGATCGTGAGATGTATCAAAGTGTCCATCAGAGACGCAGACAGATGAAGTATGGGATTCCAAAGGGAGGAATAACAACACTGTATGGTGTTGCTGGAAATTCCAGACTTGAACAACGATGGGAAACAGTGTGATCTCATTGCTAACACATTGTCTCTGTCATGGAAATGATACAGAATGGGATTCCATGATCAGTACATCCACTTGTTTGTCACATTGCACCACGTGGTTACATTATTTCCAGAAAAGAAATATTATTGCTTGAGAAGCAACCTAGTGAGGATTCATTTGCCTGATTCCTGGGATTAAGCTCTTTCGAGTTGAGAAGAATGTGAAAAATGAAAGGATTGCAGATGCAAAAAACAAAGTTGCTGGAAAAGCTCATCCGGCCGGGCAGCGTCTGTGAAAGAAAAAACGAGTTAGTGTTTCAGGCCCGGTGACGTTCTGAGGAAGGGGCATTGAACCCAAAACGTTAACTCTGTTTTCTCTTGAGGTATGCTGCCAGAGCTGCTGAGCTTTTCCAGCAACTTCGATTTTGTACCAGAAGAATGTGAGGTGGTTTCATTAAAACAGATCAGATCTTGTGGAGATGAGATAAAATGGAACACAAGGAAGTAGTTTCCTCTTGAGAGGGAGCAAAAACAAGGAGATACTATATAGGAATGAACTGTTTCCCTTTTCATTTCAAAAATAAGGAGATTTCTATTCTCCCGAAAGGTGGTTATTTTGCAGAATTGTCTTCCTGTGAGTGTGATGGGGACTGGCTCTACAACACTGTGCTCTCATCTTCAGGACAAAGCAGAAACAATCAAAAGACTCTCCCATTCGTGGAAACGTCCTCTCAGCATTTGTGATAATGGGAACTGCAGATGCTGGAGAACCCAAGATAACTAAGTGTGGAGCTGGATGAACACAGCAGGCCAAGCAGCATCTCAGGAGCACAAACGCTGACGTTTCGGGCCTCGGGTCTCGGCCTGAAACATCAGCTTTTGTGCTCCTGAGATGCAGCTTGGACTGCTGTGTCCATCCAGCTCCACACTTCGTCCTCTCAGCATTTATCCTGTTGATCCCGTTAAGAAATCTATACGTCTAAATGACATCACCTCTCACTGTTCCAAACTCCAGTGTGTTGAGGCTCAAACTTTAATTACTGTGCACACTGCAGTCCGCCCCGCCTGTGATCATCCTACTGATGATCCTTCTCTGAACTTTACTTTCCTTCAATAACAGACCAAAACTGCTCACAGTACTCCAGCTGTGATCTCATTCCCACCATTATACATTTGCAGTAAGACTTCCCTACTCTTACACTCCAACTCCCTTGAAATACGAGGTCAACATTCTAGGTGCCTTCCTGATTACTGGCTGTACCTGTGTGCTAGCTTTCTTTTTTTTGTGCACATGCTCCACATACCTTTGTGTTTCAGCTTTCTGCAGCTTTTCACCATTAAATAAATCTCTGTTCTTTTGTACTGCCGTCCAAAATGAACGAATTTATATTTTCCCACAATTATACATCATTTAGCAACTTTTTGCCCACTTATTTGACTTGCCAATATCTCTCTGTAAACGACTGACATCCGTCTCACAATGTACCTTTGCCTCTGTATTTGGTGTCATCTGCAAATTCAGCTACAGTACATTCACTCCCTTCCTCCAAGCTTTGAATATATACTGTCGTGTGCAGCAATACGACCTCTGATCCCTGTGGAACCCCACAGGTCATGGGTCCCAATAAGAAACCTCCAACACCATGGGGTCTGATCTTATGGCATAATCATTTGTGGGGTACCTTATTGAAAGCATTCTCAAAAAACAAATACAACACATCCATTGATTCCCTTCTGTGCATTTTAGTTGAGACTCCTGCAAAGAATTCACATAAATTGGTCAGACACGATTCCCCTTCATGAAGCTGTACTGACTTTGTTTGATGAGAAGAATATTTTCTCAATGTTCTCTATCCTACTTTTATTAATTAATTCCAATCCTTTTTCAACAATAGATTTTGTCACTGATACTTTGCCTCCCTTTTTTTAAAAATAGGAGTTTCACATTGTCAGTTCTCCAAATCTCTGGCATTTCTCCAATATCCAAGGATTTTTGTAAATTACAAAGATTGCATCCGCGACCTGTGTAGCTACCTGTTTTACAATCCGGGGTTGTAAGCCATCACAGCAGGAAGCAACTTTAACCCCACTAGTTTACCAAATACCCTTTCCTCAGTGATGGTGAAGGGTCTTAATTCCTCCACTACATTCTTTATAATTAATGGAATGTTCAAACTCTGTTCTGTCACAAAATCTGGTGCAAAATATTTGTTCAATTCCTCTTTTTTTTTACTGAGTTTAAAAATATTTCCTTCCAACGAAGTTAGTTGGGACAGGGATAATGGGAACTGCAGATGCTGGAGAATCCAAGATAATAAAATGTGAGGCTGGATGAACACAACAGGCCCAGCAGCATCTCAGGAGTACCAAAGCTGACGTTTCGGGCCTAGACCCTTCATCAGAGAGGGGGATGGGGAGAGGGAACTGGAATACATAGGGAGAGAGGGGGAGGCGGACCGAAGAAGGAGAGAAAAGAAGATAGGTGGAGAGGAGAGTATAGGTGGGGAGGTGGGGAGGGGATAAATCAGTCCAGAGTAGACGGACAGGTCAGGGAGTTGGGATGAGGTTAGTAGGTAGGAGATGGAGGTGTGGCTTGGGGTGGGAGGAAGGGATGGGTGAGAGGAAGAACAGGTTAGGGAGGCCGAGACAGGCTGGTCTGGTTTTGGGATGCAGTGGATGGAGGGGAAGAGCTGGGCTGGTTTTGTGGTGCAGTGGCGGGAGGGGACGAGCTGGGCTGGTTTAGGGATGCGGTGGGGGAAGGGGAGATTTTGAAGCCGGTGAAGTCCACATCGATCCTCCTGCAAAAATTCCATCCCCTATTCCCAATTCCTCCGCCTCTGCCGCATCTGCTCCCACGATGAGGCATTCCACTCCTGCACATCCCAGATGTCCAAGTTCTTCAAGGACCACAAATTTCCCCCCACAGTGGTTGAGAACGCCCTTGACCGTGTCTCCCGCATTTCCCGCAACACGTCTCTTACACCCCGCCTCTGCCACAACCGCCCAAAGACGATCCCCCTCGTTCTCACACACCACCCCACCAGCCTCCGGATACAACACATCATCCTCCGACACTTCCTCCATCTACAATCCGACCCCACCACCTAAGACATTTTTCCATCCCCACCCCTGTCTGCTTTCCGGAGAGACCAGTCTCTCCATGACTCCCTTGTTCGCTCCACACTGCCCTCCAACGCCACCACACCTGGCACCTTCCCCCGCAACCGCAGGAAATGCTACACTTGCCCCCACACCTCCTCCCTCATCCCATCCCAGGCCCCAAGACGGCTTTCTGTATTAAGCAGAGGTTCACCTGCACATCTGCCAATGTGGTATACTGCATCCATTGTACCGGTGTGGCTTCCTCTACATTGAGGAAACCAAGCGGAGGCTTGGGGAATGCTTTGCAGAACACCTCTGCTCGTTTTGCAATAAACAACGGCACATCCCAGTCGTAAAACCTTTCCACTCCCCCTCCCATTCTTTAGATGACATGTCCATCATGGGCCTCCTGCAGTGTCACACTGACGCCACCCGAAGGTTGCAGGAACAGCAACTGATATTCTGCTTGGGAACCCTGCAGCCCAATGGTATCAGTGTGGATTCACCAGCTTCAAAATCTCGCCTTCCCCCACCGTATCCCAAATCCAGCCCAGTTCGTCCCCTCCTCACACTGCACCACACAACCAGCCCAGCTCTTCCCCCCCACCCACTGCATCCCAAAACCAGTCCAGCCTGTCTCTGCCTCCCTAACCTGTTCTTCCTCTCACCCATCCCTTCCTCCTACCCCAAGCCACACCTCCATCTACTAACCTCATCCCACCTCCCTGACCTGTCCGTCTTCCCTGGACTGATGTATCCCCTCCCCACGTCCCCACCTATACTCTCCTCTCCACCTATCTTCTTTTCTCTCCTTCTTCGGTCCGCTTCCCCCTCTCTCCCTGTTTATTCCATAACCCTCACCCCATCCCCCTCTCTGATGAAGGGTCTAGGCCCGAAGTGTCAGCTTTTGTGCTCCTGAGATGCTGCTGGGCCTGCTGTGTTCATGCAGCCTCACATTTTATTATCTCCAGTTGGGACCAGACTAGCTGAGCTCAGAGCAAAACCGATGGAATGAAGAACGGGCAAACTCCGCAATCAGCAGAATATCCTTTCCGGGGGCGTCCGGACAAATTGAAGAGAAGAAATTCAAAATAAAACAGATCAGAAAAATGTTACAGCCTCTCCTCGTTACTTACCAGGAATTCCAAAGATTGCAATCATGGGATAGAGAATTTCTATTGGAAGCTCTTGTGATCGCATTTTCAGCTGAAAACAAGAGCTGGCAAAATGAGGCAATATGTTGAATCGAACTCGATTTATGCACAAGCTAATGGTCTCAGAGGAGTGTGAACAGATCTAATTAGGCTTAACATTTTGAAATAAAAAACAAGTTAATATGTATCAGCATTGAGCAATATTTAGAATGAACTCTGTGATACCCAAAGAGCCCGGCCAGTGTCTTTCATGCTCGACAGATCTGACTTCTGAGAGAGCCACGAGAGATCTGATTCTCTCGGCCTGACCCTCATCGGGTGCGGAGCATAATGTAGTCCAGAAGGTAGATTTAAAGAATCACATTTCACTCTTTTCAATCAACTTTTGCCGCGACATGGATCTGAAGAAAGTGGAGTTCTAGCCCAGGCTTTGTAGCCCAGAGAGTGAAATCTTGCAACTGTGTGACATTAGCCAAAGTTTCCTCTTTCAAACATTGCCCTTCTCTTCCTACCTGTAGTATGTACATTTAGTGACAAATGAAAACGCATTCTTAAAGAGGCATTTTTCATTTCCAACAGAAAGATCTTTCTGTCATGGTTTCTATGCTGTACACCATGAGGATTACTATATATATACATGTACAAATTAAAATGTTTGTCATTGTAAGGAAATTTTATTCAAATGTGTTTAAATCAGGGCATTTTATCTTACATTGGTTTAATTCATATTCGCTGCCGACATTGTCGATGAAAATTGTTCTCATCAGCGTACACCTGTAGTTTGAACCTCCAGGAAAACGTCTTTTTCTCAAGAGATCTCTGCACAAGGAGCAAAATGTCCCTCTACCACTCCTATGTTCATTCAAATATTTCTTTCCTTTCTTTAATACATTTCTGTAAGGAGGCACTGCACTGCTGTAATTTAGAATGAAAGTCCGATAAAGTCCATGACTGTCAACATATCATAGAACTTTGCATCTTGTCTTAGGCACCAGGAAGAACATAACACTTTAACTCGTGATGAAATAAAAGTCTGTCCACCCATTCTCTAAATTTACTCAATGCCCCAGCATCCTCTGTACACTGTCCAGAATGGTGACCCTTGCGGGAAGAAATTTCTCCTCATCCAAGGTTTCATCTTGCTATCACTTCTGTGAAAACCGTGATAGATCAAGATTGCCTCACATGAGGAAATATCCTCTCTGAGCCTGCTTTTTCAAGTGTCAATTCAAGTTTCAAAGATCCAAAAAGCTGCAGTTTAACAGATGCCTGTGTTGTCTGACATGGAGGGGATGTGGGTACTTGGTCTTGTGGGAAATCAGAAGGAGATTGGAGGCATAGAATATCTGGGAAGTGAGCGAGTTTTAGAGAGCAAATGGACAGATGCAAAAGTTATAAAGCTGAAAGTCCCGGACCTAAAATGATGCAAAGAATTAGATCCGTTGAAATAATGCTGGGTTTACAGAAGCTGAATGTTAGTTTTTAAGTGGGACACCAATTGCAGTTATGGGAAAGTCAGATGGATCGTCAAAAAACTGTGTATCCCGGAAAGAATTGGGCATTAAAATCACAAGTGTGTTGTTCATGGCATATTCTCCCTCGTCAGTTGATACAATGATTCGGAAGAATGCTGGTTTGCATTTTATTTTTATTTCAAAACAAGAGAACTTTCTTAATTCCCTAAACCAAGATAGCAAAGAAAGCAAAGAGCAGCAAATCAGTCAGTAATGTTGACTGATGATTCCACTGATCGTCTGTGGTGGAAGAACAAATGTGAAATTGAGCTGAACATACAGCTTCAATCGAATGTCTTTATGTCGAGACGAATTAAAGAGGGAATCATTAAATGGTGAATTTACCCTGGAAATAGTGTAACAAAAACCTGATTGACTGTATCTTTCAATGTGGCCTGGCTGTTTCAAATATGTTGGACTCACTTCGGATGAAATGGTCAAAGTTAGAACACTTTGGATGCTTCTTGACGATTTTGCAACTATACCTCAGGTTAATCGAATTCGAAGTGAAGTGGAGGAATCTTCAGAAAAGGGAGATGAATTGGAAATTCAGTCTCTGACACAATCACCAAAAAAAACCTCAGATCAGAAGCTGATCGAAAATAGAGGATTGCTGCCATGTTTAGTTCATCACTGCTAATAGAAATTCAGGCCCTGAATTGATAGAGTTACACCAAACAGCCTATTTAGATACCAAGTCAGAACAAATCTTTGGATTTATTATTTCAAGGACAAGCATTAATGAGGAAATAAGAAGAAGTGTCTGGAAAAGGGTCACTGGCCCTGAAATTTTATGTGTGCTTTCTCTTCCAATACACAGCCAGATGCAGTGATTTCTGCTTTAGTTTCTGATCTCCAGCACATGCAGTTATTCATTTCGAAAGTGCGCCCTGCTTCAAATCAAGATTGAGACTTTTTATCAGCCTGTGATGAATGCTGATGAAGCATCACTAACATCTGGGTGCACTGAGTTTGAAGGAAGAACTAAATGATTTTGGGTTTTTGGTTTTCTATTCGGTGAAGGTGGTTAGCGAAAAGAAAGTGTCAGAGAATCATTTATTGAGCTTATAGATAAATAAACATTTCTGAGAAATCATGTGGCTGAAGCAAAATGATCAGACATGCTACCTGATGAAGTTAAACTTCAGTTTGAGTGCTTAATTAATGATTTAAAACCCAGATTAAGGTTGATGATGAGAGAACCCGAGGAGGTCCAGCTCTAAGCGACTGGGATGAGGCCAGTAGGCCGGAGATGGTGGTGGGACTTGAGGTGGGAGGAGGGGATAAGTAGGAAGAAGGACAGGTTAGGGAGGCAGGGACAAGCTGGGCTGGTTTTGGGATGTGGTAGGGCCACTGGAGATTTTGAAGCTTGTGAAGTCCACATTGATACCATTGGGCTGCAGAGTTCCCAAGCAAAATATGAGGTGCTGTTCCTGCAAACTTCGGGTGGCATCGTTGTGGCACTGCAGGAGGCCCAGGATGGACATGTCATCTGAGGAATGGGAGGGGTATTGAAATGCGACTGAGACAGCAGTTGTTTAGAACGAAACAAGCAAAGCAGTTCCCAAGCCTCCGTTTGGTTTCCCTGATGTAGAGGAGGCCACAACGGGAACAGTGGATACAGGATACCACATTTGCAGATGTGCAGGTGAACGTCTGCTTGAAGTATAAAGTCTTCTTGGGGCCTGGGTTGGGGGTGAGGGGGCATGTCTAGGGGCAGATGTAGCACTTCCTGCCCCCTTGACCTGTCCATCTTCCCTGGACTGACCTGTCACCGCGATTACACCCAACTACAGTCACCTTTACTGGCTCTATCCCCACCTCTTTGACCTGTCTGTTTCCTCTCTACCTATCTCCTCCTGTACCCATTTATATCCACCTCCCCCTCTCTTCTTATTTATTTTAGAACCCCCTTCCCGTCCCCCATTTCTGAAGAAGTGTCTAGGCCCGAAACGCCACTTTTCCAGCTCCTCTGGTGTTGCTTGGCTTCCTGTGTTCACCCAGCTCTACGCCCTGCTATCACAGAATCTCCAGCATCCGCAGTTTCTACTATCTCAGATGCTAGAGATCACAGTTTGTCAGATGGCTTCCATGCAGAGACACATAAATTTTGTTCATTTAGATATTCGCCATATTGGCATCTATTGACCAGAGGGCAGTTAAGAGCTCAAAACATGGCTGTAGGTCTGATGTCGCATGTGGCACAGACCAGGTAAAGATGATGGAATTCGTTTAGGATGTTAATTCTTAGATGGCAAGTAACTTTCGAGCTTAAGAATCAGTAATGTCTCAGTGGTCACCATTCGTTGAGTTTTTTTTAATTAAATGGTGGCCTGCCGTGGAGGGCTTTGTCCCCAGAAGCCACAATATTAGCTTTGTACTGAGGATTGTTGATTCAGTGAGGTCATCATTACACCATCAACTTCTCCGTAAATGAAAATTACATATGTAGCTTACAGAGAATAGAATAGGGAGACTTGACTAGTTTCTTCATCTCCTCTCTGAACCTCCTCTGGGTCAGTGCATAAATACATGTGTTTGTGCAGGAGCTGGTACACATCATCAGAAATGTCACCCTGATTGCCAAATAGAGTGAGTTTGATCCGACAAATGTCACTGTCTGGGTGACACCGACACAGATATGGATCACAGTGATGGGCATCGACAGCACCACGAAGCACCCAGAGATGGTGAAGAGCAGAATGATGGAGGTCCTCCTGCTCTTCAGCTCGGGGTCACTGCCCAACTTCCCAGCACCACCACTGCTGCTGACTTTCAGGGCTCGGCGAGCTCTGCTGGCCACTAGGATGTGCTGCGCAGTGAGAGAATTCAACAACAGGAGCAGGGGAATAGGAAGAAACATGGTTGAGATGTTGGTGACCCACCGGTGAGCTGTCCAGCCTGGTGAAGTGTGGTAACTGGTGATGGTGTGGCAGCCCCACTGTACACTGTTCACAACATAAGCAGCCTCATAGCGAAAAGGTAAGGGAATGTTGATTATAATGTTAAGCACGCTCACAGTGGATATGACCACATTGGCCTTTCTTTCAGTGCAATACCTCACCTTCAATCTGTGGCAGCAAATTACTACAAAGCGGTCAAAGGTGAAGGCTATGGTGAACCAGATGGACAGCTGGAGGCTCAGCCCTTGCAGGAAAGTGTTGAGTCGGCAGATGAGAGTGTAGTTCATCGGCGAGCCTGGGAAATGATTCATGATTATCTCATTCACAATCACGTTGAAGACAAGTACCATCAAATCTGCAGTTGCCATGGCCCTCATGTAGCAAGTGATTCCTTGGGAAAGGCCACACTTCCCATCAGAAAGAATCAACAGTGTCATCAGGTTCGCTGAAAACAGAAAGAACGATCAGTAGATATGTGCACAGATGAGGTCAGTAATTGCAAGTCTCTGAGATGCTGCTGGTAATTCGAGACTTGTATAACACAGATACATCGTGCCATCAGGAACACATTGTCTGTATTGTGGCATTAATTAGAAGGTGATTTTGCACCGCTTGGTCTCCAAATGTCAAGATAACCTTTTTTTCTCATTTAGAAACAGATCAGAGAAGATTTACCTGTCTCACAAGTTGATTACGGTATTGTTTTGTGAAGAAAGTTTATGCCAATATCCATTCGACTTCAGAAGGATGTGAGGTGATCTCATTGAAACATTTAAGATCTTGAGGGAACTGGATAATGTGGAACACGTGGAAATGGTTTTCTCTTGAGGGAGGAGATTAAAATTGAGGACACAGTTTAGGAATAAGCTGTTTCCCATTTCTAACAGGGATAAGGAGATTTTTACTCTCTCAGACGTTGGTTAAGATATGGATCGTCTTCCCCCACACATGGTTGTGGCTGAATCTAGAAGACTGAGTTAGATGCATTTTGGACACACAAGGGATTCAAGGGCTATGGAATGCAGGCAGGACAGTGGAGATCACTCAAACCATGGTCCCTCTGAAAGGTGGAAGCATTTCAAAGCGCCAATTGGCCCATTCCAGCTTCTCATTCATATGTTCCCATTCTCCTCTTCTGTGGTTTACTTCCATCAAAAAAGTTGTCATTTTCAAAATTCTGAAACGTCTGCCACTGCCATCGAGAATCTGTGTGTCTCAGTGTGAAACATAATGAGGATTCTGCCTCCACAGCTCTGTCTGTGGCAAAAAGTTCCAAACACACAAACCACTGAGGGAACAAATTCCTCCTCATCTCAGAATTAATTCATCACTCCTTTACTATTTGAGTATTTGCTCTGGGACATTTTGTGACTGAACAGGCAAGAAAAATATCACAACAGGTTTAATGTGGAATTTCAAGGATTACAATGATGGGAAGGAGAATTTCTTTTAGAATTTCTATTAGAACAGGTTGTGGTCCAATTTTCAGGGCAAAGCAGAAACAGCCAAAGAACTCCCATGAGGGGAATGATCCTCCAGCATTTACCTGGTCAAGCTCCTTAAGAATCCAATATGTCTCAATGAGGTCAACTTTCATTCTTCTACATTCCAGTGAGTGGAGTCCCACTCTGTTTAACTTTTGCTCATAACACAGTCCCTCCACACTTGTGATCATCCTGATGCTCCTTGTCTGAATAGCTTCTGATTTTTTTTAACTTTTCCTCAATAACAGGCCGAAAACTGTACACAGTACTCCAGGGGTGTAACCTATGGGTTAAATATGGACCAATATTCCGTGACCCTTCCAAGCGACTGGTTGCACCTTTGTGCTCGCTTTCGATGTTTCATGCGCAAGGACCTCAACTCAATTCGTTTTCCAGCTTTCTGTCGCTTTTTACTGTTGATATAAAACTCTGTCCTTTTGTTCTACCCTCCAAAATGAACAACATGATATGATTCCACATTACTGTCCATTTGACAATGATTTGTTTAACCTATCAATATCTTTCTGCAAAACATTGTGCCTTCTCACAATCTACTTTTCCAACTATGCTTGATGTCACCTGCAAATTTAGCTGCAGTGCATTCATTTCTTCCTCCAAGTTGTGAATATATACTGTAAACAATAGCAATCCCAACAATGATCCCTGTGGTATCCCACAGATCATGGATGGCAGAACTGTAAATGAATACATCATTAATTCTCACTGTCTGTTGGACAATTGTCCATCCTGACCAATAAGCTACCTCCAAGAACAAGGGCTGTTATGACTCGACCTTCTGTGAGGAACATTGTTGAACACCTTCGAAAATCCCAGTTAAAACACATCTCCTGATTCCCCTCTATCCAGCTAGATGAGGCTTCGTTTTCCAATAAATTTGACAGTCACAGTAGTCCTTTCATGGAGCTGTACTGACTCTGCCTGATCAGATTAATATTTTCCAAATGGTACGCTGTCTCATCTTAACTAATTGATTCCAACGTATTTTCAAATATCTATATAATAACCCATGTTTTGCCTTCCTTTTCAGTTTTCCAAACCTCTGGTAATTCTGCACAACCCAAGGATTTTAGTAAATTCGTAAATTACAGCCAAAGCATCCAGTATCTCTTTTTGGATCAGGCCCAGGAACATAGTTTCCTTTAGCTCCAATAATTTTTTCAAATATTCCTTCTTCAGCAATGGAGATAGGACTTAAATAATGCACCATACTCTGTAGCAATGGTAAGAGGCTCAAAGTATCATCCATCGTAAGGAATGATGCAAAATATCTGTTTCAGTCCTCTGTCATTTTCTTGTATTCTTCATTGAGGTTAAGCACAATTCTTTCCAACCCAGGCAGGAGGAATTGCTCTCAAACTGAAACTGATGGTAATGAAGCGAAGACAAACTCAATAATCAGGAGGAGATTCATTTGATTGGTGAAGCTCCAAATTGCAGAGACTCAATTCAAAACCGCACAGGCAAGAACAATGTCAAAGCGGCTTTTACCAACTTACCAGGAATTCCAAAGATTGCAAGAATGGGAAAGAGAATTTCTATTGGAAGTGCCCCAGGTGCCATTTTCAGGTGAAAGCCGGAACAGTCACAATGAAGCAATGCCTTGAAACACGTTCAATTTATGCACAAGACAATCCTCCAATGAATTTCATTAATTAAGATTTCATTAATCTCAGAATTTTTAACAAACAAGTTCATATCGCACACCCTTGAGCAGCATTTACGCTGAGCACTGTGATCACCAGAGAATTCATGTCCTGAACTCTCAGCTTTGGCTTCTCAGAGGGCCATGATGGAGCTGCCTGCCTCGGTGTGACCTTAATTGATTGTGAAGAGTAAATTAATTCAGGAGGGAGGCACACAGCTTCGAGTTTCAACCATTTCAATCAAACTGTGTTACGATTTGACCCTGGATATAGTGATACTATAACCCAGTCCTTCTTGCCCTGGAAGTGAAATCATACAACAATGCCACATGAGCCCACAATCACAACATTCTAATCTTACCCTCCTCTTCCTCCCTTTCATTATGTATCCAGTGAGAAATGAGAAAGTATTCTGAACAAAATTACTGACTGGCCTTAACCCACCCTCACCCTCACATCAGAACTTGGTCCATTGCTTAAATATAAGGTTTTGCCCATTGAAGACAGAGAGGACAACAAAAGATTTCTCTCGGAGGGTTGACAGCCCTTGAGATTCCCTTCCTCAAAAAGCAGTGGATGCAGAATATTAAACTATTTTAAACTACAGGTCGGTAGATTCTTGATTATAAAGTGGATTACAGATTATCGAGGTCACTCAGGAATATCGAGGTGATGTCAAAATCATGATCAACGGTTTTCTCACTGAGCAGCAAGACAGACTGAAAGGGCAAAGTGGCCTACTTTTTTTTTATGTTTGTATTTTCAATTCCCATCTCACAATCATGTGGTAAAATGACTCAAGTCAATGCGCTGACATCAATAAGCAGTGAGAACCTCTCATTCTCATGACAAGTGCGGTTGTCCACACAACTTCCAAGCTGTCAACATCCCTCTAACACTCCTGTTTTATTCAAGTGGCTTTCCATTCTTCAAGACATTTCTGGAAGGAGCCACCACCTTACAGAACATTAGAATAAAATTCTGGTAAAACCAATACATGGCAATGTATCACAGAATTTTACTTTTTGTCTTAGGCACCAGGAAAACCAGAACACTTTCAGCGATTACTAATTTAAAATGTGTCCAACTCTTTTTGAAAATTTCCTCTATCAGCGTTCACTGCACCTTCCTTCGATACCCTTGTGGGAAGAAATGTCTCTTCATCTCTGTATTAAATCTGTGACCTGTTATCCGAAAATGATGAGTCTTGTTCTGGATTTCCACACATGAGAAAACATTGTTTCTGTGTCTGCTTTGTCAAGTGTCAAGCCATGTGTCAAATATCACGATGCAGTAGTTTTAGCAGATGCCGATGATGTCTCACATACAGCATTACATGTTGCCTGATGGTTATGTTGGAATTCAGAAGTAGATAGGAGGGCCAGAATATCTGGGGATGGGACGAGTGTTTGGGAGAAAACTGAAGGATGCAAAGCTCATAAAACTGAAAATTCTAAACGAAAATTGACATCAAGAAAATGACATGCATCCATTGAAATGATGCTTGAAATACAATTGTTGGAGTTTCAGTGGGACACCAAATGTAGTGTTGGGAATTTCGAAGGAATCCTCAGAAAAGAGGGCAGCTGGAAATGAAATAGTTATTGAAACCGTAAGTGTGTTAAACATTTTTTTCCTCAATTATTGATAAAAGGAATCAAGGTTTTCCAGCTTTTATTTCAAAGTCAAGAGCTCCTGAAATGATAGAAAAACATCAGATGTGAAATTCCACAGGCCGGGAGTGGTCCGAAATTTTGATTGGAGTGACCTGGAAGCTGCAGGCAAAAGGAGGAAGAAGAAGAAAATTGGAGGAGAACTAAGGAGCCCAGCACTGCTTCCATTATTTTTCAGGAACGACATGCTGATTATGAACAGATCATTGTACAGAGCTGTAACTGAAGCATCAGATAAAGGTGACTGGTGGGACAACAATATGAATATTCTCATGAAGGCTGCTGAGGAGGTTCCACAGCAGCCCATCATTTTGCAGAAGACTGTGCTTGTGGAGCATTGTTTGTTTGTCGGCTGCTGTAAGATGTGAATTGGTGGCTAAATCCTCAATCATCTGTGTGAAAATACATCTCCAAAACAGGTGAGGTTGAGCCCAGTCCTTCAGCATAAGTGATAGGGACATTACCACTGCATACCATGAACACTACCACGACATTTACAGCTAGTATTTTTCGTCAACCCAAATTATTCAAAACTTCAAAAATTTTGGGGAGTTCAGAAATCGAACGGACACTTCTGAACTGTAAGAAGTATTGCATTGAGAATTACAAAAACTAACATAGACACAGAACAAATGTATTTTGAAACAAATTATGGCAGATGCTGGAAACTGTACTGTGAGCAACAAATGCTGGAGATCGCAGTGGATCAGATGGCATCCATGCAGAGACACACGTATTTTAAGAGTCAAATATGTGGCCATAGGTCTGATGTCGCATGCAGGACAGACCAGCTAAAGATGGTAGAATTCCTTTGGGACATTATTTCTTAGATGGCAAGTAACTTTCAAACTTAACAATCAATAATGCTTGCATGGCCATTCTTCAGTGAGCATCTTATTGAATCGATAATTCACTGTTTGTTATGGTGGAATTTGACCCTGTAACCCAGGATATTAGCTTTGCATTTTGGATTGCTGGTCCAGTGAGGTTATCCTTCCACCGGGATCTGCCACGTAAATGTAACTTATTTGTGTAGCTGAAAAAGCAGAGCATAAGGAGATTTTACCAGATGCTTCATCTCCTCTCTGAATCTCCTCTGGGTCAGTGCATATACACACGTGTTTGTGCAGAAGCTGATGCACGTCATCGGGAATGTCACCCTGATTGCCAAATAGAGTGAGTTTGATTCTTGGAATCTCAATGTCTGGGTGACACAGACACACATATCGATCACAGTGATGGGCACCGCAAGTATCACAAAGCATCCAGAGATGGTAAAGAGTAGAACGATGGAGGTCTTCCTGCTCTTCAATTCAGGGTCTCTGCCCATCTTCCCAGCACCATCACTGCAGCTGCCCTTCAGGGCTCGGCGAGCTCTGCTGGCCACTAGGAAGTGCCGGGTGGTGAGAGAATTCATCAACAGGAGCAGGGGAATAGGAACAAATGAGTTTGAGATGTTGGTGACCCACCGGTGAGCTGCCCAGCCCAGTGAAGTGTGATAATTGGTAATGGCATGGCAGCCCCACTGTACACTGTTCACAACATAAGCAGCCTCACAGCGAAAAAGTAAGGGAATGTTGATCATCATGTGAAGCACACTCACCGTGGATATGACCACATTGGCCGTTCTTTCAGTGCAATACCTCGCCTTCAATCTATGGTAGCAAATTGTTACAAAGCTGTCAAAGGTGAAGGCTATGGTGAACCAGATGGAAAGATGGAGGCTCAGCCCTTGCAGGAAAATATTGAGTTGGCAGATGGGAGTGTAGTTCAATGGCGAGCCTGGGAAATGATTCCTGATGATCTGGTTCACAACCACAGTGAAGACAAGTACCATGAAATCTGCCGTTGTCATGGCCTTCATGTAGCAAGTGATTCCTTGTGAAAGGCCACAATTCCCTCGAGAAAGAATCAACAGTGTCATCAGGTTCGCTGAAAAATAAAGAAAAAAGGCAGATCATGAGATGTACCAAACGCTCAGTGGATAAATGCATGGATGAGGTCAGGAATTGCAAGACTCTTGGGAGCTGCTGATAATTTTAGATTTGTACAACAATGAAAGATGGTGCCATCTTATTGGCAACGCATTGTCTGTGTCGTGGAATTAATCAGAAGGTGATTTTGCACAGCGCGGTTTCCATATTTCAGGACAATGCTTTTATTTTCTAATTTAGAAGCAGAACAGAGAAAATTTACCTGCCTAACTCCTGGGAATCATGTCTTATTTGGTGAAGAAAGGTTATGCTGATATTTATTTAAGTTCGGAGGGATGTGAGGTGATTGCATTGAAATATTTAAGATCTTGAGGGCACTGGATAAAGTGAATAAGGTGGAGTTCTCTTGAGGGAGAAGATTATAATGAGAGGACACAGTTTCGGAACAAGCAGTTTCTCATTTCAAACAGAGATAAGGAGAGTATTATTCCTTAAATGGATGATTAATATATTGAATCCTCTTCCCTTCAACATTGTGGTGGCTCAGTCTCGAAAACTGAGTTAGATATATTTTGGATACACATGGGATTCAAGGGCGATGAAATGCAGGTAGGCCAGCAGAGATCACTCCGATCAACCATGATCCTACTGAAAGGTGGGAGGTCTTCAAAGGGCCAAATAGCCTGTTCCTGCTTCTCATTCACATTTCCCATTTCTGCTCTTCTATGGCTAACTTCTGTACACCCTTGTGCCTTCTCATAAGAGATGACCAGGTGTAGAGCTGAATGAACATGGCAGGCCAAACTGGTTCTTAGGAGCAGAAACTGCTTTTCCACCTATGTTTGGTGTCCTGTGCAAATTTGACTCCAGTACATTCAGTCCTTTTCTCCAGGTTGTTAATATTTATAGTAAACAGTAACAATCCCAGCACTGATCGCTGTGGAAACTCACAGGCAATGGATGGCTATGCTGTAAATGAATACCTTATCAATACTCACTGTATCCTGGCCATTGGAAAATTCTCTATCCAGACCAATAAGTTACGTCCAAAAACATGGGCTCTTATGACTCAACCTCCTGTGAGGAACATTGTTGAACACCTTCTCAAATCCTAATTAAGACATATCTGCTGATTCCCCTCTGTCCATTCGAGTTGAGACTTCCTTAAAATTTTCCAATAAATTACTCAGTCACAATTTTCCTTTCATGGGCCTGTGCTGACTCTGCTTGAAGACATTACTATTTTCCAAATGATACGCTATTTCATCTTTAATCATTGATTCCAATATATTTTCGACAATCGAGGTACTAACCCGTGTTTTGCATCACTTGCTTTTGGAAAAACAGTGTCATATTGTCAGTTTTCCAAACATCTGGTAGTTTTTCACAATCCAAGGATTTTAGTAAATTACAGTCAATATATCCAGTATCCCTGTATCTGTCGCTTTTTTTTAGATCAGGGCCTTTCGGCCCATTAGGTTTTTGAAAATTCCTTCTTGAGTGTTGGAGATAGGACTTAAATCACCCACTGTTTTGAAACGTCAGCTTTCCTGCTCCTCTGATGCTGCCTGGCCTGCTGTCTACATGCAGCTCCACACCTTGTTATCGCATGACTGTTGAAACTGCAACCTCCATTACTTAACTGCCATCAGAAAGTCTTTCTGCAACCACCTTCGATTTTGACCTTGTTTCTATCTCAACAGGCACTGCTCGACTGGCTGAGCAGTCAAGTATTTTCTGCTTATACACACCTCCGTGCTCATTTCTTTGGACAAGGGTCCACTCCCCGTCCCAACAATCTCTTTGCCCAACTCCAACATTCTCCCTCCACCTGGACCCCTTTGAGAACTGTTGACGTGACATTAGTCGCCTCAATTTCACTGTCCCCTCAACAAATCCAACCTATTTCTCTCTGAACTGACTGCACTCCATGCACTCAGATCTAACCCTGACGTTGTCATCAAGCCTGCGGATAAGGGTGGTGCTGTTGGACTCTGGTGTACTGACCTCTACCTTGCTGTTTCCATGTTGTATTACTCTCAGAAACTATCACCTTTCTTGATAGGAATTCCTTCAGGTAATATCAAGCAGTGAGAGATTGTGTGATATTTCGAGCCATGTAGGTGCATTGGTGACACAAATAGAATAATCAATTATGAACTGATTGCCGTAATGGAGGGTGACCAAGATAGGAAACTGAACTTTCTGCAACAACGGATCAGGGTGATTACTATGAATTCTACAGAACGGTAAAGGGTAAGAATAATTGATTGGAGGTGGCAATGTTGCAAATGTGATCCCACTGCATAAAAAGATTGGAGAGTGATAGCACAAAGCACCATTTATTT
This sequence comes from Stegostoma tigrinum, assembly GCF_030684315.1. Lineage (NCBI taxonomy): Eukaryota > Metazoa > Chordata > Chondrichthyes > Orectolobiformes > Stegostomatidae > Stegostoma > Stegostoma tigrinum. Next base: position 18,759,361 of record NC_081387.1, on the reverse strand, counting down.
TTAAATTGATACGAGTGGTCAGGAAAATCCAAGAATTCAAACAATATGATGATTGGGCTGAATCACCATTGATCTATGGAAATCACTTTTGACAAAGTAATTGAGCTATTCGAGGATGTTGCCAGCAGATTGGCGAAGCAAGGTTGTGAACAGCTGGCCATTTTTTGATGCAAGTTTATAAGATTATGAATGGCATGGGGACAGAGGAAAGTATTAAGCACTTCCCTAGGTGGAGGGGTCAATTTCGAGGGGACGCAGGTTGCAGGTGCGGGGGCAGGGTGGGGGAAAGTTTAAAAAAGATGTGTCAGGCAAATCTTTCACACAAATGGTGGTGAGTGCCTGGAATACACTGCCATAGTAGGTAGTGGAAGGAAGCACAAAAGTCTCATTCAAAGAAGAACCTGCAAGAATACGTGAACAGTAATGCAATAGAGAGACACAGCTCCTGTGAGTGAAGGAAGGGCAAAGGTGTTGGCGCAGGTTTCAGGGACTGAAGGGCCTGTTCCTGTGCTTTATTGTTCTTTGTTCAGTGATACGAGCACTGGGCCATTCATCTCGAGGCAAAGACAATGTTATTCAATGTTTTAAAAAAATCTGAAATGGAATTTCTAACCAAGACAAAAAATCCATTGTCTATTGTTTGAAAGGCTTTTTTTTAACTGATGACCTTCAGGGATGCACCTTGTTGTTCGTCAAGATCTGGCTTACATGTGACTCCAGATGTGGCTGACTCTCAACTACCCTTTTGGCAATAAAGGAGAAACAATAAATGCTGGCCTGGACAGTCATTCCCACATCGTGGAGTAATTCTAACACTCAATGCAGTGTATCTTCATTATTAGAATGCTTTTTGATAAATTCTATTTGAGTTTAGAGCAAATCTACAGCGCATGGTTGAAGAAGGTGGACTGAGGATTGCTCAGATGTCAGGGAACAGACAACGAACTGAGATACCAAGGCGGAGAGCTGGATGAACACAGCAGGCCAAGCAGCATCAGAGGAGCAGGAAGGCTGACGTTTTGGGCTTGGGCCCTTCTTCAGAAAATGGCATATCAGACAATAGAACTGTAAGGGCCATTCTCAGATTTGCAGGCTGTGATGAGTTATGTACTGCAAGGAATGCATCGTGGACCCTAGCTGTTCATAATCTATGATTTGGATTTGAAGGAATGTATTGAATACAATTGACAATAGGTGCAGAAGTAGGCCATTTGGACATTCGAGCCAGCACCACCATTCATTATGATCATGGCTGATCATCCACAATCAGTATCCTGTTCCTGCCTTATCCCCAAACCCTTGATTCCAGTATCTTTAAGAGCTCTATCCACCTCTTTCTTGCAAGTTTGTGTGTGACAGAAAACTGTGTCGAAACGTTTGCTGTCAAGCTGACAGCGTCAGCAAGAATTTCACAGGCAGAGTGAACGGTAAGGAAATTTGAATAGAATATCATTCGGATAATTGTGAGGTTATCCATTTTGTTCGATGTAAACATTGCATACAATATTTATTAAATGGCCAAAGGTTAGAAATTGCTGAGGTCTAAAGATACCCGGGTGCCTTTGTTTGTTGGTGAATGAAAACGAGCATGTCGATGCCACATGCAATTAGGAAAGCAAATGGTCAGTTGTTATTGAGTGGAGGATAATTAATGTACATTTGTAAGGAAGTCATGCTATTTTGGTCTCCTTGCCAAGGAAATAAATATATTTTGCATGGAGGGTATGCAAAGTGATTCCCCAGACTTATCCTCAGGACAGTCTGAATTTCCTGTGGGGAGAGATTGAGGAGACAAGGATTGTATTCTCTGAAGTGTAACAAAATGAGAGGTGATGTCTTTGTGACTTCGGAAATTCTGAAAATGCTCAACAGGGGTGGCTTGCTGCTTCAGTGGCTAGCACTGCTGCCTCACAGCAACTTACGGGCTGGGTTCAATTTCACTCTTCGGTGACTGTCCGTATGGAGTTTGCACATTCTCCCTGTGTCTGAATTGGTATCCTCCTGGTGCTCTAGTTTCCACCCGAGTCCAAAGATGTACAGGCTAGGTGGGTTGGCCATGCTCAATTGCCCACAGCGTTCAGGGAGGATTTAGGTTAGGTTGGTTAAAGAAGGGTGGGGCTGGGTGGGAGTCAGTGTGAATTTGTTGGGCTGAAGGGACTATTTCGATATTGTACGGATGCAAAAGTCTAAGGATAGAACCAAAAGGAGGTATTCCCTGGCTGTACCAATGGATCCAGTTGCAGAATAAGGCGAAAGGCATTTAGGACTGCCAGTCACTAAGGATCTGCTGAATGTCTTTGACTTGAAACTGGAGCACATTGATACACAGATAATGGATTGTTCAGGGCAATTTGCCTTCCTCTAATAAAGAAAGCAAATGGCATCTTGGCATTTGCTACTTAAGGAATGGGACATAAATATAGTGTCATTCTATGGCAAATGTAAAAAGCATTATTGAGCTTCCACTGCAGCATTCTGTACAGTTTTGGGTCTGTGGCTGGAGGAGGGATGGAGTTGCATTGGATGGAGTTGAGAGGAGATTCCCTGGATTGATTTGAGAGATGAGAGATGCAAGGTTTGTCTTCTGAGGACAGGTTGAGCATTTTCAGCCTGTCCTGAACAACGTTGAGAGAGAATGAGATGAAATCCACGTGAAGAACATCTGAGTGCAGGATGGATTGACAAAGTAGACGGAGAGCTAATGTTTCCTCATGCTGCGACAGTCTAGAATCAGAGGCCAATGTTTCAGGTTCAGGGAGAAGCAAATTTAAAACAGAAATGAGGAAGAAATAATTCTCTCCAAGTGTCATGAATCTGTGCAAAGGACATTGAGTGAATATAGGAAAGAGATAAACCAACTTATCATGAGTAACGGGTTGAAAGTCTCAGAGAATGGTCTGGAAAGTGGAGTTGAGGTCGAGATGAGATCAGAAACAATTCCATTAAATGGCAGAGCTGGTAGAAGGGGCTGTTTGGCCTCCTCCTGCTCCTAGTGCTAATGCTCCTGGTATGTCAGCCCACCAATTTAACTTCAAAGACTCACTGTCCCGTTGCTAAGAAGTTCCATCAAGAATGAAAAGCTGCAACTCGTCTGAATAGCTGCTTCGTGTTTCGATGAACGAGAATTCGTTTCATGTAGCAACATATTACTGTTTGCTCAGTGAGTTCGAGCAGCTGTGACAACATGAACCTTGCTCATGCTTGTTGTTGTCTGGAGGACAGCTGTCGCTGAGGATTCAGCTGATAAGGGGACAGCTCTTGTTCTGACCAACTGCTGTTGTCATTGGTTGGGAGGATGTACCGACTGACAATCATAAGAACATATGAGCATAAGAACTAGGAGCAGGAGGCCATCTGGCTCCTTGATCGTGCCCTGCCATTCAATAA